>NC_090749.1:7565106-7757606 GCF_036898095.1 Palaemon carinicauda
AACCCGTAGTAGGCTACTTAAGGAGAACCCAACCTTTAACCTCAACCCCAAAAGGTCTTAAAACCAAAACTAATCCGACCGCCGTGTTTAATCTAACTTAACTTCAGGTGTGCTTGTTTTAAGGCTCATTCAAGGAAAGTGGTCGAAAGAAGAAGAATCCTCCACTAAGCATTTAGAGAAAGTCTGTCACTCAACGGTCAGCCTCGACTGTTTGGCTTATAAATGTGCTTTTTACAGAGAGAGAGAGAGAGAGAGAGAGAGAGAGAGAGAGAGAGAGAGAGAGAGCGAGAGAGAGAGGGGGGGGGTAGCAATATATGTAGGCTAACAAGCTCCAAAATAGATCGATATCTAGCTATCCATTAAGATGTCACGGACGCAAAAGTGATTTATCTTTCTCTCCTGGTTGTTCCTGTAAAGTGTAAACACATCTCCATCTCAGGAGTGAAGATGCAAGACTGACCTATTTCATTTGTGAACATCCTTGTAAAATGATGACGTCGTAACATTGGCTTTTCGAGGTGTCACAAAACGCACACACATATACACTTGATAATGATAGCATTGCCTGGACCTACAGTAGGTTGATATACAGGTGTCTATTTCCGCAGATCATGACCTGGGGCGTTTTGAACCTAGCCACCGAGGGGGGCAAACAGCCTCAACTTAGTGCCGGTCCTAAGCCCGGGTAAATATGGAGGGAGGGTTGGCGGCAGGAAAGGCATCCGGCCATGAAAAATTAGCCAAAACAACTATGATCATTGAGTGTAATCAGAATGAAACTAATGCTAGGGCGTTCCCCTTAAGTGACGCATTGGGAACTCGCTTGATCCCTCCGAAAAATCGGCGAGGGCTACCCAGCCATAGGTGGGCTGGGTTAAAGAGGCAAGATCAGAGGAAAATATCTGAGGAGAGGATGAGAATAGCCACTCTGAATGTGGGAACAATAACTGGAAAAGGGCGACAGCTGGTTGACCTCATGGAGTGAAGGAAGAATGGAGTGCTTTGCATGCAGGAGACCAGGTGGAAGGGAAATAACGCAAGAAAACTAGGTGAAGGTTGTATATTATATTAGAGTGGAGCATATATGTAAGGAAGAAATGGAGTAGGAATAATATTATCGAAAGAATTGAAGGAAAATTTGATTGGGGTGAATTGGAAAAATGGCAGAATTATGAGTTTAAAGCTAGGATTGGGAGCAACAATAATCAATGTGGTTTGTGCCTATGCCCCGCAAACTGGATGTACAGAGAAGAAGGATACATTCTGGGAGGAGATGGACCAGGAGCTAGGAATGATTCCTGCAAGGGAAAGGGTAATTATAGGAAGAGATCTGAACGGCCACTTGGGAACTAGTAGGGAAAGGATAGAGAGAGTGCATGGAGGTTGGGGTGTGGGTGAGAGAAATCATGGGGAAGAAAGAGTGATTGATTTTGCAGTGGCTTTTGGCCTAGAAATGATCAATACCTTTAAGAAGAAGATTAACAGACTGATTACTTATAGTACAGGTGGCAGGGAGAGCCAGATAGATTTGCTGCTGTGTAAGAGAGGCCATCTGAAGGAAGTTAGAAATTGCAAGGTGATAAATGGGGAGAGTGTAGCAGTGCAACATAGGTTAGTGGTAATTGATTGCAGAATAAGGAATTATAGGAGAAGTAAAAAGACGACAATGGACCCAAATATTAAGTGGCGGAAGTTGAAAGAGGAAGAACTGAGAGTCTTGTTTAAGGAAAGAGTGCTGGAAGCAGTAAGGTTACACGAGGATGTAAAAGAATTGTGGACAGAGAATAGTAAAGTGATTCTAATGATCGGCGAGGAAGTACTTGGAAAGTCATTAGGAAGAAGACCCCCAAATGATAAAGAATCATGGTGGTGGAATGATGAGGTGCAAGAATGGGTAAAAACCAAGAAAGAAGCCAATAAGAAGACAGATCTATCAGGACAAGAGCAGGCCAAGCTACAACCCTAGCTGGAAAAGCAAGATGCTATAAACCCAAGGGCTCCAATAGGGAAAAATAGCCCGATGAGGAAAGCAAATAAGGAAATAAATAAATGATGAGAGTAAGTTAACAATAAATTATACTAAAACAGTAACAACGTCAAAACAGATATATCCTATATAAAATATTAACGTCAAAAACATAAATGTCATATAAAAACTATAAAAAGACTCATGTCAGCCTGGTCAAGATAAAAACATTTGCTCCAACTTTGAACTTTTGAAGTTGTACTGATTGAACTACCTGATTAGGATGATCATTCCACAACCTGGTAACAGCTGGAATAAAACTTCTAGAATACTGTGTAGTATTGAGCCTCAAGATGGAGAAGGCTTGGCTATTAGAATTAGCTGCCTACTTAGCATCAAGAACAGTATTTGAAGATGGACTCCCAAACGAGACAGTTACCATAGGAGTTACTAGAAGAGAAGTAGAACGAGCAGTAAAGAGGATGAAAAAATGTAAACCTGCTGGTCATGTCATGAGAAGAGATGAACACTATATTGGGAGGAGAGTGATGGAAATGGAGGTACAGGGAACTAGAAGGAGAGGGAGACCAAAGCGAAGGTTGGTGGACTGTATCAAGGATGACCTTCAATCAAAGGGATTAACCTGGGATGAGGTGCGGGACAGAGGTAGATGTAGAAAACTGACCAGAAACATTGGCCCCACATAGAAGTGGGAAAAGATATAGAAAAAAAGGAAAGAAGAAAAAGAAGAGGACCTGGGGCTTTCTGGTTCCCCAGGTGAGCAACAGCATTGCAGGAATTGCTGACAAGTACCTGAGCTCGCTTCACTTTAAAGACTGAGAACAATCCAAATTTTTTTTTCCACCTTTGGAAGATCTCTTCAAGGTAGTTTGACATCACTAAAGCATTATGAGAATGTCAAAGCACAGGAGGGGTACAAAATCAGAAGTCAAGTTCTTGACCAGCAATGCTTGTGTGCTGTCTCCCATTAGACCAAGCCCTGGTAGCACGAACATGAGCTCCTGTACACTATATGGGAACACTTTCTGAGCCAGGGTCGACTTTTTGTACAGCTCTGCTTCTTCAGAAGAGCCGTGCAGAGAGATTGGTCTGTAAAGAAGCATCTATCATCCAATACATAACCTCTCACCTACCGTATGAGGCAAGAACTAACTAAGATCGTTTTCCTGAATGGATATGTTCTCGGTGTGCACTCAAAAATGACTTCTTTGCCAGAGGTAGTAACATCTGCAGGCACGGTCAAGGACATTGCACCTGGTAAGAGACCCAGAGTTATGCGAGTGAGCATTTATTCTCAGTGTGTGATGAATTTCGACAAATGTTTCGACCAAATACAGGAGCAGGAGAAGGAGCCGCAAGTATACTAGTTCTTTGTTACACACCAGAGAGAGAGAGAGAGAGAGAGAGAGAGAGAGAGAGAGAGAGAGAGAGAGAGATCAGTCAATCATCAAGGGTAGTGGGAAAATGGTGGTCCTATTTATCCCAACAGCCCATAAGTGGGCTTTGTACTAGAAAAACAGGAAGTGACGATACTTCTTTCCAGAGGGGTAGTTTTTGGCATGAAACTTCCCTGGAATGAGATGGCACATAGGTAGCAGTCAGTGCCTTAGCCAATGCTGCAGTACTTCCCATTGAGGGAAAGTCCTCAAAACACACCAGTTCTCACTCATCCTACGAAAGTGAGAGGGAGATTGGTGGATCATCCAGGGAGCAAAAAGAAAGGCAAAGCCCTTTATTCCTACTAGCAGTGAGCAAGCTCATTCCCTTAGGAAACAGCACAGGTAGCAGGGAGTGAACTCCTCTACAGCATACAGATATGTATATATGTGGATGGGAAAGTTCCTGTGTTTAATCTGTTTCTATCTCAGAATTGTTACAAGCTCTTTCAGTCTCTAGAAAAAAATAATTCGAAAACAGCAATTGAAATATGGAAAAGTCATATGAAAAGAAACACAAAAATACATGTTTATTCATAAACTTGTCCACTGGGAGTATCAGTGTTGGAACTCCATTACTTCAAAAGGCTTGGATTACTTCAAGATTTTGATAAATGGAGGAAACAAGCTGGAACATGGAGAAAAAAAAACACATAAAGGAGATCTGACGAGATCTTCAGTTGCTAAAATGTTTCTTGACCCAGTAGTTTTATGCTTGAGGACGTCACCAAAAGTCTAGCTTCTATTCGTCACTAATATGTCAAAATCTTGGACACTGGTGTTTGTTATTTGAAGTGAAAAGGGAGACTTCCATTGGAAAACTAACTCTGTCTGACCTCCGGTTTTCTTATCACTTTCTACCTCATTCCTGTGTCATTCCTCTCTGCTTACATACAAGTTTGTGGGCAGAGCTAATTGGTATTGCCTTAAACGGAGGTTTTTCATATCCTGCAATCTGATTGGTTTTCTTTGAAGTACCCACTTCAATCATGTCATCGAATACTTCCAGAAAGTAAAGTATTTGGATCGAAGCTCAATTTGTTACCGAAAGTAATAAAGGTATTGCAAACATTGACTAAACACTAGGTGGATTTCTCTTGCAAATAAGGTACGATTTTCTTATTCATATACTTAATGCTCGTTTACTTTTATTGCCTATATCTATGACACTATCTCACCTTGCAAACGAGGCAATACAGCAGTGGGATCTCTTCCCTCAGCGGAACAATCTCAGTATAAGTACGTAGCTCCTATCGATCGGTCTTCCTGAACTTCTTCAGTGACGTCTTCTATTTGTTCTTCCCCAAGTTGCAGAGAAGACTCTAATGAACAAAAGGGAGGGGAGAAGGAAGAACATGAGATTTATCTTCTACAGAGTCGGGCATGGCAACGACGATACTCTCACAGGGAAAGAGACCACAACAGCACCACCAGGTGATATGTTCTAAGCACCTTTCCAGTACTGGAAGAGAATGAAAAAAAAGGAGAAAAACAGTGCATCTCCCTTTCACACTCAGTGTCAGCAGAACTCTTCCTCTGAAGAAGCACCAATGATATGTAAGGAAAACCAACTTCCTTAGATTGACATTGTGGTCGTCGTTGTAAGGACATACACAAGAGATAGAGCAGCAACAGATATGCTACCTGGCATGAACAAGTCCATTGGGTGACATCAGGTAGAACAGAAAACAGCCTCACAATTACAGTTATTAGGAAAAACTGCATATCATTGGCTTCTTCCATCAATATTCCGCAAACATGACAATCTGCAAGAAAAAACTACTGATTAAAACAGTCAGATTAGGAGGCTGAAGTCAGAGTGAAGGTTGCTCTACTCGCTAACTACTACGGCTACCTTGTTGAAAGTTTAAGCGACCCTTGTAGATTTACTGAAGTCATATTCCTATTAACCCTGGATAGGTACGGTCCTCGGACACCCCTTTAAGGGTATACTCGGACGCGAACGACCCCGACGCCAAAAAAAATTCTTGAAAAATCAGTTTTTGCAGTAACCTCCTTTTTTCTTTTGCCAAAAAAAACTTCAATGAATGCTTAAAACAACTGTATAGATAAATACTACTCATCTGCAGAAAAACTATTTATTATAAATATTTTAAAAAATTAAGTAGAAAAAAAAAAGACCTGACATAAAAATTCATAAAAAAAAAGTTTATACATATATACACAAATCCTTTTAGGAATTGATTCTTGAATGTTTAGGACACATCTTGATGTATTTTGGATGAAGTCAGGCCCATGGAGGTGAAGATCTGAAATGAGAAAAAAAGGGTAACTTTTTTTGGCCAAAAAAATTTGTCCAAATTTCATGAATTTTTTTGGGTACCCAAATGAAATAGGAAGTGGCTAATTTTTTTAGGGAATAAACATATGTTATCCTAAAATAGAAATATGTAAAAAAATCTTCATTATTTTGTAAATTACATTTATATCAGGGGCCATATCTAAAGGTAATTTTTTGAGTACTTAGAAATTCCGTAAAAAAATACATATATTTAATATATAATATGATATTTATGCAGGTAAAAATATACCAAAATATCACAAATTCTATAGGGAACAAGAATATATATAGATAGGGCAGCTTACGCTTCGGATATGTCCACAAAATGGCCGCCAACCACACTGACTCAGACTCCCTAATCTGCCACTTGAAATGTAGGAAGGGTATGTCAATTTGAAGGTGTTATTTACTAATCTAATTATTATTGGATATGCATAAAAATTGTATGGTGGGTTGCTGGATAATTGTCGATTATTTTACGAATATAAAATTAAAATTCTGACCCAAAAAAATTTTTTTGAAGGGAAATAAAATCGAAAAAAAAATGTAAAACAATATTTTAGCTAAAAAAATTTGATGATATTCAATCAAAAAAAAAGTAAACAAAATTTTCCGACAAATAAACATCTAGAGGAATCATTACTCTGTGATAGTTCCTTAGTACGTAGTAATTTTGAAAGAATTGGGAAAAAACGAAAAAATGGCAATCACCGGAAAATCGAACACATACCTATATATACGCCATATCTGGCTAAAAAAAAGATAGGCATGGGTAGCCAGATCATCTAGAAACACTTTCCAACACTATAAAAATATAAGTTTTGCGACACTACTTGCCAATTCCTTACGGTAACATGACTAAGCAAAAAAATGCAAAACAAATAAAAAGGGGCACTCGAGGAAAAATGGCTAACATTCTAATATACGGCATTTCAGAAAAAAAAAATTCAGCCACGTGCTAGTCAAACCATCAAGGCACATTTTCCGACAAATAAACATCTAAATGAATAATTACTCTGTGATAGTTCCTTAGTACGTAGTAATTTTGAAAGAAATGGGAAAAAACGAAAAAATGGCAATCACAGGAAAATCGAACACATACCTATATATACGTCATATCTGGCTAAAAAAAGAAGATAGGCATGGGTAGCCAGATCATCTAGAAACACTTTCCAACACTATAAAATTATAAGTTTTGCGACACTACTTGCCAATTCCTTACGGTAACATGACTAAGCAAAAAAATGCAAAACAAATAAAAAGGGGCACTCGTGGAAAAATGGCCATTCTAATATACGGCATTTCAGAAAAAAAAAATTTCAGCCACGTGCTAGGCAAACCATCAAGGCATATTTTCCGACAAATAAACATATAAATGAAATATTACTCTGTGATAGTTCCTTAGTACGTAGTAATTTTGAAAGAAATGGGAAAAAACAAAAAAATGGCAATCACAGGAAAATCGAACACATACTTATATATACGCCATATCTGGCTAAAAAAAAAATAGGCATGGGTAGCCAGATCATCTAAAAACACTTTCCAACACTATAAAAATATAAGTTTTGCGACACTACTTGCCAATTCCTTACGGTAACATGACTAAGCAAAAAAATGCAAAACAAATAATAAGGGGCACTCGCGGAAAAATGCCCAACATTCTAATATACGGCATCTCAGATAAAAAAAAAGACATGCACGTGTTAGCCCAACCATCAAGGCACACTTTCTAACACATAAACATGAAAAAAAAATCAATAATATACGGCAATTCCTTACTACGTAGTAAATTTTTACAAATATTGAAAAAAAACAGAAATTGGCAACCGCAGTTAAATACCCAATATACCAATAACTACGTCGTATCTGACAAAAACAAAATCACGCATGGGTAGCCAGATCATCTAGACACACTTTCCAACACTAAAAAAGCAAAAGTTTTACGACACTATTTCGCAATATCTTACGGAAAAATGACTTGGCAAAAAAATGAAAAAAAAGGAAAAAGGGACACTCGCGGTAAAATGCCCGACATTCTAATATACGACATCTCAGATAAAAAAAAAGACATGCACGTGTTAGCCCAACCATCAAGGCACACTTTCTAACACATAAACATGAAAAAAAAATGAATAATATACGGCAATTCCTTACTACGTAGTAATTTTTACAAATATTGAAAAAAAACAGAAATTGGTAACCGCAGTTAAATACCCAATATACCAATAACTACGTCGTATCTGACAAAAACAAAGTCATGCATGGGTAGCCAGATCATCTAGACACACTTTCCAACACTAATCAAGCAAAAGTTTTACGACACTATTTGGCAATATCTTACGGAAAAATGACTTGGCAAAAAAATGAAAAAAAATGAAAAAGGGGCACTCGCGGTAAAATGGTCCTCGTGGTGATGAACGACATTTTAACTAAAAAAAAAAACATGCACATGGTAGCCAAACAATCCACCAAGACTTTCCACAACTGATAACCTATACAAGTTGCACCATTCTACGACAATTTCATAATACGTAATAACTTTGATAATTATGCAAACTACCCTAGAAGGGTAAACTCGGACGCGAACGACCCCGACGCGTCTCAGAAATCGGGGAAGGAGTACAGCTACAGCAATGCACATCTGGACACTACTAGAGCGTGTAGGGGAGACACCTCCTGCAGGTCGATCACCCACAAATTCAGTCACGGGGGTGAGTCACGTGAGAAAAACCTGTTTTTTTTTGACGCTCGGGGTCGCAAACGACCCACCGTACCTATCCAGGGTTAAAGGATGAGGTTTGTATTCGTTTAGGAACAAATAATTGAAGTTACATGGTCATACTGCAATTACTATACATGAATTTCTGAAGACACTGTCTACCATGAATACTGTATTAGTTACCACATATACAAAATGTTGTATGATGCCTTGCAGAATACATGTGTGAAACCTTAACTGATAACTTTGTGTACGCCACCTAGCGGCTAATAAAGTAGTTGAATTAATCTCCTCTAAGTTTTGCGTTTGTCTTCAATTCCTGGCTCCCCTAAAATGTTATATGGTGGCAGCGAGTGAGTGATTTACACGCCAAACAAACTATCAATGTGTGAATAAGATCCCAGCAATCTTTCTCAACGACTTAGAGACCCTGCCATCACGCCTAGCCACTGTGGCAGACCATCAACCACCCCAGATCCTGGACCACGTGAGTTTTATGGATTCCGCCATCTTAAAAATCCTGAACATTTGGCTTCAGTGACCTTTCTATACTTGTGTTTACCTGTGAACTGTGACATTCTTAATCCCTGAAGATGGGGGATGATGACCATGGTGCGGTAGGGGGCAACCCAATATATGTATTCACAAGTGACTTGATGGGCATAAAGCCACCCAGCTTTGATTTGCAAGGTTCCAACTTGCCACATTCATTCAAAACTTTCAGAAGACATTGTGAACTGATCCTTGCCACTCCCACCTACACTTGCAAACAGGGGCCAGAGATAGTAAACTACATACTCCTCTGGTTGGGCCTCAAGAGGTAGAGATTTTTGACAACTGGACTCACCCCACAGGTAAGCAATGTTCCAGTCAGACCGATGTGTGTGAAGCGTCTGTTAACTACTTCGAGACCAAGTCAAACTTCAGGCTCGCCCTTTTCCAGTTGCGCGAACTCATACAGCGGAAGGAGGAGCCGATTGACAGCTATATCAACCGTCTCAAGGTGCAGGCTCAACGATGCAATTTTGAAGGAAACAACCTTAAAGATGACCTCATCGACCAGGTTATCAAAGGTACAGCACTTGTCGCAGTAAGAAAAAAGCTCTTGGACCAAGATCCGAAACAACTCACGCTTGACAAAGCAATCGATCTTGGGAGAACTTTTGAGGCAACGCAGACCCAGCTACAACAATTGGGGCACGTCAACAAATCCATCGACTCCCTTCAAAAGGCGAAGTCGAGACACAAGAGCCAGCCGAAAGCAAAAAACTGATTTTTCTGTGGCAGAAAACCGCATGACCGCAAGGACTGTCCCGCCGTAGACGATATGTGTAAACTGTGTTCGAAAACGGGTCACTGGGCAAAGGCTTGTCAAAACACTAAGTGAGCCCGTTCTAAGTCTAGTGTACGCTCCAAACCTCAGAACAGCCGATCACAGTCAAGCGCAAATGCGAACCAATCACAGCCAAAGCCGCAACAGCGATTCGACCGCTAAGTTAGCGCCGTGAATACGTTCGACCTGAGCAGTGACTTTGAAAGCATGTCTTTCAACGCAGTGAACAATGATGCCAACAGATCGGAAGCTTACACATCGCTAAAAATCGAGCCGTACCCTGATCGCACGACACACTTGCGCGGAAAGGTCGACACCAGTGTGCAGATTAACATCCTTCCACTCAGGACATTCCTTAACATATTCCCCCGCTATGTCAACTCGGATGGCATCCCGACATCTACAACTCCGTCCAAGACGACGCTCACCGCCTACAACGGAACTGTCATCCGCCAGCACGGTACCCTCGTACTGCCGTGCAAATTTGCCAAAAATAAATGGGCGAGCTGTGAGTTCTATGTGGCCGAGACCGATGGTCCTGTTAAATTTGGTCTACCCATGTGCACGAAACTCGGTCTAGTCACGCTTAACTGTACCGTTACTCAATCCGACAGTAGTGTGCGTTATACCTTACTGGAAGACATGAAAAGACACTTCCCTGACTGGTTCAAGGGTATCGGTAAATTCAGCTCTGAGCAGAACTAACTCTGAAGGATGACGCAAACCCAGTAAGACACACGCTGAGACGAGCGCCCATTCAACTACGCAAGCAGATCAAAGCGAACTCGATCGTATGGTGAGTCTTGAAGTAATCCGTCCGGTAGCGGAAC
Source organism: Palaemon carinicauda (assembly GCF_036898095.1). Lineage (NCBI taxonomy): Eukaryota > Metazoa > Arthropoda > Malacostraca > Decapoda > Palaemonidae > Palaemon > Palaemon carinicauda. Next base: position 7,575,714 of record NC_090749.1, read on the forward strand.
CCACCGATTGGGTGTCGAGTATTACATATGTGACAAAACCCGACGGATCTCTCAGAATATGCTTAGATCCAAAAGACCTCAACAGTGCTCTAAAGAGAGGTCAACACCACACGCCGACTGTGGAAGAATTAACACGTTTTTACTAGTGCAACAGTTTTCAGCAAGCTCGATGCAAAGCATAGCTACTGGCGCATCCCACCCGACCATGACAGCCAGCTGCTGACCACATTCAACAGCCCATTCAGGAGGTACTGCTTCCGAAGGCTCCCCTTTGGACTCAACGTAAGCCAGGATCTGTTTCAGCGAGCGATGGACGAGATCTTGCAAGGGCTACCCGGTGATGTGTAGATTGCGGACGATATTATTGTATATGCATCCACACCAACAGAGCATTCCGAGAGAATATCCACACTTTTCGATCGAGCTAGAGAGAGAGGACTCATGTTCAACACCACGAAATTCACGATATCCGTGTCAGAGGTACAATTCTTTGGCAACATCTATTCCAAAAGTGGAGTCCGACCGAACACAGTCAAGGTCCAAGCAATCGCTCAGCTCAAAGCGCCGACTTCCATCAGTGAACTACAATCGTTCCTCGGAATGGCGAACTATCTGGCACCGTTCGTACCCATCCTAAGTGACCACACCGCCCTGCTGCACAAGTTACTTCAAAAGGACATTGATTTCCAGTGGCATCCTGAACACGACGAAGCCTTTATGTCTGTAAAACAGCTTATCTGCCAAGCAGGATCTCTCACTTACTTTGACCCGTTAAAGCCGTCTGTAATCCAAGTAGACTCGAGTCAAGAAGCCCTTGGTGCGGCACTACTTCAAGATGGCCGACCTATCGCTTTTGCATCGAAAAGATCTTACAGACACCGAAATGAGCTACGCCAACATTGAACGTGAACTATTGGCATGCGTCTTCGGTGCCGAACGTTTCCATACATACATTTACGGCAAACCATTTGTCATCGGGTCTGATCACAAACCACTCAAAATGATCAGTAAGAAGAACTTAACTGCCGCCCCAGCACGGCTGCAACGGATGTTCCTGCATCTTCAGCGCTACGATTACAATATAAAGTACAAACCCGGGAGGGAGATGACTTTGCCCGACAGCTTATCGCAACTCTCAAAACACGGCGCCGACAAGCCGATAGACTTGAATATCAAAGTGTGCTATGTACAGTTCAGCAACAACAACAAGCTAGCGGAACTCAGAGGCGCAACAGCTAGTGACGACGAACTCGTACTACTGCAGAAGTATATCATCAGCGGATTTCCCGAGAAGCAGAGAGACTTGCCTGCCGAGATCCGTAAATATTGGCCATATCACGACGAACTCAGTATCGAAAACGGTCTTACGATCAAGGGTGAACATCTCGTGGTCCCGGAAAGTCTGCGTACACAGTACCTTCGAAACTATTCATGAAGGTCACCAAGGCATCACGCGATGTCAGGCCCGTGCTCGGATGTGTTTATTCTGGCCAGGTATTTACCGCGATATCGAACAACTCGTCAATCAGTGCCAACAATGCCAGACATTCTAAGCCTCACAACCCAAGGAGCCCATGGAAGCCATCACTCCAAACCTCCCGAACCAACCGTGGCACACTTTCAGCATGGACTTGTTTACCGTAAATGACCGAAACTATGTGATTATCGCCGACTACTAATCCAAGTTTCCCGTCATTCACCAACTAAGTGTTGACTCAACAAGCAGAACAGTCGCTCAGCTGACTAGCAGCACATTCTCGTTATTCGGTATACCCAGTACGATCATCACCGATAATGGCCCACAGTTTATCGGACAACCCTTCCAAGATTTGCTCAAATGGTACAACGTTACGCATATAAGTAGCTCCCCGTTACATCTGAAATCCCATGGATTTATCGCGCGTGCCATCCGTAGCGTGAAGGCACTTATCCGTAAGTCTGCAGAGGACACAGATAGGGCAATGTTAGCCTACCGTACGACACCCCTCGGTCCTCAGCTCCCGTCACCCTGGGAAATTCTCTTCCGACGGAAGCTACGAACAACCGCACACCTAGCGATAACAAGTTTGACGATTACCAAGCAAGTAGGCAGAAAGCGAGCATAGAACGATACAATGAACACAGCAAGGAGTTGCCTGAACTCCTACCGAACCAACCTATCTTCTACCAGGACGCCGCTCGCAAAACGTGGTCTCCCGGTACCGTCATTGGATATGGCCCAGAGCCAAGATCTTACACCATCACTTGCGACAACACCGGCCGAGCTCTACGTCGAAATCATGTGCTCTTGCGTCCGCGTCATGTCACATTCTCCAATTCCCCGAGTAGCCCTGCTTGGCTCGGAAACACCACTGAGGATGACGCATGGCCAACGGAACCGCAAACTCTTCCCGAGACAACAGCAGCTCAGACCATCCCTGCTGGAAATGTCGCCACACCGTCTAAGGTTTCGCCAGCTCGAACTCGAGGCTGAACATCAGCAACCAATCAACAACCAACCCGCCACTCTAACAGACTGACGAAACCTACCCAACAACTTATCACACAAATATAAATGTGTAGGCACTGAGCTATTTATACTTATGGCAGAATAAACCATCATTGATAGCCAGTCAGCTGGCATGGGCAGTCTACCCCATCCAGCCAGTAAATACTATGTTTTTTTTTACACTATAAGAATTGCGTACTGATTGAACTTTTGACCTTAATATGTCTTACCCATAAATCATGATAATTTTTCTCTGTCAAATGAATCTAGAAAGTATTAACTAAGGTACACAAATACTTCCTGATAATATTTTGAATTGAAACCCTGTAAACCACATTCAGTTAATTTGTATTATCCACATAATTCCTCGGAGAATTTTGCATTTGGTTATTATGTCCTTTACATGATACTCTCCCAGAGATTTTGCATTTTATGGTATTGACCAAGTTTTGATACTTTTGTTCCTTTCCAAGGAAGGGGGATGTTGTATGATGCCTTGCAGAATACATGTGTGAAACCTTAACTGATGACTTTGTGTACGCCACCTAGCGGCTAATAAAGTAGTTGATTTCCTGTCCTCTAAGTTTCGAGTTTGTCTTCGATTCCTGGCTCCCCTAAAATGTAATACAAAATCCCTTTTCTAAGCACACACAGTTGGTCAAAAATGACGATTCAAATAGCAAAAACAGCTAACATAATTAAATACTTCTAAAGTTTCAAACTACAAACCTGTCTCCAACAGCAGTCAATCCATGTCCTAAATACAAAATATATTGCGTCCGCCAAAAGGATCAACATTTCTCTCCTTAGTTCCAAAGGAGAATTTGAATGCTTTGTTTACGAACACCTGTTGGATGGTTCTCTTTTTGAGAACAATAAGCATGAGTCTCATTAGGTCGAGGAGTTCACTCACCCTTTTCATGGTACACATTTGACACAGTAAGGAACTTCTTCTTCTTCTTCTTCTTTTCACAACATCCATATAATATATGAGCAAGTGACTTAATATTTAGACAAACAATCAGATTGGGTCTTATAGTGAACGATTCCACAACGATTCAGTTTTCTTTGATTTTGCTTAACCTCAAATTTAGAGAAGATTTAGTAAAAATGGTAACCACATTATTGAATGTTATTATGTTCAGGAGTTTACTTATTGGTACTTTGGAAGTTCAAACTTGGATAAAATTATTCGTTTTTTAATAACTGTTATCAATCCGTATGTTAAGCAACAATTCATTTATCTTGAAAGTCATGAGATTGCAAAACCAACGGTTGGAAAGGATGACAGAAGTAAAGATTAAACTAAACCAAAACAGTAACAAAGAATCTAAGTAAAATGAAACAATAAATTATTCATTATACTTATTTGTGTAGATTACGAATTTATAACCAATCTACGTTGCATGTCAGTTCATGATGAAAGTATTATTAATAAGAGCAGCAACAATACTTTTTTCCCTCGTCTGTTAAGAGAATCGAACGTTGACCTTTCCATTTAAGTCATTATGAGGTTGCCACTGTACCACAATACTCACCCTTAAGTGAGCAAATGTCAGGGCAACTATATCTGCAGGAGAGTTGTGCCTGATCAGTGAGTGACTTACAGTCTGAGATGGGACTTCAGGGCCAATGTCAGTCAGGGCAACTATATATGTGGAGAGTGACTGCGTCTGATCAGTGGCTCGTAGTCATTTGAAAGTGGGACTTCTTTTCTCTTCCTTCCATCATAAGTCGAACGAAATGTTCTAAAGTTAACTTCTTTTTTTCCTTTCTATTGTGTCCTGCCTTTGCTGTGTTGATCGCTTTGCTCCTGAATATGTCTATTTTATAGTAAAATCTCTCTCTCTCTCTCTCTCTCTCTCTCTCTCTCTCTCTCTCTCTCTCTCTCTCTCTCTCTCTCTCTCTCTCTCTCTCTCTCTCTTTCAATATAACTAAATTATCAGCATAAATAAGGAAGAAGAGAAACTATAATTGTTGTAGTTTTACAGATTCTCTCTGTGTCTCATTCTAATATTGAAAATTTGTGAACTCTTTTTCGTAAATATAACAGCTTACAACAGAATAGAAGAGCAGATGTTCCGGTTTCCCCGCAACCCTAATTAAAATAAGTGATTAATGATCACAATAGAATCAGAAGAATTAAAAATGCAACATTTGATAACATATAAACTTTAATAAAGGTATTATAAAGAATTGGGTTTTATCCAGTTCCCCTCGAAAGTCAAGACAGAAAACGAAAGAGGGCTGTGTTGATAGTTTTTCTATTTTTTGGTAATTCTATAAAAGGTTTCATTGCATAAATAGTAATTATAGTGAACGAAAATAATGTTTTCACTTTTGTATTTTGTCATTCAATATCTTTACTTATTAATTACTGATGAAACAGGAAAGGCTTCCTCAAATCTCAGTGAACTTTCAATATTACGCAAATTTCTGACGATTTCAGATCAGAAGGATTGATATTTTTTCATCATAATGATGTAATTTGAGTTTTTTCACCTTTTAAGAATATGCTATTGTGTTTAAAATTATATTTTATAATTTTGAATAAAAATTTTATTATTGTGTAGAAGATATTGTGAAAATTTACATAAATAGTGATAGAAAAAGAAATCAGAATTTTAAAAAGAGGATGATCACGTTGATCAAAGTTTTGTAGTTAAGCTTTAATTTAACTCTTTGACAAGCATCACTAAGTTATTATTGAATACCCTCGCTTTTGAGGGGTAGGCATCAACAAATATTCCTTACCATCCACATTTTATCTGATCACATTCATATTATTACTTTTACCGTTCCAACTACTGGGCTACAGTGTGCTCTCATAGCTCGGCTTAGTGCTCACTACTTTACTTTAACTGTGAAATTACATTGCCGCTGATCTTGCGATAAAAGAAGTGATGTATGTTGTATAAATTAAAATAATTTCATTCATCACCTACTGTAATTCATCTTAATTGATTGTGAGAAAATGACTTAATTAATTTTTCATTTCTTATACATATACATATAGCATTTAATAACATTATTCCATAAAAGATATTGAACAGTGCTTGGTTCTGTAACAGAAGGGTTGATGGATACGCTGAAACCAATGTTGAATTTAGATAATGAAGCTTTTTGTAACTTGCACATTCCTTTATTCTTTATTGCATCTTCCTAAGAGAACCGGATTTAATTGGTTATTTCATTTGGCTGGAATCCAGTCCCAGTAATTATAAGTTACTGTGGTCTATTGGAAGTGTCCTTGCCTGGCACTCCCAGGACTGGGGTTCAGGTCCCACTCAAACGGAATAATTTCTTTAGTGTCTGCAACCTCACCTTCGTTGTCGAGTCATCAGCAGCCATTGCCTGGTCCTAGGTTGGGTGGAGAGATGCTTGAGTGCTGAGCATATGTGTATATGGTCAGTCTCTAAGGCAATGTCTGTCCTGCTTGCGAGGACAAATTCAATTTCCTTTGCCTCTACCACTTATGAGCGGCCTTTAAACCTTAATTGGGTTCCTTCAATCTGGCATCAGTGTATGATTCGTCTCTAGAATTAAATTCTTCATTGCTAGGAATGATATATCCTTTGAAGTATAATAAAGAACATCCCCCATTGGAAACATTGTTATGATAACTTTTGAATGAATCCTCTCGCCTACATCGATGTAGTCAGTTACAACACAACTTCACCATTAGTAATAGAAGAAAATTCTTTCTCTTTCTTTCTTGTTCACAATTGGTAATAAACTATTAATCTTTTCTTTCCTCTCAGTCTCTTGAAACCTGCAAGTTGACTTCAGAGGGAAATTTAATGCCTTAAGGCTCTTCCCTTCCTCTTCCAGATTCCCCCTACAGACCCCAATTAATAATCACGTCATCATCGACCCCATAATAAGTATCCTTTAACAACTTTATTGTCTGAGACACCTTACAAGAAAATCGATGTTTTCCTCACAATTGACTTTACACAGGACGAATCTTTTCCTTCACAATTCTCTTCGCGTCAGAGCCTCCTGGTAAAACCTTAATATATGATCTGGAAAAAAATCTTTCAAGAACTGCAATTGTCTCAAGATAGTCTCTGGCTATCTTCCAAGAAAAAAAAAACAAAGTTTAAAACAAAATTTGAGGCATCGCTACCAATTTCCCTTTTAGGACTAATAGATCGAGAAAGTAAGCAAAAGCTCCTTATTATTTTGTAATGAATTTTTACTCCTAAGTGTTATATGTTAAGTTAGATTTATGTACATTGTATTAGAAATCTTGTGAAAATTGTTGATTTTTCATGTATGTTGATGTAAAAATAAAATAACACGTTTTGTTTCAAACATGTTGATGTGAAAATAAAAAATAAATTATTAATTTTTATATGTGTTAATGTATCTGTAACTCCAAATTTAATTGTGTTCTGGAACAGTTCTAGATACTTTCCATAACTATTGTACTTCGGCGACGGCCGTCTGACAAACGTGAGTTCAACAGGATCATTCGAGAGTGGGGTCCTGGAGCGTCGCTATTGCGTAATGTTAGTCTGTCTTGAACGATCAAGAATTCTCTACAGTATTGTTCCTATTATAAAAGGACAGCTGCGTGCGTGCATAGATTGCCCTGACATTATTCCCGGATGGGGCTCTTAGACAGTCAATCATAGCTCCTAAGGTGGAAGACCCAACCAGTGTGGTCAGGGTCTTGCCAGATCTCGGCTATCGACAATCTGCTCAAGTGTATTGCTCCGACCAGAGCAATCTTACTTTTCAAGTTTACTAGACACATATGCAAGAGAATCAGCTCGCCCAAGAGCATACGCAACCCAGACAGGCCCTCAGAAAGGACGTACAGTAGCTCAGCCCCAAAAGCATAACTGTAGGCATGGAGGTGCATGACCGCAGTGACAGGAGTTGGGGAGACCGGGTCATGATCAGTGGAAGTCTTACATGGTGGCCTGGAACGTGGAGCTCTTTGGTTCTTATGTGGCTTTGGTGGGGCAGGTGCTGCAGTGGTAGATGGGACGGTCTGTAATGCTGTCAATCTTCTAAATTGTTCTGGACAACTCCTGTTCCAGGCATGGTGAGATCCACCTCAATTGGGACACCTCGGATGGGTCTCTAACTCGTTCTTGTGGGTGTCAATGCATTTTTGGGTGGGATGCTGGCTGCTACAGACTCCACAGACCGTTGAGCTCCTGCAGTTCTCCTTGTGGTGGCAAAAACGTTGGCAGTTGAAGCAGCGTAGCGGGTAGATGCCTAACTCCTCTATGGGGAAAATTCCCCACAGTCTGAGGTCCAGTGATGGTGGGATTGGCCCAATGAAGGTGAATGTGACTTTCCTGATAGGCAGTTTTTGGCTGACGACATGGCGTTCAGCAAGGACAGTGGTATATTGACAGAATAGTTGGAGATAACTGCTTTCCTCAATTTCCTGGCAAGAGCAAGATAGGCCAGGGAGGTTTCCCTGTGAAAAAGGCTGGCGCTGCCCTGATCCTTAGGTTTAATTATCATATCACCCTTTAGAATGGCTCTGGCTGAGATCTTTATTCCTTGGTTCGAGGCTGCAATGGCAGCAACTGCTGCATAAGAATGTACACCTTCCAGGGATGGTAACTTTAATTTTAGCAGGTTCTCTGGATCCGTAGAGGTGGGCCGGGGTTCTGGAGCTGGCTCAAAAGTTGGTGTGAGTGTGGCAGTGGCTTTAGCAAGTTTTGGAGTAGGCCCAACAGGTGGGGTGAGTGTGGCAGTGACTTCAGCAAGTAGCTGTGTTAGGCAGGATGTGCAACTGCGGTCTGGCTGATGTGCCTCAGCCAGAGCAGGAGGGCGAGTGTCTTTGGAAGGATCCAGGTCCATGGCTGACACTTCTTCTTCTGTTTTTAGAGTGTTAGTAGGTAGTGTGGCAGTGGAGGTGGCAGTGGAGGTGGCAGTAGGTGGTTTCACTGTTTTTCCACTCTTTTTCTTCTTGGCAGATGGCATCCTCACTGGTTGAGGAGAGAGGTCAAGAACAGGAAGACCATGTTCTTGATAATATCTATCAGGTGTAGCCTTCATGCAATCGATATCTGGATTCAATTTAAAACTGAGCCATCTAGGTGGCCTGCCCAGGGTATTCAGTATCTTCTGGAGAACTCCTGGGGTATGAAAGTGTGGAATGTCAATGTTGATGAGCTTCAGTGGTAGGGCATTCTTGTGCAACAGAGGCTCCCTATTCCTTCTAGTGACAAGTGTATATACTATGTCGTGGTATAGATTGTAATCATTGCATCTGCACAATATCTTGTGCTGGACACAGTCCCAATCAAGCTGCATGCTCAGCTCTGGAGCCAGCTTGAGAGCAAAGAACACAAAGTTTCCCTTGGGATCATAGTATGCAGTGCATTCCATGTATTTTTTCCTGTCAACATAACAGAAGTCTTGACAGTGCTGGTGCTCCTTGCTATAGCAGAAACAACAGATGAAGGTTCCGCTATAAGAGCTTATTGGAAAGTTGACAGAGTATGTCAGAGCTGAAAATTCCTCCCACCAAACTGGCAGGAAGCTGTGTGTCCCTTGTACTGGGTAGGACAGTTCTTGACCTGGCAGAAAGATCATTGCTTGCTTTTCAGAGTGTACAGCCTTGTGCTGGACACGGGTTCTTACATTGGCTGCCCATTCTAAAGATTAGGGGCGGGGGGGGGGGGGGGGGCAGAAACGAGAGAAAACTGACTGAACCCTCCTTGTATTGGAAACATTCTTCAGCTACACCCTTTGTGACTCTGGACTTTAGTGACTACACACACCGATTAAGTATTTTGAAGAAGACAAAGAAGACTGAATCAGTATTCAGCATTAGAAGCAGGAGCCATATTTCTTCCTGTCAACATTTTATATCTGAAACTACTCGACGCCATCTGTCCTTTGCTTTATAAAAGTTTTGAAAGTCAACTCGTCTTACTTGGTAACAACTTACGTTCGTTCATTGAATTGTAGCCAACAATTCCTGTTGGTACGGGCCTTTCCCTTGTTTGGCTCGTAGATAACCTACAAAATACAGGTTGGTTGTTAAAAAAAAAGGAAATTTGAAAGGTTTTCAGTTGTAGAGACAGATGCAAACAGAGGAAGGATGATGGTGGTAGTGGAAGGGGTCCAGTATGTCACGGATAGTGCTAGTTTGAAGGGTTAGTAAGGCCTTTGAAACTTAGAAAAATGGTGCAGGTAGGGTTGTTAAACCCTTTACTCCATTGGGTCCCTGCGGAATATTCTAGTAGTAAAAAAAGTTATGGAAAAATACATGGGATGATGTGTTTAGGGCAAGGGGACGAGATGGATTTTGATGAGGGTTTCAGAGGTTGTTACCTCAGTAGAGGTAGGTTTGACAGCAATTGTCTGTGGATTTGTATGTTTACGACAATTGCTTTTACCAATGTGGCTACAGTCTGCCTGGTGTTTTACGAGTTGATGTCCGCTTGAAGGTTATCTCTCAGTTATGCCTGTTGAGGTGGTATATCACAATCTTCCCAGGGTCTTCCATTATTATTTTCCTTCATCTCCCAAATTTGCCTTATATCCCAGCCTGAGTCTGTGGATGCATATAGCCTGCTCTCTTGGCGTGCGTCTGTTAATGGGGGAGGCACTATGTTCCTGTCCTATGCGTACCTATACTCTGTCCATGCGTCTGGTGCTTTGGCTAGGTCATCTACTTTCTCATTCCCTGATATTCCAATGTGACTGGGAATCCAGTTGGATGTTCTCCAGTAGGCCGAAAAGTTATTGGAATATACCGTAGCTCCTGTTGTCTGAATACTAGGATCTACTGTACTATCAGTGTAGTAGGTCTTTGCCCCTGCTGTTTTTTTACTCCTGATTGCTTCCTGGGCTGCAGTTCTTAGTTACTCCATTGTGCAGTTCATATATTTATCCTTGCTTGTTTGCTTGATAGATTGCCCAGCCTTTTGCTGGACACGGGCTCTTGCGTCGGCAGAGCATAGGGACATGTATCTGTGTGTGAGTGTATAGATTGCCTTACCTTGTGTAAGTCACGGGCTCTTGCGTTGGAAGCCAGTAAGAGATGTTATTTGAAATGACTAATTCAAATTTGTAAAAGGAGATTTGCAATCTGAACAGGGTTGAAGTAGTTTACGTTAATGCTAAGGGGTTCATATAATGAATGAGATATATTACTTGATAGGTTAATTGTTTAAACTACATTAAATTCAGATAGCCGAAGCTAATGATGTAAGGCCAAAAAGTAGTGGTAGTTTTGAGTGAACAGCTTATCCTCATTTAGCAGCCTGGAATTTGGTTCCCAGGTGGGGGTAATGGTAATATACCAAGCATCCCACGGACTGGGATTTGCATAGCAGATTCCAAGTCAATGTCCGTATAACTGAATGAGGGACAGATCCCTCTTGCTACCACTAAGCAAAACAATAGGGGTAAAAAGAGAGAGATTTACCGGCATGACAACGGAGAAAAGGCCCCAGTAGGGAGTCTCCTCTTTAGGTCCACGAAAAGGTAATTTGTTGATAGACAGTCTTTCGATTAAGAGAGAAAGTGTTAAAGCAGGTATAGGTTAGTTTTAGTATGCTGTGAGTATTCGGTGAATTTTTAAGTAATGCTGTAAATATTCATGTTAAATCTTGAATATAACTTTATTTTCTGTTTGTTGGACATCATCTTCATATTGCAGTTAGTTTTTTGCTATTGCTTAAAGAACTCTATTAGTAGATTTTGCATAATCTATGTCTTGTGCAATATATGAACGTAACAGAATTGGGGGCCTGGCTGGGATCTGAATTGTTATTCTGTTTTTAATTCAAACATCGTTCGTGAAGTAAACTTATTTTGTTATTTGTATAAAATAGCCAGCAAACATGTCAGAGTTTAATACAATCGAATTTTTAGACGAATTTGTGAGGATCCACAAGTTGAGAAGTTAAGTGATCTCAAAAAATCTAGCTTAGTGAGTTTAGGCAAACATCTTGAGCTTAATGTTAAAAATTCAATGAGGAAAGAGAATACTAAGCATGTTAGATAAACCTTACGTTAAAGACGATGTGTTACCTCCGAATGTGTTAGATACAATGGATAGAGAATCAGTGTGTTCTGATTTACCTGCTGTGGAACTTGAAAGGCTTAGAATAGAAGCTCGTTTAAGAGAAAAAAAATTTAGAAGCTCTGGCTGAGTGTGAGAGAAATGAAGCAAATTTATAACGTGAGCAATTAGAAGCAGAATTAAAACGTGAACAATTACAAGCGAGGAGAGAGCCAAAGATAGGGAAGCTCATATAAAGCTTCATGAGCTTAATGTCCAAAAATAGTTAGAACTAGAAAAAATAAGCATACTAGTTCTAATGCTTCTGATAAGTCGAGGTAAGTCATTTTAATGAAGATAGAGTTGTACCTTCTTTTAATGAAAAGGATTCAGATGAATACTTAGTCTGTTTTGAGACAAAAACTAAGAAACGCAAGTGTATTACAGCCAACTAGTGGTCAGCAGAATTTTGGGCTTATATGTTTTAAAAAGTTTTGTTTGGTAGGGCACAAAAGGTTTATGCTTCTCTTCCTTAGTATAGAGTACATGATTATGGAATCTTGAAAAATGCATTTTTTTTTTTTACAAACCTATATACTAACACCCAAAGCTTATAGGATGAAGTTTAGGAGTTGGACAAAACAAGATAAGCAGACATATGTAGAATTTAGTAGAGAACAACAAGATTTGTTTGATAAATGGAGTAAAGCAGCAGAGTGTAGGGATGATTTTGATAGATTAAAAGATATTATTTTAATTGAACAGTTTAAAAATCGTGTTAGTGAGAACCTTAAGGTTCAATTACATGAAAGAAAGATAATTATCTACCATTTGCGAAATATCTGTATGTGCTGATGGTTTTGTATTGCCCCACAAAGAGTCTATGTCTAATGATAAAAGGTATAATAGATCAAAAGGCTATAGGGATACAGATAACCATATAGTTACTGTTGATGTAGATTAAAGGTCTAATTCTGATTCGCATGTCAAGTCTCAAAGCAGCAATTTTGATACCAATTCTATTACTAGAATTTCTGTATAATGTAAACATTGTAAGAAACCAGGTCACACAGTGTCTGAATGCTTTAAGTTTAAAAGGAAAGAAGAAGATAAGATTATGGCTCTTGTAACTCTACCAAAGTCTCGTAGAGGTTAACTCGATAAATGACCACGTTTGTTTGACAGGAAGCTTATTAATTCCAGTGTTTGTTCCAGACATGTTCATAAGGTTTACAAGCTATACACTGCTAAGGGGTTTGTTGCAGTTGATGTTGGCTCACTACATCCAGGTTCAGGTTCTGGGGTGAGGCATTGCCTTTAAACGGCGCCTCCAAAATTTATCGTCTTGGGCTGTTTTGTCTTTTCTTCCACATCTGGTTTAATGCTTCTTTATTCTTTTCTATATTAGTTTCACTAAATAAAAATAATCCTAATACTTTCTTTGAGTCTTCCTCGTATGGTTGTTATAGCTCAATTATTGCATTCCTTTCTTTTCTATATTCATGGCAAAACAACAGGGAGGGATCCTGTACTTGTGACAGAGCATTTGTTTATTAGATAGTATGCTCCCGTTCGTGGGGTTGGTGCCCATATTAGCGTTCCCTTGCATTGTATGGATCTTCATCTTGACTGGTTATTAGGGCCTGTTGTTGTTGGTATGGAATGGGAGTTCTAGATACTTCTCATAACTACTCCATTTTGGCACCGGCTATATGACAAACGTGAGTTCAACAGGACGATTCAAGAGTGGGTTCCTGGTAGGTGGGTATTGTGCCATGTTAGTCTTAATGGTCTAAAATTCTCTAGAGTATTGTTCCCAATATAATAGGACAAGGGGAAGCAGGAACGAGAGAGACCTAACTGAACACTACTCATGTTTGGGGACATCCTCAGCTACACCCTCTGTGACTCTGGACTTTAGTGACTACACACAACAATAAAGTATTTTGAAGAAGACAAAAAAAGACTGAATCAACATCCATCAATAGAAGCAGAAGCCGTATATCTTCCTGTCAACATTTTATATCTGAAACTACTCAACGCCATCTGTCCCCTGCTTTATAAATCTTTGGAAAGTCAACTCGTCCTACTAGGTAACAACTTTGTATAATCCTCCATTAATTTTGGTATGCTTTGAGTATTCGGTGGATTTTTGTGTAATACTGTAAATATCTACAGTATGATGAGTCTAAAATATAATTCTATTTTCTGTTTGCTATCTATTATTTTCATATTGCTGTTAATGTTTTACTATTGTTTTGTAAAGTTTATTGGTATATTTTGCATAACCTAAATTGTGTAAAATAGATGAACATAACATTAAACTATCATTATTATTTCATCTTTGACTTTTTTGGACTCCAGCTATGTCATTCTGATAAAAGTTCCTCATTGGCAGCTTCTACTTGGTATATTTCTGCGAGTGATATACCAGAGAGATTTTACTTCTGAGGTATCAAAGGAGCTTCAACCTCAGTAGCGAATATTCAAAGAGATATCACGTGTAAATCAGGGACGTGTTAATAATATGCCATAGTTATCCTTCACCAAATAGAGTTAACCTTGTCTCGAAGGATAAGGTAAGGATAGGATACGTGGGCAAGAAAGCTGTTATAATTCCCGATCTCAATGTGCGACAACAAACACGTTTCCTGTTGATCCATTCCCCTTCACAGTCACCATCTTTGACAGTCGCTTTGAGAGATTCTGCCTATTTTTCAAGGCTTTTTTTAATGATTTTCGATCATGGATGCTTCAGCTTCTTCTTCATCGACTAAGTTGAGTACCCATTTTTCATTTGTTGGAGAATTTCGTGCCTCCACCCCCTGTTTTATTTGATTTGCATGCTATTATTTTTCGAAGGGCGGCATGCGGTCAGTGCCTTTGCATCATGTTACGAAATCTCTCAGAAACGCTTAGTTATTTAGTTATATCACTGGAAGAATATATTTTACATTATTCTTTTAAGATGTGGTATATTTATGGTATTTCCCCTTCATTCCTTGGTGTTTCTTGGGTGTTTTTATCAGCAATGACTTGGGCTATCATATGCTAGCTGCTGGCCATGCCTGGTAAATTTTCCTCCTATGCTGTTGATTCGTCACGGCGGGGAGCTGCGATCTTGAAGGTCCATCTGGGAGTTGGATAGTGTTTTCATTTCTCAGTTCTCAGTTTTCATTTTCCACTTAGCGTATATGTTTGGGATGCTGTTCCTGTGTCTACTTATTTTTACCCATTGGAATGCTTTACCCACTGTTCTGGTGCTAACTAGTATACCCCCTTGTGTCACCTTAACCATTATTATTCCTGGTTTTGAGGACTTGTCCTCTGTGCCCTATCACAGTAGACCCCTTGGAACACTATTGATGTTTTAATGTCGTTGTTTGACCTTCCTGATATATCGCCCCACCATTTTCTGAGTGTGCTATCACCACCCCTTACATCCCTCATCCTTAAAAGGAGGTACAACTCGATCTTCCTGAAAAATAACTTACCTCATTATCTTCTGGTTTCTTAAAAATTAAATTTCTTTTCCTTAGTTGTCCTTTTCTTCTTCTTTTGATAAAATATTATCTTCAAGTAGAAGGCGTTACCCATATAACAGGTGTTTTTGAATCTGAAGATATTTCCATTTGCGTTAATAATTTCGTCTGAAGTAGAGGAAAGAATGTAAAGAGTAAAGAGATTAATGAAGATATTTTGCAGTAAATTACAATGCCAGTGAAAATAGAGGAAAATGATGCCCGCGGTGGATTGAATGGAAAAATTATTTCCTTTGCGTAAGAAGATATTCTAATTCATAAACCCAAAACGATCAATACATTTTCTTTTGCAGTAATAAGCTCATCTTTGGATCTATGATACGAAACGTGTACCTGAATATTACTTGCAAGAACTGAATGTCAGGGAGAGGCACAACCAACTTTCTTTACTTGATCTAGTTTGTAAATTATATAAAGGGTAATCAGTCGACAGTGTGTCTCTTCCAGTTACATATTTTTTTTAACAATTATGTAGCATACACATATGAAATCAAATCTCTCTTTTTCTCTCTCTCTCTCAACGTTCAGTGGCCACTTTTCGCTTGGAAGGATAGAAGAAACTCTTTAGCTATGGTAAGCAGCTCTTCTAGGAGAATGACACTCCTAAATCAAGCCATTGTTCTCTAGTCTTGGGTAGTGCCATAGCCTCTCTACCATGGTTTTCACTGTTTGGGGGTGGAGTTCTCTTGCTTGTGGGTACACTCACGCACACTTTTCTATATTATTTCTCTTCCTCTTTTTTTGTTAATTTTTTTTTATAGTTTATATAGGATATATTTAATTTAGTGTTGTTACTCTTATTAAAATATTTTATTTTCCTTGCATCATTTCCTCATTGGGCTATTTTCTCTATTGGAGTCCCAGGGCTTGAAGCATACTGCTTTTCCAACCAGGGTTGTAGCTTAGCAAGTAATAATAATAATGATAATATAGACTGATAAAGGTTTGATAAATAAGTAGGTTTCACTTAGTTCTCCTCGAAAGTCAGGACAGAATACAAAATCTGTAGAAAAGTTGCCTTAATAAATCGGCATTACAAATAGAATAAAGTACTCACGTTTGTATTCTATCATTCATTATCTTTACTTATTAATTACTGATGGAGCAGTAACTTCAGTTACAGGGAAGGTTCAATATTGCACAATTTCCTGACGTGTCTGGAACGGATGGAAAGATATTTTATCATCATAAAGATGTGTTTTGAAATAGTTTGGGCGACTTTTACCTTTTTAAGAATTTCTTTTCATTTTTATAATCATTCATAATAATTTTTAATAGAATTTTTTTTTATATTATATATGATAAATAATGATAATTCACATATATTGATAGAAAAAAATATCAAAATTCTAGAAAGAGTCTGATGAAGTTCATCCTAAAAGCTTGGTACCCAAATGTGCAAAATTACCAAAATCAGTTATTATTGAATACCCTTTGATTTGCAATAGGGTTGATATTACTAAATAGGGCGCAATTCCCTGCCTAATTTGGTTATATGGGGAATACATCTACGATATCATAATGTATTATCAAGCTGAGTGAAATTATTTTGTAAGAATGTGAGTATTCATAACTAACAATAATATTATTTGAATTAAATATTTATTATCACTTATGAGAAATAATGTATTACATATATAGTAATAGAAAAATAACTCCAATATTTAGGAAGAGGGTAATGAAGTCTTGTCCCCAGAAGTAGATAATACATACAAAAAGCGATAATAAGACATTATTATCATTGAATACAGGGTTAATTATGACATGACTCAAAATCCATTCATTCCTCTTGGTCTGGTTCGATTGTTATTTTATGTTTCGAGTTGTTAGTATTCTCGTCTGAACAAAATTCTATTTCACAGCTTCAAAATGCGCCCGTTCCTTCCCGTCAGGTTCGCTCAATATTATGTTTCAAGTTGTTAGTATTCCCGTCTGAACAATATTCCATTTCACAGCTTGTTACTACACATTGCCTTTGAAATTACACCGCACCTCTCCTTAGGGTTGAGAAAAAATTATTATAAATATTATTCAATAATTACTGCATTCATCACCTTTGACGTGTTAATCATGAAGCCCTTGTTATGAAACTCAAAACAGTTAGGAGTATGTGTGTTGTTTCCTGGCATCATAATTGGAATTTTAAGTTATGGAACGCTGAGTTGTTGATGGGCACCAAAGTCAGTATAGGAAAGTGATATCTGGTGTTCCTCAGGGTAACGTTCTTGGCCCATTACCCTTCATCTTATGTGCATATGACATATGATTTTAGCCTAGAAAACAAGTTTATTACATATGCAGATGATGCTAATCTCATTGCATTGGTTCCATCTCCTGAATGTAGATCTGGGGTTTCTGAATCCATTAATAGAAATATAGCAAAAATTAGTGCATGATACAAATTATGGGGTATGAAGTTAAGTCCTAACAAAATTCAAAGTATGATTGTAAGTAGCTTCTCAACATGCGGATTTTATCATTGATAATGTTTCTTGAACTCTATATGTCTTTTAAAATTCTAGGTGTGATTCTCGACAGCAAAGTTACTTTTGAGAAACAGAGTAGGTTTGTGTCTTTTTCTCAATTGCCGCCCCCCCTCCCCCCCCCAAAAAAAATTGGCTTATTAGAAAGTCTTTTAAGACTTTCGGTGATCAATCTATTCTGATAAAGTGTTTTAATTCTTTCATTCTACCTGGTTTTGATTTTTGTTCTCCTGTCTAGTCTTCAGCTGCTGATTCTTATCATGAGTTCTCGGATAGGAACTTACGTCTATTGAATTTCTTATTACTGACTTATATATTAATCTCTGGCACCGTCATTCAATTAGTTCATTTTGCATGTTGCATGATATTTTTTTACAATTCTGACCATCCTTTTTCTTTCAGATCTTCCCGCACAGTTCCATCCTGTTCGTAATACTAGGTATGCAGTTAATTCTAATACTCAGGTCTTCTCCATCATGAGACGCAATACTTCACAGTACTCTGGAAGTTTTATTCCAGCTGTGACCAAGTTGTGAGATAATCTTCCTAATCAGGCAGCTGAATTACTGGAACTTCAAAAGTTCAAACTTGTAGCATATGTTTTTCATGTTGAACAGGATGACATAGGTCCTTTTATAGTTTTTATATAAAATATCAGTTTTAATGTTGTTATTGTTTTATTTGACATATCTCATTTTAATTGTTCGTCACTTCTTATATAATTTATCCATTTCCTTATCTCCTTTCCTCACTGGGATATTTTTCCTTGTTGGAGCCTTTGGGCTAGTAGCATTTTGTTTTAGCTTAACTGATAATAATAATAATAATAATAATAATAATAATAAACATCTCTCTTTCTCTCTCTCTCTCTCTCTCTCTCTCTCTCTCTCTCTCTCTCTCATATGCACATGGAAAAAGCTCAAAAAATCCAAAACTTTGCAGGTAGAGTAGCCGTTATTGGGGTAAAAAAACACGATCACCTCACCCCAACCCTCCAGCAATTAAAGTGGATAAAATTAAAAAAAAAGTGCATGTACGATGTTTGTGTTTTTGTTTTTAAAAGTTTGAGAAAAGAATATCCCAACTGGCTATACACATTTCCTACAGTTGGTAATTGTAGGAATGCTTTTACCAGACAGAATGAAAATCTATATGTAGACAGTTATCGAACGGATTTGGGTTCATGCTCAATGGCAATAAGGGGCCACGCTTGCTGGAACAAACTACCTCTGGAAATAAGAAAATTTATAAATTTTAGTTCTGATTTATTCAAAAAGAAACTTAAGCAATATTTTTTCAATTTTACTTAAATGTATATATATATATATATATATATATATATATATATATATATATATATATATATATATATATATATATATATATATATATATATATATATCCTAGCTTTTTACAATCCAATTATTGTGATTTTTATGTAAATAATTTATATTGTTATGTAACAGAATAACCATTTTATAATGGAATAAAGGTTTTTGACTTTGACTTTGACTTTGACTCTCTCTCTCTCTCTCTCTCTCTCTCTCTCTCTCTCTCTCTCTCTCTCTCTCTCTCTCTCTCTCTCTGTATATATATATATATATATATATATATATATATATATATATATATATATATATATATATATATATATATATATATATATATATATATATATTCACTTGCTGGAATAGAAACTAGGAAAAAGAACATGGGTAAATAATAATGTTGATATACTTGTTACAGTACAACTGAAGTCTCGGTTAAATGTCTTTTTAAACGGGGTTGGATCCGCTTGCAACGATGAAGATATTTGTCACGGTCAATAATAAAATATTTGTTTACTCTCTAGAGATAAGATTATACGAAGCAACAGTAAAGATAAAAAAGTAAAATGAAGGAAAACACTGTTTTGTACTTGTTATGATGTTTATCACTGTTGATGTTATTGATGTTTTGAGAAGTTATTTTACAGTCACTGGGGATGTTGATGTTGTGAGGTTTGTTGTTGTTGTTGTTGTTGTTGCTATTGTTGTGGTTGTTGTTGCTGTTGTTGGCACTGATACTGCAATAATATAGGCTACTCGGTCAATAATATCCCATTATATTTTCATTAATTTCGACAACACAAAAATGATAATAATTTAGCGTTCAAATTTTTTTAAGACCTGGTTGTTCATTTCTTCGACCTTTTAATGAAGGAGGATCAAGAGAAACTGTTGTTAATCATCGAGAGAGAGAGAGAGAGAGAGAGAGAGAGAGAGAGAGAGAGAGAGAGAGAGAGAGAGAGAGAGAGAGAGAGAGAGAAATATAAAACCTGTGATCTCATTCCAGTGTTTTTCCAGAGTCTACCCAATTCCAGACCCAGGGAGGAGGAGGACCAGACGAGACGTCCCTTGGAAGAAGCAATGTTCCTGGAAGAAAGTAACAAGTCTTTTCTTCCAAAATAATTCCTTTTCCAGTGGCTCCTTTAACGAGAAATTTGTCTAAACAAGAAAATGTTAAAAAAAAAATGTTAATTTTATGACTTATCATTTACATTATCATTGACAAGGACTTTTGTTTATTCATTTTTCTGTTTGAAAGTTCTTTCATGAACGTTTTATCAAAAACTCGTAAAAGAATTCGTCAAATATTTGCACGAGGGAGACATATTATTAGCTGTCTTATGTTTTAATCTTAGGAGTCCACGATGAGAGTGTTCCTAATGGCAGTAGATTGGATGTCACCTTTGCAATAATGTTCTCATTTTTTCCCAGTTCGTATTTATCAGGGAAATTCTACTGAAATTGTTAGAATCTCTTAATGTTGTTATACTTATATAAACAGTAATAGGAGAGACAAATGAGAATAACTTCCCAATACGTAAGTCAATTTCCTTATTGACTCATCTTCTAATCTAGAATTCAACTTTATGATAAAGTTTTTGGTATCAACAACTATAAAACAAAAAGACCTATACGAACAAATTGTTTTAGGAGAGAGTTAAAATCAAACACATTAACCTGTAAATCACACCTGTAAAATCCATCGAATAGAAACCTTATTAAATGCTCTAATACATTAATTAGGAGTCACCATTAACGTATCCGAAAGGTCTTCTCGTCTTTCTGGGATCAAAAGGTGTTTCTATTGTTGCACGCTGGATGATGCCAGGAGTGGCTACACTATATCCTGTAGTGATGATACACTTCTATGTAATCCTATTGACAATAGACTCCTTAACTGAAACATCAAATGTATAAAGTCTTCCCTTCGTCAAAGGAGGCAAATAGGTTATGCCAAAGGTGTTTGTTCTCTCTCTTGGTGTCTCAAAACTTGCGCTGATGTTCACGTCCATTCAACTGCTGAGTTTGTAAGGATATGTTGTAAAACGTACTTTGAAATTGTGTGTGTTTGTGTGTGCGTATTCCCGTGTAAAGCATGCACGACTTCTTATTTTATGACTGTTACAGAATTGGATTAGATTGTGCAGCGAAGTGACAATCAATTCTAATTTCTTTGTGCATTTGAAGATGAAATAGAAGATCCAGTCACAAAAAAAAGGATGTAAAGATGTATTTAATTGAGACCGAAAAGTTGAATCATTGTAATTTTATTGGAGCGAAGAATTCTTTAGACTGAACTTGACATTGGAATTCACTCTTCACTTTACTTCTTGATGTAGACATATTCGTCTCTGTCCCTTTTTCAAATACTTGACAAAGCAAATAGACAGAGAAAATACACAAAGTATGTCCTCCAAACATTCGTACCCAAAGTGAGTAAGGCCAATTCACACGACCCGTTTTCTTTCCGACAGGCTGGCCGTCGGTTAACTGGCATCTAGCTTTCTTACGTGTATTCAAATGCAACTGTTTATACGACCCATTAGGCTGACGGCGGCCCTCAGACGTCAGCCGTCTGAGTCGGACTGGCTTTCTTTCCAAGAAACCTCGTCTGGTTTGACGGATGTTAGCCACCCGTCCCAACCAATGGGTGGATGATGTTTTGTGTGAACGAGGACCTGTATTGTACCCGTTCGTTTCGTGGCCTGCAACCCCGACTTTTCCTCATAGTATAGTCAAAGAAATTAGTTAGTTTGTTGTTGACAACATGTATTAGAGGTTAATTGAACCTTTTCAAGGGTATGAGGAGATGTTTGACATGACAAACAAGATGAAGAGAAATAATTTACATAAATAAAAGATATGGAAAATGACTGGAGAGGCATTAAATAAAACAGGTTAGTTTATCGCAATTTTAATATTCTTGACATGGTGCACAAAGCATTATGAAGTTGTATAACTTATTTTATCAACACAGTTATCAACCAACATCTTATAGTGTCAAAATTATCGTAATTTACTCGGTCCTAACGTGACAGAGTCTAAGTAAACAATTAAAACCGAGTGCTGGTAAACGGATACGGAACGCCTCGTGTGAATGTACAACATTTCGACGGCGGTTAGCCACCACCCAAACTGACGGAAAGAAAACGGGTTGTGTGAATCGGCCTTAACCCAGCCTGTCGGAAAGAAAACGGGTCGTGTGATTCGGCCTTTAAGCGGCGTCTAGGTTTCTTACGTGTATTCAAATGCAACTGTTCACACGACCCGTCAGGCAGACGGCGGCTCTCAGACATCAGCCGTCCAAGTTAGCTCGGCTTCCTTCCCAAGAAACCTCGGCCGGTTTGACCCGTCCCAACCAACGGGTTGATGTTGTTTTGTGTTAACGAGAACCTGTATCGTACCTGTTCGTTTCGTGACCTACAACCTCGACTTTTCCTCATAGTATAGTCATAAAAATTAGAGTTAGGTTGTTGTTGACACCATGTATGAGTGGTTAATTGAAGTATAATGAAGTTACATAACTTATTTTATCAACACAGTTATCATCCAACATTTTAAAGTGTCAAAATTATCGTAATTTACTCGGTCTTCACGTGACAGAGTCTAAGTAAACAATGAAAACCACACGCGGGTAAACGGATACGGAACGCCTCATGTAAATGTACAACATTCCTCATCAAACTAAACCGACGAGATAGTAAACAACAATCATGGCTGCTGTGATCATAACTAAAGAATCAGTGTTTATTTCCTTTAATCCATATATCAATAACAAGAAATTCATTGCGTCTATATAAGACATAATTTTAGAATCTAATACATCTCACTTTACAGTATTTTTTAATGTTCCCTTTTGAACATTTATTTCACTTGACTCCGTAATTTCTCTTGTTCAATAAAATCTCCTTCTGTTACTACTAAAGCCTCATTATGTTTTGGTTTAGTAAGCAAGAACACTTAAAGTCTCTATTCACTCGTATGATTGTTAAGAAATCTGGTACTCTCTCTCTCTCTCTCTCTCTCTCTCTCTCTCTCTCTCTCTCTCTCTCTCTCTCTCTCTCTCTCTCTCTCTCTGGGAATTAGACTAGGGGATAATTAATCAAAATAAACTATGAGCGATGCTGATAAAAGCACAACAAAGAATTCATTGTGGCAAAACAAAAGACTCGGGATTCCTGAAGCAAAAATCACAGTTATGAAAGACGAAAGCGAAGACGACAAAAGGCGAGGGAATAATGAATGATGATGAAGGGGAAAAACAATACAGGTAAGGAGGAAAGTAAGAAACAACAAAACTAAGGTGAAACCAAGATCAACGAAAAGGGAGAGATAGAAAAACTGTTAAAACGGGGAAGAAATCTCTCTCTCTCTCTCTCTCTCTCTCTCTCTCTCTCTCTCTCTCTCTCTCTCTCTCTCTCTCTGGTCCTTCATCTTTCATTGATTATGGTTTGAGTTTCACGTCAAACTTTTCTTGATGGTCTTTTTAAAGAGAGAGAGAGAGAGAGAGAGAGAGAGAGAGAGAGAGAGAGAGAGAGAGAGAGAGAGAAGATGGGAGTTAGGTGTTAGCCTTAAATGTATTTTGCAACCAAATGTCCAAAGCTCAAAGACAAAAAACAATACGTTTTTTCGAGTTACCATGAACTTAAAGTATAATTCAATGGGGAGGGAAATTATTCTTAATTAAGAAAAAATATAAGATAAATATTCTAAAAAGTATTAATAGTAATAGTTTGTCTATCTTGGAGGAATGGATATTTATTTAATTTACGATGATCTTAAATAACAGATAATTATTGCATATTGGGCTAATCTGAATTGCAAAATATCCCTACATAAGGTTACCAAAATGACGATTTTCTTGCATATGAAAATAAACATATTTTGCTCACTTCATAATACGAACATAGGATATGTGGCCAAAAAGAATCTATTTGACATCGGCCATCACCTCTTCAATGATAATGATGATAATAATGAAAAAAGTACATAGAATTCGTTTGTGTAAGAAGAGTCAGCAATATTTTACAGGTATCTTTTAATTAATGGAATAGGGTGACGCAGTCAGTGCCAGCACTGATGCAGAGTTCACTGATCTGCTCAAGCAGAGATTTCAAGTTATACAGCAGACTGATTTCTTTGTAATTTTCCTCTTCATTTGGGAATAATTTGTTTTCATTAGAGAGTAAAGTTTAATCAATTTAATACGATATTTCACACAAGTTCTGATATCCATATATATATATATATATATATATATATATATATATATATATATATATATATATATATATATATATAGGTATATATATATATATATATATATATATATATATATATATATATATATATATATATATATATATATATATATATATATATATATACATATAGATGCCTCATTGAAGCGAATAGATTGAGGTTAACCTTTCCAGGAAAGTTTGAACATCACTATCTTTTTAATCCTAGAAATATTCTCTAACAGTATACTCTCTCTCTCTCTCTCTCTCTCTCTCTCTCTCTCTCTCTCTCTCTCTCTCTCTCTCTCTCTCTCTCTCTTTCCAAAAAGAGATCTCCATATAGCCATTATTATTATTATTAGTAGTAGTAGTAGTAGTAGTAGTCATAGTAGTAGTAGTCGTAGTCATAGTAGTATGAATAGTAGTAGTAGTAGTAGTAGTAGTAGTATTAGTAGTAGTAGTAGTATTACAAGCTAGGCTATAAGCATAGTTGGGAAAGCAAGATGCTATAAGCCGAAAGGTTCCAACCGGGAAAATATCCCAGTGAGGAAAGGAAACAAGGAAATAGATAAACTATAAGAGAAGAATAAAAAGTCAAAATTTTCAAGAACAGTAACAACATTAATTAGATTCTTCACATATAAAACATAAAAACTTCCTAAAACAGAATAAGAAAAACAAAAAACAAGAAGAGAAACAAGAGAGAACAGTATGCCCGAGTGGACCCCCCAAGCAATAGAACTCTAATCAGAAAGACACATCCAACTACAGCCGCTTCATAAATGATTTCTCCTCTCGAATTTACATCTGTAAATAAAGCATATTATTGATGCTTATATCATTAAAGGCCTGAAATCTCAATGAAATAAATCCTTCATTTGAGAAGCGAAAAGAGCAGCCAAACCTCATCCTAATGCAGCGAGGTAGAAATGGAATTTAATTGTTGTCTTTTTAAATGAACAAATTTACCAATGAAGTTGCATTACTGTCATTGTCATAATTATGGTTATTAGTATTATAATCTTTAGTGTTTATGTCATTATCATTATTAATTCTGATGCCAAATACGTAACAGTGGACATATATATAACATTGAAAAGAACAGCAGGCAATATACATTATTAATGTTACTGCTTCACCTGTGTCATCCAATTATTCTAAAAGGTAGATTTAAACAAAGTTTTATTTTGTGCAGATAGCTGGAATAAGACAGAGATCTCTGCAAGTGACTTCATCTAGAGATATCAACAGTTACAATTGATCTGTGAATTACAACCAAAAAAGATTGTACGAGTTTTCATAGAAAGACTGCTATCCATTAATAGCAAATAGGAGATTTGGAACAGAATCACAACTGATTAAAGGAACGCTTTCTAGCCTTGTTTGAGATCTGTTCCATAGTAGTTGACGTTGCAAATGTGACCTTATGATGATGTTTTCTTTCTCATCCTCTATGCAAATGTCAATTTGAAATACCTTTGGGAGTAAAGATAATCTTAGGATTTTCAAAAGTTATTTCACTCAAGAAAACATATGATACCCACACACACACACACACACACACACACACACACACACACACATATATATATATATATATATATATATATATATATATATATATATATATATATATATATGTATATATATATATATATATATATATATATATATATATATATATATATATATATATATATATATATATATATATATATGTGTGTGTGTATATATATATATATGAAATTCTTTTCCATACTATTATCTGAAGCATAGTCAAACAGAACAACAAAAAGTCCCTTTTTTACTAGTCAAAGAAATGATAACTACCTTCAATAGTCATTGTTCATCTACAAGACATTCATTGGCAATTCCACAAAGAAACGTTTGATGACCTAGATATGATCCAAATGACCTTAGGAAAACGTTTCCTTTTGAGTCGTTGAGGATCAGACCCACTCTCAGAATGGATGACCCTAATTAAGAAATATGATATGCGAGTCTTCCTAATCAAGGGATATTCGTGTAATAAACATAGGGGCAATTTCTGCAATATTTGATTCTAGGGATGATCTTATATTCTCCTTAGTATTCTTTTATCTACGTTTATTTTGATTATTTAAACGCCATTTTGCAAATTAATATGTCAAAGAAAAAGGATTTCTACTTGGGTAAAGCATTACCATAATATCACTAATACATTATCAATTGCTACACATTTCCTCATTATTCATATAACAGTATCTGCATTTATGGGATTAACATTTCTTGTGAATTAAAGTATGATTATTGCAAGGCCCAATAAACGTATTATCTATTACACGAGCGCTAATATCCAACAACGTTCATTTCTCTTTGAATTTTACATGTGCCCTAATGTAGTGAGTCTGTTGGAACCTTGTTTATATATATGAGAGAGAGAGAGAGAGAGAGAGAGAGAGAGAGAGAGAGAGAGAGAGAGAGAGAGAGAGAGAGAGAGTTGATGCGTACAGTTCTAACCAATTGGCGTAAGTATTCTATGACCTTATTTCCTTTTAGGAATCAGTAAAGTCAAAGTTTCCTTCGTGGCTAAATCAACTCCTGCCACTTCCTTGTGACTCTCCAGAAGATGCTGAACAAATCCTCATCTCCGGAAGGTATGACTCAGTTGCCTCAGTCTTATTCATTCATTCTCATTTCAGATAGGTTTGTTGAATCTAAGAGAATCTTTAGAATCGACACAAAATCATGAATAATAATTGAGACATTTAAAATGAATAAGATAGACATATCAACACTCGATTCATCTCTGAAGAATTCATTATGACATTTGGATCTCACGATTCTTTAAAACAATTTATCATGACCACAATTATAGTGTCAACGACACATTATGGTCACCAGCATTAATTAAGATCTTAAATGACCTGCTTAAGATAATGAGGTCTCGTTTAGATTCTCTTTCCTGAAGTCACATTTTCACTGTGGATTCAAAACATTCTAAAGAAGGAATAATACGAACTCATCAAAATAATGGATCATGACAAAAGTCTTGACATCATAGCCAATTCTATAAAACCACTCAATATTTATTATTATTATTATTATTATTATTATTATTATTATTATTTGCTAAGCTACAAACCTAGCTGGAAAAGCAAGATGTTATAAGCCCAAAGGCTCCAACAGGGAAAAATAGCCCAGTGAGAAAAGAAAATAAGGAAATAAATAATCGATATGAGAAATAATGAATAATTAAAATGAAATATTTCAAATTCTCTAACAACATCAAAAAGATATTTCCTTTATAAACTATAAAAAGACTTACGTCAGCCTGTTTAACATAAAAACATTTGCTGCAAGTGTGAACTTTTGAAGTTATTCTGATTCAACTACCCGATTTGGAAAATCATTCCACAACTTAGTCACAGCTGAATTAAAACTTCTAGAATACTGTGTATTATTGAACCTCATGATGGACAAGGTCTGACTATTAGAATTACCTTCAGGCCTAGTATTACGAACAGGATGGAACTGTCCAGGTAGATCTGAATGTAATGGATGGTCAAAATTATAAGATTATCATACAACATGCATAATGAACTAATTGAATGACGGTGCCAGAGTTTAACGTCTAGCTCAGGAATAAGAAATTTGATAGACCGTGAGTTCCTGTCCAATATCTAAAGACCAGACAGGAGAAAAATACTTAAAACCAGGTAAAATGAAAGAATTAAAACATTTCAGAATAAATTGATCACCAAAAATCTAAAAAGACTTTCTTAGTATGCCAATTTTGGTGAGGCAATTGAAGAAGACACTGGCCTACTCTGTTTCTCAAAAGAAAATTTGCTTTCGAGAATCACACCTAAAATTTTTAGTTATACAGAATTCCAAAAACATTATCAATGTTGAGATCCGGATGTTAAGAAGCCACTGTCCTTGACCTATTTACAATCATACTTTGAATTTGGTACGATTATTTCATACCCCATAATCTGCACCAGGCACTAATTCTAGCAAGATCTCTATTAAGGGATTCGTAAACTCCAGATCTAAATCCAGGAGATAGAATTGACGGCAAGAGAGTAGCATCATCTGCATATGTAACAAACTTGTTTTTGAGGCTGAACTACATGTCATGTGTATATTAGATGAAAAGTAATGAGCCAAGAACACTGCCCTGACGAACACTAAATACCACATTCCTATACTCACTATGGTGCCCATCAACAACAACTCTTTGCGATTTATTTCTTAAAATATCAACAATGATGCCACGTACAGATCCATCCACTTTTGGTTTCAATATAAGTCACAAGTGGCTCATGATTAACATGGTTAAGTATGACGAATATGAGATATATTATAAAAAAAAAATACTTTTTAACCGTAAGGTCAGGAGTAGTGTAGTATCAGAGTAAGAGTATGGTTATATAGCTGTAGGAGATGGGAAGATAGTGATATAGATATCTCAGTTGACTGACCTGGCGAAGAATCTCTTCACGGGGAACGAGTTCGTCATAGACGTCTGAAATATCTTAAACCCTTCTATAAGGGTTTCCAATAATATTTGATGTGATTAATATTAAGTAAGGGTAAGATCATTCAAGAAGCATAAACTTGATCAGTCTCTTTCCAAAAATTTTATTTCTTTACCTAACACTATTTATGTAAATTATTACTAATTTCTCCTATATGATATAAAAAATTCCATTCAATAATATCAAAAATAATTAAAGAAATAAAAAAAAATTCTAAAAGGTCAAAAAGCAAAAACTTTTAAAAAAACATCATTATAATGATAAAATATCTTTCCACCTAGAATTCGTAATATTAAGTAAACGTTCACCGAGATTGGAGGAAGCCTTTCCTGCTCCATCAGTAATTAATAAGTAAAGGAACTGAAAGATAGAATACAAACGTGAAAACTTTACTCTCGTTGACTATAGTGAAGATTAATTAATGCAATTTTCTATAGATTTTGCAAAAAATAGAACTCGCAACACAGTTTTCTTTCGTTTTTTTGTCTTGACTTTCAAGGGGGACTAAATGAAATCTATTTCTTTATCATTCCTTTATCTAAATCTACATATTAATAAATGCAGCATATTTAATCCTTCTTATTCTATAATGATTTTCTAATTTGGTTTGATGGGAAACAGGAAGATCTGCTCTTCTATTCTTTTGTAAGATTTCATAAAAATAGTTACACTTACGAAAACTATCTCAGATTTTGAATATTAGATTTAGGGGGAGAGAGAAAAGTTATCGAGTAGTGGAAAACTATAGCAATTATAGATTCTTTTCTTCCTTATGTACAGTGGCAATTTAGTTAGATTAGAGAGAGAGAGAGAGAGAGAGAGAGAGAGAGAGAGAGAGAGAGAGAGAGAGAGAGAGAGAGAGAGATTATGAACAGCAAATGGTTCTGTTCGCTATTTTTTTTCCTAGGTTCTGAATGGGACTCCAGGTAAAACCAATTCCAAAGAAAATCTTACGGTCTGGCTGTGGAATACCAAACACAGTTGCTAGAATGTTGGCTTTATTCAGCTTAAAGTTGTGGCAAGGTGTTGGCCAAGCCGGTACAGTGTTACTCAATGTTGCCAAGCAAGCAAACAAACACCACCAGTCACAGTTACCAATTCACACCACATTCACCCCCACTGAGAAGAAGAATATACAGTACAGTACACATTCGCATCATAACAAATCATGAATTCACTCAGATTTCACACCAATTGCAATTAGTATTCTTACATCACATTTGCATTACAAAGCTCACCTTATTGGCACTACAAATTTCATATTCACATTACAAAACTCATGAGTACTTACTTTATTCGATAATTGGGGTCATATCCCTTACATAAAAAATACATCGGTAAAAATGGACCTTATAACTACTAATTCTTAATGAACACATTGACATAAGGACTCTTACTACCCATACTACTCCCACTCATCTAAGACAAAATCTGAGAGATAGCCAGGAGAGCGCCTAGTGCGACTTGTGCTTTGGGGCACCTCAGAGGTTGCGTTTCTGCAAGTGTTCCTTTCGACAGTGCCTTTCCTGGGGTGAGCGGTTCTGTAGTTTGTTGCAGTTCAGTTGCAGGCTCCCTCCCCTGGACTTGTTTTGTATCCACTCGACTTCTTTCCGTTCCCTGGCTGGGGTCTCCAGGTGGAAGGGGGGGGGGTGTTCCTTGATTGATGGGAGTCTTACCATTTTCTCGCATGTTGAAGATGTGATGCTTCCTTTATCGGGACAGGTGTTTGGACTGAATACTTTAGCTGCAGGAGCCAGGTGACGAGTCGACACTGGATTCCTTGCCGTCTTGGTGCGTAACACGAACCCATTGTGGGTGGACATGCAGGAGTCTAACTTCCTTGACCTCTGGTTCGTACTTGGATTTCCTAACCGTTTTCTTTAGAAGAGCTTGCTCCTTTGCTGTCATCCACGATGGAGCCGTCTGCCCGTATGTTGCTTTCCTGGGGTGCAGGAACATGCGCTCATGCGGTGTTTAGTTCGTAGCGACACACAGAAGGGACTTCATGCTGTGTAATGCTTGATCCAGGACAGCCTCCCACATTTTTATAGGGAGGGAGAGAGAAGCAAGAGCTAGCCTTATGGTGCGCCACAAAGTTCCATTTGCTCTCTCGATCTGGCCATTGCCACGGGGGTTAAACACAGACAAGTAGTCTATAGCCACTTCACGGTAATGTAGGAACTTTTGGTACTCTGACGACCCAAAAGCAGGTCCGCTGCCTGAATGAATGTACTGGGGCAGGCCCCAAACTGAAAAGAGAGTAGACAAACAGTTAATGGTGGTACTCGCTGAGGTAAGACACCTGTTGCAAAGGCGAACAGAAATCTGCTGTACTGGTTGATTATGTTAAGAATGTACCTGTTCTTTGTGGTGGACGGCATCGACCTTTGAAGTCGATAGCCAGACGTTTTAATGACCTAATAGCTTTTATCAATGTTCCTGTCTCTTTGGAGAACTTAGGTTTGATCTTCGCACAGCTGTGACATTTAAGCTTCTTCAATGGTGAAGGGTAAGTTTCTCTGTCTTATGATGTTGGTCAATCTTCTGATTCCTGGATGACACAGGTGCTCGTGAAGCTGAGTCAGCTTATCTCCTTGAGTACAGGTAAGTGAAACCACACATCCCGAGGCACGAGAGAGAGCATCTGCTACTTGGTTCTTTGATCCAGGTCTGTATGTGATGTCGAAGTTGAAGCAACTCAGTTCCAGCCTCCACCACATTATTTTTTCATTCTTGATTTTGCCATGGTTCTTGGCATCAAACATGAAACGCACCAATTGCTGATCAGTTATGTGTCTAAATTTACGTCCTAGCAGAAAGTGTCGCCATTTCTTGATGGCTTCTACGATAGCACCTGCTTCGCGTTCCACTGCCGATTGTCGTTTCTCCAATTCTGAGAGCGAGCGAAAAAAGAAGGCCACCGGTTTTCCTTCGTGTCAATGATGCTGCAACGGTGTTAGCAGAGGCGTCTGTTACGACTACAACGATAGCTTCATCATCTATAGCAGCAAGTGAAGCTCGAGATATTTCATTTTTTAGTTCTTCGAGTGCTTGTTCTGCGGATTTGGCCATCGGGAAAGTTTTCACTTTGACTAAAGGTCGAATTTTCTGGGAGAAGTTCGGTACCCACTTCTCATAGTGGGATAAGAGTCCTAACGTTCTCTTGAGACTAGGGGTACTGTCCGGAGGGTTTATCTCCAGCAGTGGACGCATTCTCTCCGGGTCAGGTAGGACTTGGTGATCATTCACTACATGGCCCAAAATTGAGATTAAATTTGAGCATAAACACTTTTCTTGTCATTTATGGTAAGTCCATACTTCAATGCAGTTTCTAGAAAGCGTTTCAGATTTCTGCCGTGTTCTTCACGTGTGTGACCGCAGACCGTGATGTCATCTATGTAGGCGAACGTACCCTTTAGTTGCTCCTTATCAATAATTTCGTTGAGAACTTGCTGAAAGCAGGTAGCCCCGTTGATTACTCCAAAAGGCAAACACATGAATTCGAACAGCCTTCCTTCTGCTTCGAACGCCGTGTATTTCTGATCAGCCATGTTCATTGGTATTTGATTATATGCTGCCTTCAAGTCTATAGAGCTGAAGTAGCAGTAAGTAATAATTTTCTCAATCATCTCGGTGATCCCTGGAACAGGATAAGCAATTAGGTTGGTGAATCTGTCTATGGTTTGAGAGTAATCTATGACCAATCTTTTCTTATCACACTGATCGACGACTACCACTTGAGCTCTCAACGAACTGTGACTCGGTGTGATGATGCCCTCCTCTAGCAGCCATTTTACTTTTTTCTTTATGAACTCGGAGTTCTCTTTGGAATAACTTCTAGATTTCACCTGTATTGGGTGACAGTCGACTGTCAGATTGTCAAATATGGCTGGCGGTTCAATTTGAGCTGCAATCAGAGCACAAGGTGACTAGATGCTTAGCTCCAAAGGTGGTAGCATCCCACCAAAGTCTACACTGACTTGCTTGTGTAACTGTAGGAAGTCATGTCCCAAAATGACTGGAGCCACGCAATCATCCATCAAGTGCAGACAGAACTCAGGGTATACTCTTCCACTTCCGGTTAAATCGTAATTGCAACACTTGTTAAGTTTCATTGTCTGTTTAGCATTTGCCATGGTTATGCTGCAGGCTGAAAAACAAGTCACTGAGTTCATAGCCCTAGCTAATTTGTCATCTATAAAGCTTTTGAATGCTCCAGTGTTGACCAGCCCATCCAGGGCCTAGCCTCCATTCAGTTCTATAGGTAGGACAGTTCTCTAAACACTTCGTAGTGCAGGAGAAGCTGCAGCCACAGCGGCCCCTGTTATAGAAGCAGGGATGGACTGTGGGAGGTTGTCTTGGACTATTCCTGCTACAAGATTAGAGTTAGTTGATTTACCATTATTGTTCCATTGTTTTCTTTGTGACTTGCAGACACGAGCATAATGACCCACCTTCTGACAGTTGGAACACGAGGCTTTCTTCACTGGGCAGTGGGCTCTGGGATGTAGGGATCTTCCACAAAAGAAGCACCTCTGACCGCTGACGGCGGCAGCACACTCTCTTGGATTCGGGGTGTCACTCGTTTCAATCAGAAAACTGTTGGGATTCATTTCGGGTTTTGCCTGTTTATCTATCAATGCTGCCACTGTGGTATTGGTTTCACTTGCATAAGATGCCAAGTGCAGTTGAGCCATTTCCAGTCCACAGGCTTGTTTCACAGCTGTGGATAAGTCCAAGGACAATTTCTCTAACAGTCTCTGTCGGATTGCATTAGATGCCATACCCATGATATATGAATCTCTGGTGGCCAGTTCTTCATCCTGAGCACCTGTACAATCAATGAAGCTACATTCCGAGGCCAGACCTTTGAGGCTATCCAAAAAAGCATCGAGAGTCTCACCACTCTGTTGCTTGCAGGTGGCTAATTTGTATATGGCAAACACCTCACTTTTCTGTTTCACAAATCTAGCCTTGAAAAGGATTATGGCAATGGCATATGTGGTGGCACTTTTAATTATCCTAAACAGTTTACAAGATACGTAAGCACGAAGCAAGGCCAACGTATCTTAATTCAAGTCCAGGTTGATGGCCGCACAGAACGCCTCAAAGTAATCATGCCACATAATCCATTTGTCCTCCGCATCGGCTAATTCTAGGTCCATGTCAATGGGGCTGAGGCTCAGAAACTTGTGCATGGTGAATATTAAGCCGAATAGATTGTAGAATACCAAACACTGTTGCTGGAACGTTGGCTTTATTCGGCTTAAAGTTGTGGCAAGGTTTTGGCCAAGCCGGTACAGTGTTAGAGACTCAATGTTGCCAAGCAAGTATACAAACACCAGCAGTCATTATTACCAATTCACACCAAACTGGCATGAAAAATTAAATACATATAAAAGAAATAAGAGGCCTTCATTGGTTGTTACAGTCAACAGAAAATTAAATAAGTATTTACAAGCTTAAATTAATGAGGTAAGTAAATTAACGAGTTAATTAAACACAAATCAGTCAGTTTATACATCCAATGTCCCATTACCGTTTGGAACAGAAAGAAACACATTGACCCCTTTTACTAACCATTGGTATTTTGCAGAGGTAAAATGCACATACTACAGCTCAAGAACCCCTTTAGGGTGGAACTTTCTGGCTAAAAATGATTGGTTATAGATTTGCCTTTGTTTGTTAAAGGACACAACAAATATTACGTCCTAATACATCTCTTTGCCTATAAAAGTAGGGACTTGATCATTTTCCCAAATGGCCATTGTGCGATTTTATGGACGACATGACCAGATGAATTTGTGAAAGGTTATGATGGATTTTACAAAGTTTCAAATCTCATGATTCCATATATCAATGGTGTCAGATCCGGTGTAACGGTCTGGTTTTCCCCCCGTCCAAAATTCCCCCCGGGGGAAATATGGCCCAGGATATATATCCCCCCGGGGGAACTTTGTCCCAGGATAATATTCCCCCCTCTGGGCCAAGATTCCCCCTCTGCTTGGTGGAAGTAACCATTATTTTTTTGTTTTTGTTTGCCATGGAAATCAAATTCAATGAGATTTCATAGAAAAGCTGCACAAATTGCAAGACAATGAAAGGTTACATTTAGGCAATAAATTGAGGTCACAACATATTGCTTGGATAAAAAAGGACAATGAATTTCAAACGTGCTGCTCAGTTTCTTGGTGAATCCGTATCAAACTCTATGCAATATTGCTAAGAAAACAAGCTTGCTGATTTCGAAGGATGTAAGGGAACAATCAAATTCTTTAGTATATATATCCTCAATTCAAGAAATTTGTGCAGACGTAACTTTAAATCTCAAAATGCAACGAAAAAAAAATGCATGTTTGTTTAAAGAATTTATTGATGAAGGCTGATATTGGGATAGTCCAAGAGGTTGTGACCTGGGAAGGTTTGTGACCTGGGAAGGGGGTCCGGGGGCTTGCCCCCGGCTAGGGGCTGTGACCTGGGAAGGGGGTCCGGGGGCTTGCCCCCGGCTAGGGGTTGTGACCTGGGAACTACTAGGTTAGGTTAGGTGGGTTTGTTAGGTTCTGTACCCTTTTACAAATCTCAAATGTGTTAAATGATCATGATTGGCCTATGTTCAGCCACTTACGTGATCCATATGTTTTTTCAACTGGTTATCTTGTTCTTATTTAGCATTTCTGACCATTATTATTGCTGTAAATCACTTGTTTATGACATTTCCCCAACCTAAAATCCCCGGTTTCCCACTTGGTTCCCCCATAATCTCTGGTAACACAACTGAATTGGTATCATCTCCTTTCTCATCCATAGTGCTTCTTAGCATCAAGTGTACTTTTTATTTCTTGCTGGACAGTACGAAAGAAGAGTAAGGTATATATATATATATATATATATATATATATATATATATATATATATATATATACTTATATATATATATATATATATATATATATATATATATATATATATATACTTATATATATATATATATATATATATATATATATATATATATATATATATATATATATATATATATATATATATATATATTTCCTAATATTTTGTCAAACTTACCGTTGATTATTTAATTCATGAATATAGTTTCTCTGTAAGGGAGGGTGGGGGAAGAAATGGCCTAGGGGGGGAAAAATATCCTAGGGCTGAAATTCCCCCCGGGGGAATAACAGCCCGGGCTGCTTTTCCCGGGGGGGGGGGGGGAAATCGATCCTAGGCTATTTTTCCCGGGGGGAATTTCAGTCAGGGGGGAAAAATTTCCTGCTACACCGGTTTGAAGGACCACTAAAAAATAGAAGTTAAATTGATGTGTGGGAAATGATTCCAGGAAGATCTCACCACTCTGATTTCCAAATTCCGGGCTTGGAGAAGTAGAGCGCCAACATTCTCACATTCAACAAACCTGAGAGATGTAACAAACACTGTTTGCTAACCATACACACGTTTCTTGGAGATAAAGTTATAATCATTTATATCTTGAAGGGCAGCATTGGGATAAGTTTATATTTATTAATAAATAAGTTCACATTAGAGCTGTTAATATAGATATCTTTAACTGACAAGAGTTAAGTGATTCCTTTTGCAATGATGTAAGTCGAAATAAGAGGCGTTCATTTTCCTCCTGAAATCAACTTAAAGGTTTCAAGACACTGAGAGGAAAGAAAAGAGATTCAATTATAAAACCAATTGCAAACAACAAAAGAGATATTTTACATCTATTACTAATAGTGAAGCCGATTTGTAGTAACTGACTACATCGATGTAGGCGAGAGGTTTCATTCAAAAAGAATCTTAAGGTTTTTCTTATACTTCAAAGTAGATTTTATTCCTTACAAGTAGATCAATTGGAGACGCATCATACACTGAAGGAAGGAACCCAATTGTTTCCAAGACCTTAAATTACTTGAATTGGAATCAAGCCAAAATGTAGAGTTCCCAGTTAAATCCGGTTCTCTTTATGATAAGCAATATATCATAAAGGATTTTGCAATATGGAGGAGGTTTTGGAAGTTATCATCGAGAGATGGTCAATTAACCTTGTCCGACTGATTCAAGTATATAAATATCTAGGTAGGCTACAGACAGTGTTGACATTTCAGGATGATGTAATAAGTTGCAAGCTCAATACTTTAATTTTCCCCTTTGATAGAATTTCTTTGAACTATTTTTGTTTAGCTACTTTGTGAATCTTATTTTGACTTACATCATTGCAAAAGGAATCACTTAATTCCTGTCGGATAGAGATATTTATGTTAACAGCTCTAATTTGAACTTATTTCTTAATAGATGTAAACTTATTTCAATGCTGCCCTTCAAGATAAAAATCGAACTAAAACTTTATCTCTAAGAAACGTGTCTATGGTTAACAAACAGTGTTTGTTACATCTCTCAGGTTTGTTGAATGTGAGAGTGTTGGTGCTCTATTTCTCCAAGCCAGAAATTCGGAAATAGGAGCTTGGAGGTTTTCCTGAAATCATTTCCTACTCATTAATTCAAATTCTAAATTTCAGTTGTCCTTGTAACTGGATCAGACACCATTGACTTGTGGAATCATGAAATTCTGAACCTTTGTAAATTCATTCGTAGCATTTAGTCAAGTCGTCCAAAAAACTCGTACAATGGCCATTATGGAAAATGATTAAGTCCCTACTTTGATAGGCAAAGAGATGTATTAGGAGTGATATTTATGATATCCTTTAATGAACAAAGGCAATTTTATAACCAAACATTTTTAGCCAGAAAGTTCTACCCTAAAGGTGTTCTTGAGTTCTGGTATGAGCGTTTTAGCTATGAAAAATACCAATGATTAGGAAAAAAAGGTTGCTGTGTTTCTTTCTGTTCCAAATGGTAATGCAGCATTGGATGCTTAAACTGACTGATTTGTGTTTAAGTAACTCCTTAATTTGATTATCTCATTAATTTTAGCTTATAATTACATTTCTTTACCTATTTATAGGTGTGATTACCTAGAATTGTTGACTGTAACAAGCAATGAATGCTACCTAATTCTTTTGTATGTATTTAATTTTTCATGCTAGACCGTAAAATTTTCTTTGGAATCGGTTTTACCTGGAGCTGCAAGAAAACTGTTGGTACTTGTATAAGCATCATTCAGAACCTACGGATAAAACAAAATAGCAAACAGAACCTATTGCTGTCCATAATTCCCCCTCTCTCTCTCTCTCTCTCTCTCTCTCTCTCTCTCTCTCTCTCTCTCTCTCTCTCTCTCTCTCTCTCTCTCTCTCTCTCTCAATCTAACTGAATTGCTAATGTGAATGATGAAGAAAATAATCTATAATTACAATAGTTTTCCACAATTTGCTATCTTTTCTTTCTCCCTCTAAATCTGATATTAAAAATTTATGAGATAATTTTCGTAAATATAACTGTTTTTATGAAATCTTACAACAGAATAGAAGAGCAGATCTTCCTGTTTCCCCTTAAACATAATTACAAAAGGTACAGAGGTCATTATAGGATAAGAAGGATTAAACATGCAACATTTATTAACATATAAACTTAGATAAAGGGATGATATAGAATTAGATTTCATTTAGTCCCCCTCGAAATCGGAGACAGAAACGAAAGAAAACTGTGTTGCGAATTCTCCTATTTTCTGCAAAATCTATAGAAAATTGCATAAATTAATCATCATAATAGTCAACGAAAATAATGTTTTCACGTTTGTATTCTATCTTTCAGTTTCCTTACTTATTAAAAACTTATGGAGCAGGAAAAGCTTCCTCCAATCTCAGTGAACGGTTAATATGAAAAGATATTTTATCATCATAATGATATGTTTTCGAATATTTTGGGTTTTTTAACGTTTTAAGAATTTTGTTTTATGTTTTTAATTATTTCTAAAAAATTTAAATAAAAATCTTTATATCATGTGGAAAATTCGATAGAAATTTACATATATAATTATAGAAAGAGAAATCAGAATTTTAAAAAAGAGGGTGATCAAATTGCTTGGATTGGAGGTTATAGGATTTGATAGATGTAAAGTTTCCTAATATTATTGAATACCCTCTTAACTGAAGGGTTGACAAAACGTCAATCTAAAACGCCTTTACTCAATTCTTTCGCGCATTGTATAAATCGACGGACATGTTAAATATTTTATCATTCCAGAGTATGTACTCCCAATGCAGCTCACTACCTTGCGTAATCTCTGAATGAAAAACCTTCTAGTTTACCCCAAAATAAGAAGCAAATTTTTCCTACCATTCTTCTGTTCTTCAACACAATGTAGAATGTTTTATATATACTATTGTATCAAATAGTAACTTTATGCATTGTAATTGTAAACTAAAGGCCTAATATATCAATATACTGATAAATTACATAGAAAATAAACCTAATTCAATAGACTAATTTTAAAACTAGTGCTAGAATGATTACCTAACATATAACTATCATTTGGACTTTAAAATCTTGTTATATAGAATAAATTTTAATCAATGCTAACCGGAAAAAATATGAATTATTATAGAAAATATGTAAAGATGTCTGTGATTTCTCTAATCACTTGTGAACAAATTAAATCTTGAAGGTATTTTTAAAAACTTATCGAGTAATAATAATAATAATAATAATAATACTACATATGATTACTTCTTTATTTCAACGTCCTTCGCTGCTTCTTCTTTTCGTCTTCCTACAAAACTGTATTCTCTTCCTCGTGTCTCACTTGTAACTTTCTTCGAGATAAGGAAGGAAAATCTAATATAAACTCTATTTCTCCGAGACATTTGATTGCAATCACAGCTCTCCTGAAAACAGAAGAAGTAATCCAATCCTTCTTTCTCGAGTTTATTGTGATCTAATTTAGTTTGTTTTAACTTTTGTTTGCAATCACTTAACATTAGGGTTTATGAGAATATCAGACTGCATATTACTCAGGTCTGATATTAATCAAAAGAAATATAAGGTATAGTTGCTTCTTATGATTGAGTCAACTGCTGACTATATCCTTTGAAAATTAAAATCACTCATTGAGAGAGAGAGAGAGAGAGAGAGAGCGTGTGTATTATCCATAAGTATAAGTGTGATACAATAAGTAAGATAATTAACACGGAAGAAATGGAGCTGGAATAATCAGATTTAAAATAAAGTAGAGCATGTGATTCCAACAAGAGTATGAAGGCGCTCTTATCGCTAGCAAGTTAACCTTTAACCTGAACATGATATTTTGAACAACACCAGAGGAGCAAAGACTTATGTAAAGCGTTAAATGAATAGACATAGACACATGGGAAACACTAACTCTATAGCCTATATAATGAAATGTATATCTCAGTTAGAAATTAACTCGTATATATTGTTTATGTCACAGGTCCGATCACAAGATATAAAAAGTTGTGAATTCAACAAGGCGCTATCAAATCCAGTTACTTGTCGCTCCAGAGAGAGAGAGAGAGAGAGAGAGAGAGAGAGAGAGAGAAGCGGCTACAGAAATATGACATACAACATTTTGCCTATAATATAAGATAGCAGATTGCATAAATATAAGAAAGCAGACTGCAAAAATACATCAGAAATACATAAAGTGGCTTCAATCAGAGTTCATGTTGCATTGATGTTCAATAAGAACGAAGAGAACACAAAGCAAGATTATTCGAATTATAATGGCGTCAGAATATTTTTAACAACAGATAAAACGATTTGATGTTAATTGGAGTTGAAATGACTCGTTTGGGAAAGTTTCCCAACACTAAACAGTAAATGGAGAAGAATAAATGTATTTCTGCTGTTCTTCTGAAAACTATCTGCAGGACAGTCTGTCTGAAGAGAAACTATCTTAGTTTTTCAGAGGGCACTACGATATATATATATATATATATATATATATATATAATATATATATATATATATATATATATATATATATATATATATATATATATATATATAGATATATATATATATGTGTGTGTGTGTGTGTGTGTGTGTGTGTATGTGTGTAGAAGTTGTCACTAGGGCACGGGCATGTCTTACTTTCAGTCATTTTAATATAAGAATTTTCCTTTGTTTCTTTATTCCAGAGGCAAAACAAATTTAAGAGTTAAAGCTTTTTCTGGTTTCAATTACTAATGCACACCCACACCCACGGGCACACCCACACCCACAAACACACCCACACCCACGCCCACACCCACATGCCCACCCACACCAACAAGCATATCCACACCCACACCAATACCCACACCAACACCCACGCCCATACTCACACCCACATCCACAAACACAAACATTTTCACACCCACACCCACACCAACAAGCATATCCACACCCACACCAATACCCACACCCACAATCACACCCATACCAACACCCAAATCCACAAATGCAAACACATTCACACCCACACCCACATCAATATCCACACCCCCACCCACATCTACATGTGTCCACACCCACACCCACGCTCACAACCACACCTATGCCCACACCTATATCCCCACCCACACCAACAAACATATCCACACCACACCACACTGACACCCGCAAACACATCCACACCCAAATCCACACCCATTTTCCCACACCCACATCCACAAACACATTCACACCCACACCCACATCCACGTCCACACCCACACAAACATCAATATCCACATCCACACCTACATATACACCCATACCCATAAACACATCCACACCCACACCAACACCCACAAACACATCCACACCCACGCCACACTGATACTCGCAAACACATCCACACTCATTCCCCACACTCACATCCACACCCACACCCAGATCCTCACACATACCAAACTGACATCTGCAAACACATTCACACCCATGCACACACCTGTCTCCACATCCACACCCACACACACACCTACATCCACACCCATGCCCACACCTGCACCCACATCCACATCCACACCCAAAAAACATCCACACCCTCACCCACATCAGCACCCATACTCATGCCCACACCTGCATCCACATCCAAATCCACACCCACACCCATACCACACTGACACCAGCAAACACATCACACCCACACCCATATCCACATCCACACCCACACCAAAAACACATCCACACCCTCACCCACATCAGCACCCATACTCATGCCCAAACCTGCATCCACATCCAAATCCACACCCACACCCATACCACACCGACACCAGCAAACACATCATACCCATGCCCACACCTGCACCCACACCCACACCAACACTCACACCCACAAAAAAATCCACATCCCACCCCACACCCACATCCACACCCACACCCCACTGACACCCTCAAACACATCTACACCCATGCCCCATCCTGGACCTACACTGACACCCACACACAAACACATCCACACTCACACCCACAAACACATCCACACCCACACTGACACCACACTGACACCCACAAACACATCACCACCCTTGCCTGCACCTGAACCCACACCACATCTACACTCACACCCACACCCACAAACACCTCCACACCCACACCACACTGACAGACACCCGCAAACACATCCACACCCATGCCCACACCTGCACCCACAGCCACACCCACACTCACACCCACACCTACAAACACATTTACACTCATACCCCCAAACACATCCACACAAACAACCACACCCACACCCACGGCCACACCCACACCCCTGCGAACAACCACACACACACCCTCACCCACAAATACATCCACATCCAAACCCACACGCGGGCATTTTGACTAATATATCTCCCAACTCTAAGTGTAAAGGGATACATTATTGACTTATCATTCATTCTACATCCATTAATTGTTATTAATGTTTTTATTTGAATGCAAATATACATCCAAAAACTATGAATAAAGGCAAAGTTGAATATATATATATATATTATATATATATATATATATATATATATATATATATATATATATATATATATATATATATACCATTGGCCCATTTTCAGAATGTCGGTTTTTTTAGTAAGAAAACTTTGAAGTAAAAGAAGAAAAAAGCGTGAACAAAATTTTATTTCCTTACTATGCTGAGCTTGTGTTTTATCTATTACTTGGATGATACAACGACTTGGGATATTTGTCTACTAAATAAAAACGCCCTTCTTTTTTCTCTCTCTTCTTAAGTGTAGAAATCATGATTTATTTTCTTTGCTGGGAGAAAAACTGAAAAATATGAGCCCCTGTGAAAAGGAATATATATTTCTATGTTGTTATATTCGGAGTATTTTGCAGAGCTTCGTTTGAAATACGGTCAGAGGTTTTAGTAACCAAGGAGATATTTGTAGCAGAAAGAATATATTTTTTAATGACTCATCGTTAAAAGAAATAACTTTTATCAGAGCAACAATAAATTCTTACTTCGCAGATGTTGCAGAGAATCATATTTGAATCCCTCAATTGAATTACTTTAAAAATAAAGGATTTGTTATCACCGAATCTTCCTCAGAAAGAAAGAAATCTTATTTACTTATGAACTTCCTTAGACTTTTATTTCTAAAGAGACAAAACTTCAACTGATAAAGAGTTCGATATTCGAATGACCTTGGATCAACAGACAGACACAAACACGTGGTTTAACCATCCAGGCTTACATTAACTTTTTTCTCAAATCTAAATGATAGAATTATATGAAGTAGAGAGAGAGAGAGAGAGAGAGAGAGAGAGAGAGAGAGAGAGAGAGAGAGAGAGAGAGAGAGAGAGAGAGATTTACGTATGCGATCCAAATACGCATTACCGAAAATTTGTTAATAGTGGCACAAGATCGTATGTCTGTGTGTGTTTGTTTGTGCGTGAGATAATGGATATAGATACACTTATGGGTGTTCATGTAATGTTAAAGGAATAGATAATGGATATAGATACACTTATGGGTGTTCATGTAATGTTAAAGGAATAGATAATGGATATAGATACACTTATGGGTGTTCATGTAATGTTAAAGGAATAGATAATGGATATAGATACACTTATGGGTGTTCATGTAATGTTAAAGGAATAGATAATGGATATAGATACACTTATGTGTGTTCATGTAATGTTAAAGGAATATAAAACCTGATAATCTATTAATGAAAACTGCCAGAATATCCAATGGAAAATGAAGCAAAAGAACCACCTTTAACGATTGTGATATATGATCTTGTTATGAAATCTGGACCCCTCATTCAGTTATGGTATTTTTCGCTTCCAAGAAAAAGTCATATTGAGGAGTTTTGCGTCAGTTCATTCAAACAAATGATAAAAGAGAGAGAGAGAGAGAGAGAGAGAGAGAGAGAGAGAGAGAGAGAGAGAGAGAGAGAGAGAGAGAGAGAGAGAGAGAGAGAGAGAATATAATATGTAAATGGTTTTGTTGTTAATGGTAAATAAGAGAAGGATTCAAATGTATATTTGTACAGTTTCAAAAGGTCAGATGAAGCGTCCCATTGAATAATTAAGAAGTTGATAATACGTTAGGAAAATCAATCTATCTAGTTTGATATTAGTTAATAAAAATCACCCATTTTATTCTATTTCCATTATGGGTGGTTTAAAATTAATAAAACTTCTACTCTCTCTCTCCTCTCTCTCTCTCTCTCTCTCTCTCTCTCTCTCTCTCTCTCTCTCTCTCTCCTCATGGCAAGTGTAGTGTTGAATGATTTACGAGAACAGTTAATTCTATAGCAAATTTCACCATCATCATCATCATATTCATCATCATTGTCATCATCCTGTGCCTATATTTTCAGAAATGTTTGTCAGAATGTATAGTGAGAAGAATCTGCTAAATTAAAAGTGAAGTAGAACTAGTATACTAGATTCTTTGAGGTTCCAGAGACCTGAAAGGAAAGCTGTAGTTGTAAAGAGATGGGATTAACTAACTGGTTACCTTAACGGGACAATAAAAA
The DNA here is from genome assembly GCF_036898095.1 of Palaemon carinicauda. Taxonomy (NCBI): domain Eukaryota; kingdom Metazoa; phylum Arthropoda; class Malacostraca; order Decapoda; family Palaemonidae; genus Palaemon; species Palaemon carinicauda. The sequence goes on from NC_090749.1 coordinate 7,620,191, forward strand.
CAAAATATTCTTGACTGAATAAATTTCTTAGATAATAATCATCTACTCAGAAATACCTAATTCATTTTGTATTCATCATAATTGAGTAATTCGTCAAAAAAAAAAAAAAAAAAAAAAAAACAAAGTTATCAAACTTCCATCACATCTGCTGCACAGGGAATGGACCAGAGGATTTTGAGATACGAGGAACACATGTTCGAATGGAGGTCTTACAGAAAGTCACAGCAAGAACTTTAAGTTTGAAAATGACTGACAAAAGGAACAAAATTGCGTAATCCTCTGATTTTTTTTTTACATGAGCTAGTTTTTTTTTTCATTTAACATAAATTATTACGTCTTCCCATGACCTCCCTCTGCGTTTGTCTATCTCTTGATGCTTCTCCTCCCAATCTTTCCTTCTTTCCGTCTACTGTATTTCCTCTCTCCATCAATCTCCCTCACGATTTTATTGACTTCCATAACAGTGTAGAAGTACGTGACCTTCCCTATCATTCGTCACTTCATGACCTGACTTTGACCGAACAGATTCTTCATTGTGTCAGTGAAGGCTATCAAAAGGTGCACGATTTTTGGTATGAAAATGAAGATTATATTATCTTTCGACGACTCTAATGTATCTTGGTTATTACGCTATCGCAAAATCAATTTACAATGAATATAAAGATGTTATACACATGTGACACTGCTTTGCTATTATTTAGAGTAAAATGATATAACGAAACACAGTTTTTGAAAATTATACAAAATAACTTCACAATAAATAGAATTTTTTTTTTCCGATATTTAGAGGAAAATAAAGCAACCATTTAAAAAATGTATTATGTAATCAGAAGTAAAACAAATGAACATGGAAATATAGTTTATCATAGAGAAGTGGCATGTATGTATATTCATCGCCGGAGAGAGTACGGATGAAATACAGATAATAGCGGATGCCGTTCGGAGTTTTCAATCCGCTGGTCCGGGGCCACATGCTATTTATGCTTGTCGGTCTGACTATCAATGAGTGAATAGGAATCTCTCTCTCTCTCTCTCTCTCTCTCTCTCTCTCTCTCTCTCTCTCTCTCTCTCTCTCTGCATACATTAGTCAGAAAACTCAATGGAATTACTAACGCTTCATTAGTGATAGGCTACCCATGCTATAAAAATAATAGACCGTGCATTAACAAAGCATACGCACCCATTAACGCTGCATCATCATGGAAATTCTTCTTTTGTTGGAATCAGCCAAACCATCTCCCAACGCAATGATTCCAAATGGAATTTCAAAGTTATACAGTTTCCCCTATTATTATTTAAAGGAATCTTCTCCTATTTTCAGTTCCAAATTCCAAAAAGGAAAAAAGTGTCACCTACTTTCTCAAAATATATCTGTTCATAATACAATTGTTTCATGGTTGAATACAATTTATCCCCTGGCTTCCATGACACTCAAATAGAAGAATGACTTTAAGTTATTGCTCAGATTGGAAGTCATCTGTCCAAAATCATCTATAATCTCGTCTTATTTCTATTTCTTCAGGTTTGACCTGAAACGATTGTTGTAGTATTTGTAGATTCTTTAGCAAATCATTTACTTTGATTTCTGGTTGTTTAAGTACTCGGGGTTTGAACTGTATTTCTTTTACTTAATGTTCCTCACTTTAATCCGAATTTTAATCTACGTTTACTAGGGTCCACATTCCCATGACTAAATGACCTCTTTTCTCAATGTATTCTCTTTTGGGAGATCTATTGAGTTCATTCCTTTTTTCTATGCTTTCTCTGGCTTCCATTTCCCTCCCACATTCCTCTTCTGTTCAAAGGGCGAAAGATGAATCTCTCTCATCGTTTCTTCTCCTGTGCACCGGAGATGACATCTCCACGAGATATTTTTTATCAGACTCTACAAATCCACGAAGTGACATACACACACACACACACACACATATATATATATATATATATATGTATATATATATATATATATATATTTATATATATATATACATACATATATATATATATATATATATATTTACATAAATGATATAGATAAATCTTTATATAAAGTTTATTATATATGCATTAATAATATTCATATAATTATGATACAGTGTGTGTGAGTTTCTCTCTCTCTCTGTGAAAGAAAAATCTATTTCATTTGTTCCTGCAATAAAAGGGAAAATGTTTTTGCAACATAAAGTATTTTTGAGCACCAATAAAAGCAACAAAACAAAGGAAAATATGAACACGACAGAAAGACAACAGAAACTGTATATTGGAAACCCTTTATCAGCTGAGGTGTCATAACATAATATAAAGTTTTTTTTTATATATCTTTTTTCGAATGACAGATGGTTTGGCACAGGGGACAGAAATGTTGGATTTATTTACTCCAAAAATAAATACATTATATCTCTATGGAATAATGTAGGTACGCAGCTGTACACGCATATAGTGAATGACTGACTGGCTACCTTCGTGTTTTGTTAGAAACGGGATTATCTGAATGCATACTGTAGATCACGGTTATGGCTAATTGGGTTTATTCTGACTCTTGCCTGAGAGAGAGAGAGAGAGAGAGAGAGAGAGAGAGAGAGAGAGGTGATATATCGAAAACATGGGATGAGCAAAATGTTTTATCTGCAGAAGAAGAATCCAATACCTGAATAATTGAGGAACATTGCCTCGTCCGTTCACAGAGGAATCGGATATCGTCTCTTTTAGCTTTAGAAAAAGTTCAACATATTCTCTGCATTAATGAATAAATTCAATGTAAAACTGTTTAACATTATTTTGCATCTTAATTAGATATATCATCCTCGATAGGACATTTAAAGATTTAAAGGTTCTTCATGAATGTATGAGCCAAGGGGTAGTGACAGTGCCTTAGAGGCTGACCCTATATACGTATGATCAGTGCCCAAGGTAGGAACAGAGAGGGCTAGGCAATGACTGCTGATGACTCAACAGGTAGACCTATAGGCTCCCCAAACCTCCCATTCTTAGCTCTTAAGGAAGGTAAGGTTGCAGAAACTGCAGCGAACCTGACTCGAAGAGAGAGAGAGAGAGAGAGAGAGAGAGAGAGAGAGAGAGAGAGAGAGAGGGGGGGGGGTGGGCGTTTGTAGGTTTCCATAAACTCTCTGATATTATTTCCGTAGACAAGTATTCAAATAAAAGTAGTTCTTTTGAAATCTTTTTGTTAACCATCGCGTATATTATCAAATATCTATTCACCGAATGCTACAGCCAATTTCGTTCTTTGGAAGTTCAGAGAACAAAATAGTGAGGTTGAAACAATGCACTGTTTTCTGCTTCTTCGTTTCCACAGATATACTATTTTCTCAAGAAGACAAACTTATTTTACATTTTTTGCATTAATTTTTACCTCCCTTTTCGGGTAACTTTAGTAAAAGTCCAGCAAGATTACAAATTAATCAACCTCTCTCAATTAATTGAAAATGGGAACAGAAATATTAAGAGAAAAGTGATAAAGTTCAGAGAAAGGGATAGAATCCCTCCGGGGAAGGATGGAATGCGACATCCTCTTATGAGAGCCAGATGGAAGATCTGTTGCACAATGTATATACAGTGAATGTTGATCACAAGATGCAAACAAAATCTTCGTGGGCAAAATAGACTAATTTCTCAGGACAAACGGTCATTTTAGATAACGGATATTGCTTCGTCATATTTAAACATAATAAGCACAATCTAAAAGGCACAGATCCCCTAAGGGTTGTGGTGGACTATTTGAAGCGTCTCTGTCTGGTGATCCCCTGACTGGGGTTCGAGTCCCACTCAAGCTCAGCAACCTTGAGACCTAAGGATGGGGGTTTTTACGGAGCCTATGGGTCTACTCACTGTGTCATCAGCAGCCATTGCCTGGCCTTCCCTGGTTGTAGCCTGGTTGGAGAGGCGACTTGGACTAGTACAGTGGGTACGGGTTCGCCTTGCAATTGCATGGCAGCAGATCGATCCCAGCCCGGAACCATGAGTTTAAGCTGTTTACTGGAGAGGTCACTGCTGTGGGTAGGCCCCACAGTGTGGTGCTGGCCTTGCCCGGCTGACGTTCTGGTGAGCATCTATTCGGATGAACTGGAACTGAAACCAGACACCTTTTAACCTTTAATCCAATTTTTCTTTTTAATCTATCAACATTATTAGTCCAGCTTTATAGCAGGGTCGGCCGCTCGGGTAAAATATCTCCACCTCTTTCTATTCATGGCATCTTCTTCCCCCAGCCTCACCCCAACCATATTCCTCCTGACCACATCCATGTCCGATTGCATTCTCCTCTTCTTCCTTCCCTCACAAAACATTCTCAGAAACATCACAATGGAAAACTGACAGTTGCAGAAAGTAGAAAACCTCATTCCTTCTAAATCTATTGACACAAAATACACTTTGAATTACTTTCAATTTGGATTTAGGTAATGTTATCATAATAGTATACGCAATGGGCATGTGATAATTATGTTAAATCACTTATCATATTGGAATAGAAAAGGACGAATAAAAAAGAAATATGGACGATTAAATTGTTATAGGTTACATCCATACATCCATAACACGACTCAAAGGACACAGACACGCTCTCTCTCTCTCTCTCTCTCTCTCTCTCTCTCTCTCTCTCATTTATTATGAAACTATCAAAAAAAATTTTAGGTAAATTCTAGATTAGCGTTAGAGAGCTCTAAATATCATCAGAATGTCTGGCATCTGAGGACTCAGGGAGATCTAGCGATTTTTTTATTCCCTTTTTTTTCTGCAGAGAAATATTGTATAGTGACAATGCATTGCTTTCTTTTTCCAGGGTAACTGATACAACAAAATAGATTTATCATAAACACGTACCATTATTAATATTTTCATACAGAATCAATATGAAATATAAGGACATAGAATTAAAGTTGTTTAATTTGATTTGTGTGACCGGGGGTCAGAGTGAGAGTCTCTTAGCATGGATGGAGAGGGGGCTTATGCACTGATCATTTGTATATATGGTCAGTCTCTAAGGCATTGTCCTGCTTGATAGGGCAATGTCACTGTTCCTTGCCTCTGGCATTCATGATACAGGTATTAATGAACATTATTCAACCGGATGTTGAATTGCCTTAATTGTGAAGAATTTATTGCTTCACCAGAGGTGTCTCATTCCTTGCTAATGATGTATATTGACTTTGGCTTAGTTTGTTGTTATCCAAACGGTATCAGCTGGTTGGATGTTTAATCCATTCCTACGCAAAGGAAACAAACGGGGATCCAATCAAAATTGATGTTTACGACTTTTTACAAAATCATAAGCTACTGTACTACGACAGTTAGTTTCTAAAAAGGATTAATCCTACATGTTTTCTGGAACAAAAACTAATCACTTTTCATTCATCAACGAATGAAAAATCACCAAGAACTGCTTGGGATTTTTCGACCAAATTATGTATCATTCAACATCTGCTTATGCTGTAAAGTTCAAGGTTATTATTATTATTATTATTATTATTATTAGTAGTAGTAGTAGTAGTAGTAGTAGTAGAAGTAGTAGTAGTAGTAGTAGTAGTAGTAGTAGTATCTAAGCTACAACCCTAGTTTGAAAAGCCGGATGCTATAAAGCCCAAGGGCTCCAACAGGGACAATAGCCAAGAAAGAAAAGGAAATAAGGAAACAGATGGAACAGTATAAGTGGTGTACTTATAAGCAAGATAGCTCTCCCCCAAGACAGTGGAAGACCATGGTACAGAGGCTATGGCACTACCTAAGTCTAGAGAACAATGGTTTGATTTCGGACCGTCCTTCTCCTAGAAAAACTGCTTACCATAGCTAAAGAGTCTCTTCTACCCTTAACCTTAACCTTACAGTGCAGTAGATTTTTTTTTTTTTTTTTTTTTTTTTGTCATTTTGGTGTTGTTTGGTGCATGAGGAAAGAGGATAATATGTAAAGAATAGAATTTACTATCCTGGGTATGTGTAGGCAAAATAAATTTGAGCCGTAACCAGTGAGAGATGAATCCAATGTACGGTAGTGTTGTCTGGTAGTATCTCAACGGGTGGCTGGTACCCTGGTCAACATACTGCAAATAAGATTTGTAAAACCGGATTCCTTTTAAAGAAACAATTAATTTTTCTCAAGTCTTATTGAAGATTGAACAGAATACTATCAGTCAATATTCACGATAATAAAATCTATGTTTTCTAACAAAAAGATAAAGTAATGGAATAAGAGACTATAACCCCGATTAAAAGGGGAATAGTTGTTAATGGAAATCAACACATCATTAATATTCGTTGAGTTTAATCCAATGGTAAAAGGAGGAGTTACCTTTGTCCTTCTTTGTGTTTGAATTACAAGAGTTAATATCCTATTGCCATATTTTGTGAAAGGAAATTCTAAGGGTTTATTAGTATTAAATAGTCTGCAGATTGCGATAAAGAATATACAGGGCATGGTAGATATTAAACAATGTTTGTATTTTATAGTTACAATACATTCTCATTTTGAAGAAAATTAATTTCATATTAACATACTGAAGCAAGACGATAATGTTGATTGATATACGGGGCTTATAATAATCAGAAATATCTCTACACTATTGATACAGTAGTTGGATATCTATACTTCATATAGATTATTATGGATAGCAATTTTCACCTCTATATAATAACCCTTTGCTTTGGGTTCCCATATTCATTCAAGATCATAGGAGACACATCAGCTGTACTAAGAAGTGGAGAGTTTTATGACTGAGATATTATCAATAGCACTCTTCACTAAGTTAATAAGATTCTTGACTGTAAGAAAACACTTTTTATTCAGCTTGTAAGGACAAATTGCAAGCGATTAAAGTACCCTGTTTGCACCGGGGGCATAATGGACCCAGGTTAATCTTTTTTCGACTTTTGGTGATTCTGTGTTCCCCAGGCAGATCTGTTTTCTCCATAAATGGGGCGAATCTAGTCTTAAGACTTTTTTGGGGGCGTTTTTCTGAAGATTTGAACTCTGTTTCCGTAGGACGGAAGGAAACTGGATTTTAAATAAATGGGTTTGACCTGTTTGAGATAAGGAAATCTGCTGATCTTTTGGGATAAGGTCAGTTCAATGATTTGGGAAATTAAAGGAAAATTGAACGTACATAGAATATGCAGAGAGAGAGAGAGAGAGAGAGAGAGAGAGAGAGAGAGATGAGATTGATAATCTGAAAGGTGTCCCATTTGAAAGGCAAGTAAGTCTATTGCATTGCATCATGAAGTTGTTGAGGTCGGAGTTTTGTCTCTGCAGAAATTTGAAGTCGTTGAGAACATGACAAAACCTCTCCCATCCTTATTTAGAAGAAATGGTTAGGAGGATAATTAAGCCATAAGATCTAGCACTGGGGCCGGGAGGCCATTCATCACCATAGAGTAACTGGATGTTGCCTCAAACCTAAACCTATTTTAGGTGTCTTCTTCAAATGACCAAAGAGGATTAAGGAATTCCAGCAAAAGAAACCAAGGAAAATTTAAGTGTTTCTCAATTTCTAAATCAGAAAGAAATAATCTTGCCCAAGGAAATAAATCTTTCTAATTCTCATCATCAAAGAAGAAATATTTTCTTACAAAGAAAGAATAAGTTTTCATTTCAATAACGTTGGTAATTTTGATCAAGAAAATTCATCTTACTCATTTCCAAACAAAGAACAAAAAACCCTGAAACTCCTGACCATTTGGTAATGAGATGAAAACAAAAATGTACTTTTCTGTTCACAATTAATTAAGGGAAATTCATGACAGAGAAAAAAAAATTACTTTGAAACAATTAGTCTTTTTTGCATTCAAACTTCATGTCGGTTTTACTCCCAGAACTTCTGATGTTGGGATCCAGTTACGTGCAATTATGATGCTGACGGAATATTCCAAAATTCCAAAAGAATGGGAATTGTTTAGTCATAACTTTTGTGGTAAATATGAGCAGATGATAAAAAATATTTTACATAGAAGTTGATACGAGTATCAACAACAACAATAGTAATAACATGAGTTGATAAATAGAGAAAAAAAAGAACAACGATAATCATGATAATAAATGACAACATTAAGAGACCTTTGATCTAACTATACAAAAGAACCACTTAGATAATGTGCCTCTATCCAATTACCCTGATTCGGACTCTCCCTCTCTCTCTCTCTCTCTCTCTCTCTCTCTCTCAATGTGCCTCCGTTCATAAACCATTATTCCAGTGACATGATATTTTAAAACCTTCATCCGTCAACATAGTTATTTTCCAAAACGACTATTTTCGTATTTCTCTTAATTTACAACTTAGAAACAAAATATCCTCATTTTGTTTTTTCTTTTGCTTTTTCCTGTTACTTATATGTCGTGATAAGTAGTCGCCATTAGCGTTAAAACGTTAACATATAGAAATATTCTTTTTGCTAAACTTATGTCATTTAATAGTTCCAATTACTTCTGCCAAGGATGTTATGAACCGACCTGCATTTATTTAATTATCTATTTATTTATTTGTTTGTGGGTTTGTGAGCAGGATTACGTCACAACTTCCTGCCGGATTTTTAACAAATTTTAACACCGGATCAAGATTGTGATTCTGGTTATTATTGTTATTATAATATAGTTGAGTCATTCACGGTCAGTATACGACAGAGGAAAAGGTTGGTCCGTAAAATTGAGTAAATTGTTGACAATCCTCATTGTTAGAGGTCGGGAATCTCTGATTGTTCTTTGTGTTTATTTTCTCATGGATTCATCGACAGAAAATGTAGTCAGTTGTTCTTTGAAAATTATTATCATCATGTTATTCTCGGAAACACTTGTACTACAATAGCTTCTTTTATTTTCAGGAAACTTTTCCAAGCTAAAAGGGCACCCCCGTGAGTCGAAGAAAATCTGCCTCACTATAAAGAATTGACTATAGGCATGGACATGATAGTTTCTTTGCCAAATTATTAGTATCAAGGTCTAAATTAAATCACTAACCTTTTGAACACTACAAGTCAGTGGGGAGGAGTGGGAGGCTTATCATAAATATCAGGTGACTACAATATCCTAACCATATCGCATTTGGTTGTCCATAACAAAGCAACTGTTCTCTTTCAATTGTGAATGGTAGCCGTACGTATTAGCAATGACCCTTTTATCATTCTCTTTTGCATTTTTACCTTAAACTCGAAGTTGGGATTATGAGGGAGAAAAGAGGAGGGTAGTTTATTATAATTTTGTCTCCAAATAAGAAAGCACGAAAATTAGTTAAATGTGATAATACATCAGTCATATTCTACTTGATGTCATTTGTATACAACCATTTTAAAAGTGGAATGATAGATATGTTTAAAGTAAATAAAATAGAATTTAAAATGTCTATAAAAAAAGTATTCACGAGTAAATATATTTTTAATTTAAAAACATATTTAGATAAGGAGTAAAAATTTCAATTGTAAATACACTATATGTAAAATAAAATAAAAATATTTATGTAAATATACTATGATATATATATATATATATATATATGTGTGTGTGTGTGTGTGTGTGTGTGATAAAAAAATATTTATGTAAATATACTATGATATGTATATGCCCTAAACTGTTAGATTGTAAATGTGTATTTCATAATAAGAGATAAAATAAAAATCTTAATACGTAATGAGCCATACATTCATCAAGGTGGAGATGTGGGGCACTGCTGCTTCCAAGTGCCTACATCCACACATCAGTGACTTCAGTCTTTTCAATAGAGGCGCTCTTCACCAGATGTTCAGGTAAAGGTTAATGCGCTCGGGATATAGGGCCCTTCATACTTTTAGTTGTAAATACATTTCTCTCGCTTGCTCCCAACTCTGTCGTCTAGTCTAGTTCCCTTTCTTCTAAAAAGCTGTTTACTATTACACACGTATAACTATTTCAAATTCACTCTCATGGCGAAAACACAGGGCTATTTTCCCTGTTGGGACCCTTTGGCTTTTAGCATCCTGGTTATCCAACAAGGGTTATAGCTTAGTTAATAATAATAATAATAATAATAATAATAATAATAATAATAATAATAATAATAATAATAATAATAATAATAATAACTTTTTATCAACATTGTGAATCAAATCTTGTTTTACGAAGGTGTTGATATATCTTTTCTTATTGTTGCATCAGTTAATTACTGATTCTTCTTTCTATTTTGGAAGAGTTCGTTGTTGATGATTATCCTCATTTTTTTCTTTCTTTCTGATATATTTTTGCTTCCTTCTTTAGTTCCCAAATGTAAAGAGAATATTAAAATAATAGGGAAACTATGGATATCGGCATTCCAAGGAAAATAAATCTAAAAATATCAATATGACAAAGAGAGAAAAGAGAAAAAATAAAGGGTTAAAGGAGACGTGGTAACGTTGTGCAACGCTAACTAAATTGATAGAAATTATCAGATACTGATAATCTGATCAGTGTTATTTTCTTTTGCAAGATATGAAATATTATTTTCTTAATTCTGCATTTGAGCAAAAGAACATCCTCAACTACTGATATTCATTTAGGCAATAAAAACACGTAAAAGAGAATGTGTTTAAAATTTCCATTTCGTCTTCTGCGTTCTTTGCTTTTGACGTCATCACAACACCTGGCCATCCCCCAGTCAGGAGGGCCAACCTATGAAACCGCAAGACTTTCAAACATAGAAAATATGACGAATTAAATCTAGTTGGTATATCAGCCTCATCGTATTTCCTAATATATATATTTCATTTGTCGGGATTCAAGATCATAAAGGCTGTTTATTTGTTCTTTTTGTGGCCTTATATCCTTTATTGTTGGTTGTTGGGGTATTCATGTCGCCTATAATGGGCGATTTCATTATCATGGCTCGGTGGAAAATGAAAGTATAGCTGCCTTTAAATAGTACTGATTTCAAAGACTCATTAACTACTTATTCTATGAAGTCAACATTTATTGATCATGATTTTAAATCTTATACAATAAGAATATTGCAAGGAAGTTAATATGTGCAATTTTAGAGGTTTTAACTGTCCATAGCAGAGCAGAGTCCATGAATTCTTTGTTCAGACCCAATACGTGATATATATACAGTATATATATATATATATATATATACATATATATATACATATATATATATATATATATATATAAGTATAAGGATAGGGAAGTGGGGAATATGTGGAAAGGAAAAGTACCCTTGGATACAATCCAGTTTATAGCCCAAAGGCAGGAACTCAGGATGGGAGAGAATTAGACAAAAGCAAGAAAGAAAAGTACAGGAGTAGAATAAAAGAGAGGAGCAGGCCCTCTTGCGATCCTAGGGGTTTTTATCCAGTTTGTAAGTCATATGCATATGTATAAATAAATATATATATATATATATATATACACACACACACATATATATATATATATATATGTATATATATATATATATATATATATACATATATATATATATATATATATAGGAATTATGGAAAAATTTAATATTGCTAGTGTTTGATATTTATACTCAGTACTTATATATGGTTTTTAATTTGATATTTTGTCTTTAGGCTTGTTGACACATAGATTCTTATAGGGCTTTCTGTCATGGCGTCTGTGTCTAGGGAAATTTTCCCAGAATTTGGAAAATCTGATAAATTTATGGACAAATTTTTTTTAGTCAGTATACTGCATTAACCCAAATCTCAGTGTTTATGGTCACAAAAATAACTGTGTAATCAAATACAATGTATAATTTAACTAATTGATAAAATAGTATATATATAAAACGTATTTAACAATGTGTCGAAGACTGCTTGGGATGATGATGATGATGATAGTATTAAACCCAACTCTTCTTGTAGGCACGGGCCTTTCCCTTGGTTGGCCCGTAGGTAACCAAAGACAGGGTCTGCTAAGGAGAAATATGCTTCTCATTAAGGAGAGAAATTGATGGTTCACAAATTCAAAGATAGGTAGTGAGCCGAACTATGAGAATACGGTAACTGGAATGGTAATATAACTAACGCCTACGTGGTGGAATTGCATGGCTCATTACAACAGGAATTGTTTGATATTGTCTACCCTTTAAATTTGAGGGTATCTAATAATATCACTGATTTGATCGACTTATTGGCACATCTAGTAGCTGAACGTCCAATAAACTACAGCAAGTTCTTTTTAAAATTCTGATTTCTTTTTCTATAATTATATATGTGAATTTTTACTAAATCTTCTACATGATATAAGAATTTTCCTTTATAATTATTAAAAATAATTATAAACACAAAAAACAAATTCTTGAAGGGTTAAATAACCCAAAATATTCGAACACATCATTTTGATGATAAAACGTCTTTCCATCTGATCCATCAGTAATTAATTCAATTGTATCGAGAAAGTAAACAACCTTTGAAGCTTTGAAGAAATATGTTGTATCATATTGCATCCTAGTCTTGGTTTTCCTTCTTTTTCTTTTTCTTATTTGTTGTTTTCCTTTTGCAATTAAGATTTGTGTTTTAGTTGTAGTGTGAGGTAAAAGTGAAGATATATATTCCTAAAGTGACATTGGTTTTTGCTCAATGTCATTTCTCTGTTTTCAGCTATAAAAGGTTTGATCAAATATGATATAAGTGGTTTCAAATCTAACCTTAAAATAACGGAACATTTAAAAGTACATTATCTATGATGAAATACAATCTAGAAATTATATCAGAGTTATAGATCAAGTTTTCATTTAGTATTATTGAAGTTGATCGTTCTAGATTTTCTATTTGCATCCACAATTTGTAACATAAAATTAACGTGTTTATACTGTATGTTTTGCGTTAAAGGATTTTGTTGTTCTGACTTTATCAAATAGATTACAGAGAGAGAGAGAGAGAGAGAGAGATGAGAGAGAGAGGAGAGAGAGGAGAGAGAGAGAGAGAGAGAGAAGAGAGAGGAGAGAGAGAGAGTCCAGTTTTTTTGTTATAGGGGTGAGTTATAAGAATTCTTTCCTTCTGCAACCCTGAATAAAACCAACCACATGAAATATATTCAAACAGCAAATGAGAAAAGTTGAAATAGATTTCACATCTGATAAGAAAACTTTCTTTAGTACCTCGTATATAAAAAATTGAACTGAAGGGGAATCTGAGAGAACATCTTATGCAGAAAGGATCTTTTGGAGGTTGAAGTCATCTTAGTGATTCCTTGAGGCTTTTTGGAGCCGGGCTTTCAAGAGGGATCACGAAGGAGTTGGATAGCTAAATCACCTAATAAAACTGGGATATTTCAAGGAAAAAAAAAAAAAAAAAAAAAAAAAAAAACTCAGATTTGAACATTTTAAAACTTCGAGAGAATTCAGAGTTTTGCGGTCTAGTTTTATTTGGAAAGGGAGCAATTTTATTCAAGTCCCAGATAGAATATAGATCTTGAGAGAGGAAGGGACAGAAAGACAGACAGGTCAGACAGAAAGGAATGAGAAAAGGAACAAAAGAGAAATTTGATCTAAAAATAAATAACTGGACTCTTATAAAAGATGTCTTAATCAAATCAATCAAATCAACGCAATTGGAGAGAGATGGAAATATGCTTAGATACAATCATGCACGCACTCAATATCTGGTGCAAGCAGCAATCTGGCCCACCTTGCCCAATTTTTAGAAACAGGAACCCTTTAGATAAATTGCTGGTCAGTGCATGGATGGGTGACGACTAATACCTGTATAATGGATAAGGCAATGTGTCACAATGAGGTCTGAGAGTCAACACAGCAAGAGGCCACTTCATCCCTTCAAGCAGAAGGAATGGGCTCTGAACCCCGCCAGAGGGGAGAGAACCACTGCCGATGTAACAGGGAAATCCCCAGACAAAGTAGTAATTGAAGAAAACACAAGAATCAGATAAAATTAATTATGAATTTCATTCTGAATGAAAGACGTGTTCAGACTATCAAAAGGGGAGCGAGGTTAACAAAGTTTACTTTGTATCTTTTTTTTTCTTTCATTTATCAAAATAATTCCAAATCATATGAATATGTTTTGAATTTTACCTAGTTTTCTTGATTTAGAGGAGATACGACCGCTCCATAATGATTTTTTTTTTTTTTTTTTTTTTTGCATCACTTTTTCCTCTTTCATTCAATGAAAAATAAATAAGATATATACAATATTTCTTCTTTATTTCCTCTTATGTTATATCCCTACATTTCTCCTTACTTTACAACATCTTGTAAGTAAGCTTTAAAATGTTAATAGATTAAGTTTCCATTAACTCTACTTGTATGTGATACATTAAACCAATGGAATCCTAATCTATGGGGAAATGAATCTCTAATTCGGTGACATTTAAGAGAAATAAACTTCATTGAGAAGTGGCATCATCTTATATAAAGCATATATAAAATGGCATAGGTATTCTTAGTAGATTATATTATGAAGGAAGAGAATTAATTACTCAAATAGATAATAAGCTCATTTCAATTTCAATTGCTTCACCATCAAAATATCATCGTCTGGTTTTATATGCTTACGAAATTGCTTCCAATATTTTTACAGATTTTTCTTATCACCTTCGATTATTAAAAATAAAAGAATATCTTTCTTCTCTCTCTCTCCTCTCTCTCTCTCTCTCCTCTCTCTCTCTCCTCTCTCTCTCTTTGACACACATGGGGTATATTGCAAATTGCTTTGCATCTTGCTAAATGCATTAATCAACCCGCCAGATGTTTACGACAAAAACAAATTGCAAGGCTTGTTTTCGTCAACATCTCGATTCGAAAAAATCTTGAATTTCGTTATGGTGGGGGCGAAATCTTTATTTTGTTCTTAGGGGAAGAAAGGCTGCTTCTGCTCTCTCTCTCTCGCTCTCATCTATCTCTCTCTCCTCTCTCTCCTCTCTCTCCTCCTCTCTCTCTCTCTCTCTCTTTCTGTCTGTCTGTCTGTCTGTCTCTCTCTCTCTCTCTCTCTCTCTCTTATTATCTTGATATGAGAGAGAGAGAGAGAGAGAGAGAGAGAGAGAGAGAGAGAGAGAGGAGAGAGAGGAGAGAGAGAGAGAGAGAGAGAGCCTTATTTGCCTTATTTTTTGTTTTGGTTCCCCCAGGTCCCTCAGTGTGAGAGAGAGAGAGAGAGAGAGAGAGAGAGAGAGAGAGAGAGAGAGAGGGTTACCAAAAAAACAAGAGTAGAAAATACCGTTACATTTGGTAGTGAACATTTGGAAAAATTTCGAGGCTGACCAACGAGAGGAAAATAGTTTCGTTTCCCGAAACAGTCGAAAATAAAGAAACCGAACAAATATGTTGAAAATATATATATAAAAAAGTAAAAATTTATTTGGTCTTTAAAATGTCTGTAACACTTCGATATTAATCATGCTTATTATTATTGCTGGAGTTGACTGCTGTGTTTGATCAACTATTGCCATCCACCGATGCATGTACAAACTGACTGCAAATGGATCCCATGTTTTCAGTGCGGATTGGCCGAGTCGGATAATAAAACTGTCATTCGAAAGTCTTCTGAAGAAGCAAAATACTTTTATATATGATTTCTCTTTTGTAATTGCTACATTAAAAGTACAACTAACATTTGTTTTATAAAACTTCACATCAAGATGGTCCGGAAATATATACAGTAAAGGTTTAAACGCTACTCATGAATGGCAGAGGCAAGGGACAGTGACATTGCCCTATCAAGCAGAAAAATGCCCTAGAGTATGACCATATATACATACATATGATCAGCGCCCAAGCCCCTTCTCCACCCAACCTAGCACTATGGAGAGCCAGGCAATGGCTGCTGGTGAGTCAGCAGATAGAACTATACTCTTCCCCAAACATCCCATCCCTAGCTCACAAGGATGGTGAGGTTGCAGCGCCCAAAAGAAACTAATAAGTTTGAGCGGGACTCGAACCCCAGTCTGGCGTTCAGCAGTCAGGGACGTTACCACATCGGCCACCACAACCTCTTTTTGTTTTTTCATACTATAAAGAAAACATTTGACTAAAGAAATGGCAATTTGATACCAGAAATGATTTATCGATACAATTTTCATGAAATTTTCATTTGATGAATTTCCTGTAAAGTAAAGATCTATGTCAGTATCCTCTATCGTATCAGTTTCATCACTATAATAACTCTGCAATGAAAGTATTACAGTTATTGAATAAACAGCAATTCACAAACAATGACTCCTCTCTCTCTCTCTCTCTCTCTCTCTCTCTCTCTCTCTCTCTCTCTCTCTCTCTCCTGACCGCTGACATAGACTTGGTTGAGCAACACAAACACACTCACTCCCTCAACACAAACATTCGTTAACGGTGATACAAAAACAGACTAAGCTTTGTTTGTTTACCAATGCCACCTTCGGAAACTCTCAGTTGGCCTCTTCGCTAAATCTATTTACATTTGATTTTGCGAAGTAGAAGAAAAAGAATAGTTCCCAATATTCTTTCTTGAGAGAGAGAGAGAGAGAGAGAGAGAGAGAGAGAGAGAGAGAGAGAGAGAGAGAGAGAGAGAGAGAGAGAGAAGGGGGCGGGCGGGTAATATGAATGATGACAGCATATTCTAACCCACATGTCACTCCTACCCGGAGACCTCTAAAGACGTGATGAAAAGCAAGATGACTTTTTTACTTCTCTCGGGGCATCATATTAACAAAGGAGTATTTCGTCCTCACAAAAACTTCCACATCTAAATATTCATATATATATATATATATATATATATATATATATATATATATATATATATATATATATATATATATATATATATATATATATATATATATTATATTTGTTTTTTTTTAGAAGTCTTTGCAGAAAAGTACAAATTCAAAGTGATTATAAAAGAGAATTTATGCTTCTGAGAGGATGTATCAAATTTAAAGGTGAATAAAGAAACAGTCAGTGAGTCTCTTAGTTTGGTCCAACAAGAAAAGGAAAAGAAGAATATTTCGTTGTTCGTAAATTGGTTTGATGAAAAACACACAACTCTTATTAATCTCAAGGTGTAGTGGCCGTGACACTCAATCCTCCATGAAGAGAGACTGCGTTCGATTCAAGGATTAAGGAAGGAAAGTGGGTTCTTTATTTCTTATTCTTCCTTATAATTCATCATTCACGAATCTCAGTGGCATTTCTAATTATTATCAATTCATGAATTGCCTCTGCGAATTAGTATTTGGCAGATGTATATAGTCCGCATCTAGCTGTAAATGACGTTATGATAATTAGACAGAAATGCTTCAGAAATGAGTTTAAATCAGTGGTTCCTAACCTTTTTTTCAGGCGACCCCAATCATGCACCTCAAGCTATGACCGCGACCCCACTAGCTTAGTTGTATAAGTATTATTATATATTATTAGTTGTTGGCTGTAAAAGTAAGGGACAGTAAATATCCGTCTTTAAGAGAGGTACTTTAAGATTGGAAAAGACAAAACTAACCTCATTAAATTTTATTATATCATTATAGATTTTAAGGCTTAATATCAATCAAAAACCCCACTTCCCCACTTCCACAAAAACAAACTAAAAGTATCTATAAATGTTTTCTGTTAAATAGTAAGCTGATTTTAATGGGAACCTTGGGCCTGGATCATGATGCTAAGTTTCTCTTTTCGTTGTTCAGTCTTAGAAAGAGGGTAGGTAGCAAGGAAAGTGAAGAGGCAAGGATAAAGGAGGAGGAGGTGTAGAGAGGAGGGGAGGAGTCAAGGAAGGAGTAACAAGGAAAAGAGATGTAATATATTTGCAAATTGCAGTAAATAAGACGAAGCAGAAACGAAAAAATCAATGATATACAGGATTCCAAATCTCGCCAAAAGAACAACCTCAAAAACCAACCATATACAATACTCCAAATCTCTAAACAACCACCAAAACAACAACCTCAAAAACCAATGACATAAAATCCCCCAAATCTCGAAACAACTCCCAAAACAACAACCTCCGAAACCAATGACATAAAATCCTCCAAATCTCTAAACAACTGCCAAAACAACCTAAAAAACCAATGACAAAATCCTCCAAATCTCTAAACAACTGCCAGAACAGCAACCTCCGGAACCAATGACATAAAATCCTCCAAATATCTAAACAACTGCCAAAACAACAACCTCCAAAACTAATGACATAAAATCCTCCAAATCTTTAAACAACTGCCAAAACAACAACCTCCGAAACCAATGACATCAAATCCTCCAAATCTCTAATCAACTGCCAGAACAACATAAAAAAACAATGACAAAATCCTCCAAATCTCTAAGCAACTGCCAAAACAACAACCTCAAAAATCAGCGACATGAAATCCTCCAAATCTCTAAACAACCGCCAAAACAACAACCTCCAAAACTAATGACATGAAATCCTCCAAATCTCGAAACAACTGCCAAAACAACAACCTCAAAAACCAGCGACATAAAGTCCTCCAAATCTCTAAACAACTGCCAAAACAACAACCTAAAAAACCAGCGACATAAAATCCTCCAAATCTCTAACCAACTGCCAAAACAACAACCTCAAAAACCAGCGACATAAAGTCCTCCAAATCTCTAAACAACTGCCAAAACAACAACCTAAAAAACCAGCGACATAAAATCCTCCAAATCTCTAAACAACTGCCAAAACAACAACCTCAAAAACCAGCGACATAAAATCCTCCAAATCTCTAAACAACTGCCAAAACAACAACCTAAAAAACCAGCGACATAAAATCCTCCAAATCTCTAAACAACTGCCAAAACAACAACCTCAAAAACCAGTGGCATAAAATCCTCCAAATGTCTAATAAACTGCCAAAACAACAACCTCAAAAACCAGTGGCATAAAATCCTCCAAATCTCTAAACAACCACTAAACCAACGACCTTTTCGACCGAGTGACCAGCGCCGCAAACGTGCCAACTTCACAAGAACATACAAATAAAATAACACATTAAATAACACAATTATTTTATAAAATGGAATAATAATGGAAACAATACAAATTCACAAGAGGTAAATAAAGAGGAAGGGGAGGAGTAAAGATGAGGAGAGGAAGGGAAGTGGCAAGGAAATACCGAAGAGGACTGGAGGGGGGCAAGAAGAAGGAGAGGAGGGCAGGGGTAAAAAAGAAGCTGGGGGAGAAGGGGCCTGGAAAGACGAGGAAGGGGGAAGAGGAGCAAGAAAAGGATGACGAAGGGAAAGGGGAAAATGTAGGAGGAGATGGCATGAAAAGTACCCCTTTCCTTCTCTTCCTCTTCCCTTGCCCATCTCTCTCTTTAAATATTGTGGGTGGTACCATGTGGTTTTAGAAGCCTCAATTATGAACACTGTGATAGGCTATCATCCACTGATATACTGTGGTGCAGTACTTCGTCAGCAAGGGAAATACTCAGTTTCTATTGTTGGCATACCACTTTTTCATGAATAATTAAGAATTTTATAGAAACAAAGACTGAGTGTAACTTATGCAGCACATTCGAAATCACTATACAGGTATAAATGCATCAACTATGTAAGACGAACAAATAGTAGACAGTGTTTCCCCGCTGCGGCAGTACAGCTGGAGTGGCTGCCTGGTTGGACGTGGACGGTGATGCTGTTCATTTATCAAATGCGTACTGCACTCAGGGATACCTCCATTAATTTAAAATTCAGATTTTTTATATTTATATATGAATAGTTAGATATATAAAAGTCGATAAATAAAAATCCACAAATATGTTTATATATATTTTCTTTACTGCGGGTTCTGCCATATTTTTTATTTTTATTTTTATTTTCATTTTGATATTTTGAGATTTTGGCGACCCCAAGAAAAGTGCTTGGCGACCCCACTTGGGGTCGCGACCCCAGGGTTGGGAAACCTGGCAGTAGGTGGGTGTCTTAGATCTGTTGGCAGCTACCAAGCGGACGTCCGCAGACATAGGCAGACTACGTCATGTCCTGAAGAGTTCCCTTGGCAAAAGAGAACGACTAGCACCCGTGTCTACCAAAAAATCGCACGCCCGATCCTGCATAATGTAAAAAGAAAAGATTAGAAACACGGGACGCCATACATACACTTTTTTGGGCCACTGACAATCCTTGGCACATTTCTTCGCGGTTGCCCTGAATCTGGAGTGGTAGTAGCAAGACTGTGGCGGATGGGATGCAGTAAGTGGCTGTAGAAGTCGTTGGTTGGGGCGCGACCGAGTGGTGGGTGGTGGGTGGCTTTGTCGCAGCTTCGGCACTTTACGGGGTAGGCATGTATGTCCTACGGCATTTACGTCAGCTTCGGTTAATGTTGAATAGGCGTCCTCTACGTCATGAGTGGAGGCGTTGATGGAGGTCTTGAAGTGGCTGTCCATAAGGGCGTCGGGTTTGGTCATCAAGTCTTTTATGGCTAAACTATCGACATCGGGTATGGCAGCGCGTACAGGTTTGGGTAAACAACGTATCCAAAGGGCACGAAGTAGGTTCACCTCACGAGGAGAGCCATCTGTGACAGGTTGCTGGCAAGCAATACTGGTCATTTCCCTGAGGGCGAGCGAAGCCCTTTGGTCCCCAAACGGTTGTTGAGAGAGCTGGTAAAGCTTTGCTATACGGGCGGCTGGCGACGGCGAGTACTGCTCCAGAAGGTATGTTTTGAGGGCGTCGTATGCTATTGGGGTGTCTCTTTGTTCACAAAGTCACTCTGATATTTCCAGGAAGATTTCCTCAGGTATTATCGCGAGAACATAATCTGCTTTGGTGGTTGAGCGAGTCACGCCCTTGGTGCGAATCTGGACCTCTGCACGCTGAAACCAAGAAAACGCCTCTCTGCTGGCGAATGACGAAAGTTTCAATGGGGCAGCCGCAGAGCCAATATCCGTAGATTCCGCCATAGTACCAACGACGGAGGGACGAGGGTGGGTGGAAGGCGGGAGGAGCGAGTCAACTTCCGGGGTCACCAATGTGACGAGCCGAGAGAAGGTTGTGACTCAAGGACACGATAAAAACAACTGAGTAACTTTTTTACAGACAGTCGCCTTTATATACAAAAACTCAAAGCAACAGGAAATTTCATGTTCAACTGACACCGTACCGGTTAACAGTTAACGGTGAGAAAAACAGACACATTATTTCAGGTTCAATGCAACAGGATTTTTCCTGTTCAACTGGATTGGTAATGTTGCTCCTCTATGTAAATGTGTTTGTGGTAGCTCAAGTCCCACTGATTACCGCCCAATTTCCATAACTCCCATATTATCTAAAGTTTTTGAGCGTCTTCCAGCAAAACATCTTAATAGGTTTGCTGAAAATAATCATCTATTCCCTAGTTTGCAATTTGGTTTTCGTAAAGGCCTTGGAGCATGTGATGCCCTTCTTACAATCTCCAATGCTGTACAGAAATCCCTTGATTGTGGTCAAGAAGTTCGTATGATTGGCCTTAATTTTAGTGCGGCTTTTGACCGTGTTGATCATGAGGCCCTTATTTTCAAACTCAAATAGTTGGGATTGGGTGGGTGGTTTTTTATCATTATTATTGATTTTTCAAGTAATAGATCTCAAAGAGTTATTGTTGAATGGCACCATAGTGAGTATAGGAATGTGATATCCGGTGTTCCACAGGGTAGTGTTCTTTGCCCATTACTTTTCATATTATATACACATGACATGAGGTTTGGCCTTGAAAACAAGCTTGTTGCATATGCAGATGATGCTACTCTCTTTGCATCAATTCCAACCACTGAATGTAGATCTGGGGTTGATGAATCCCTTAATAGAGATTTAGCTAAAATCAGGGCATGGTGCAAATTATGGGATATGGAGTTGAATCCTAACAAAACTCGAAGTATGATTGTAAGTAGGTCAATGACAGTGGTTTCTCAACATCCGGATCTCAGTATTGATAAGGTTTTTTTTTAAATCTGTGTGACTTTTAAAATTTTAGGTGTAATTCTCGAGAGCATATTTACTTCTGAGAAACACATTAGGTCTGTGTCTTCTTCAATTGCACAAAAAATTGGCTAATTGAGAAAGTCTTTTAAGATTTTCGGTGATCAATCTATTCTGAAGAAGTGTTTTAGTTCTTTCATTCTACCTTGTTTTGAGTATTGTTCTCCTGTCTGGTGTTCAGCTGCTGATTCTAATTTTAATTTGTTGGACAGAAGCTTACTGTCTATTAAATTTTTTATTCCTGATCTCGATATTAATCTTTAGCACTGTCGTTCAATTAGTATATTATGTATGTTGCATAAGACTTTTCATAACTCTGACGATCCTTTAAATTCAGATCTCCCTGGACAATTCTATCAAGTTCGTAATACTAGGCAAGCAGTTAATTCTAATAGCCAGGCCTTCTCCATCATGAGGCTCAATACTACACAGTATTCTAGAAGTTTTATTCCAGCTGTTACCAAGTTGTGGAATGATCTTCCTGATCGGGTAGTTGAATCAGTAGAACTTACAAAGTTCAAAGTTGGAGCAGATATTTTTATGTTGACCCAGCTGACATGAGTTTTTTTATAGTTTATAAATGACATATCTGTTTTTGACGTTGTTAATAGTTTATATGGGACATGTCTGTTTTGACGTTGTTGTGGTTTTAGAATGATTTATTGTTAACTTGTCCTCATCATTTATTTATATGTTTATTTCCTTTCCTCACTGGGCTATTTTTCCCTATTGGAGCCCTTGGGCTTATGTCATCTTGCTTTTCCAACTAGGGTTGTAGCTTGGCTAATAATAATAATAATAATAATAATAATAATAACTGAGTACCACACTGGTTCAAAGTTAACGGTGAAAAAACATACAAAGTATTTTCAGGTTCTTTTTAGTGCGAGGGGGGAGCAAAGATACAAGCATTATATATACACAAAATGAAATGTCGTTACTATGTACGATCGTGTGACACACGGTTGGTATAATAAATAAAATAAATATCCTGCATTAAATTTCCGGAAAATTACATAACATAAAGGAATTCTATTCTCTTACTCCAAATGGAGACACTGGGTACTCTCCATATCATTGATAACCAGAAAGAAAGAAAGAAAGAAATTAGCTATTTAACATCATCACTATGAGTAGTTTCACTTCAAAACAGTTATCCACAAATAAAGGTGAGGAATGTTACATGATTCCACTTTCCGTTAGTCTTTGGAAAACTTCCTTACATACTGCGCAACTATGTGGCCTCAGAGGTAAAATATGGGATCCATAAAGGCTTATTCAGACTCTGATGACAGTTGTGCTATTGGAAACGTCTCTGCCTAGCGATCTGCTGGACTGGGATTTGAGACCTGCTTAAACTCGGTAGTTTCTTGAATTGTCTGCAAAGTCCCCATCATTGTGAGCTAAGGATGGAGTGTTTGGGGGAGCCTATAGGTCTACCTACTGAGTCATCAGTAGCCATTGCCTGGCCCTACCTGGTACTAGCTTGAGTGGAAAGGGTCTTAATTTGGGCATTGTCACTGTTCCTTGTCTTTGCCATTCATGAGCGGCCTTTAAACATTGAAGAGAGGATATGTATGTTTTCCCTCTGGTTATAAACCTTCACCAGAGATAATTATGTCTCCTTTTCGAGTATCAAATACATATCTTGATTAATGTGTCTTTAAATCTTCTGTCTTCGAGTGATGGAGAGGAAATAACCAACGGTGTCAAATTAGCGTCCTTCCTTATGATAACGAGAATCACATTTAAAGTATTAAATAGTATTAAAGGCTTCTTTTGATTCGATCTTTCCTTATCCTTCTTGTGCTTTATCAACCGAATTACTCCTCCTGTTATGTAACTCAGGACAATAGATTCCTGTTCAAATGGTTTTCCACACAAACTTTCTCCTTTCTGTGTCTCCGTCTGTTCATTAAAACTTGAAGTGGAATGGAAGGGAGAGGAGAACTCAGAGTTGATTGAGTGGAGACACACTCATTCGTCAGACTGTTGGTAATTGTCTCGTCTCTGCATAAGGAGAATTCTATTTCAACAAAGCTTTGGAAAACACAAACATACAGATACAAAGACAGACAGACAGACAGACATACATGCACTCGCACACAAATACACATATGCAACAGCAACAATATCTCAGTGGCGTCCAAGAATCGAAGACAGAATTTCTGTCAGATTAATACTATGCTTGATGCAGTTTTGTTTTAGACTCGGTGCCGACAACAACTCCTCGCCTGGATTATAGACACATCGCCTACGTTCAACACTTGGATAACCTCTTGGGGGGTGAAATTTCACTGCAATCCCTGTAGAGTTTCGCCACAATTTCCGTTTTTCATTTGGGAAAATCGGCATTGAAATTCTATCCACAAGACAGTAGACACTGTGAAGACTACTTCAATGGCCAAGCTTGTGACTGTGATAGCTGTGTGGCTTACCAGCAGCGCCGAGCTTACATGTTTAACCTCATGGAAAAATACAACTATACTGTAGACCCAGAAGTGTTATATCACCATGTCAGCTGTAATTGTGAGGGGTGCAAAGATGCCTCTGACAAAATTACCACGTATAATGAATTCTCAATTGCCTTGCAAAAGAAGAAAATGAAGACTTTTGTAGATCCTTCACCAGTGCCAGTACCAACCCAATCATCACCAACTGTGACTCCAAGGACTGAGAGCACAGACTCGTCGTTGTCTGTCCCTACAACTCCTCAGCAGTTGTGTGCAACAGCAGCCATCCCTTCTTCTTATGTGCCTGAGTCCTCCAACGCCATGGAGACCGAACAAGGGGCCACTCCACGGACTGCAACTGCACTGATTGCCTTCAGACACTCTTGCAAGAAGCCACTGCCATATCAGAGAGCATCCCAGCTACACAGCCAAAGAAGCCTCTGCTAAAGTTTCGGCTTTCACAGGCTACCAACGAACTCTCCTATGCCTATGTTGCTGCCATGGCTGCCAAGCCAGGCATGCAACTCAGTGCAAGTCCTAACAGGAAAGGTGATCTCATCATCTACCCCAAGGACGTCGAGACAGTCAGATTCCTTCAGGAAGACCCCACCTTAACGCTGCTAGATCCTGCTTTTATCAGGAAGAAAGCTGTTATCACCAGGTATCCTGTGTCGATGTCTATCTCCATTGCAACGTCGTACAGCAATATTGACCGTGATGTTCGCTGCACAAGCAAGGATGACGTTCCTGTTCGACGTCTCATCGCCACCTTAATAGTTCCAGTTCCCTCCAAACTGGACTTAGGAGTCTGGGGAACCTTCCCCATCGAGGATTATACACCTGAGCCCCTTCGATGTTACAGATGCCAACACTTTGGACATCATAAAAAGGAATGCAGAGGCCCCATTATCTGCGGTGTCTGCAGCCAGCGACATAGCACAGAAGTGTGCATTAAGGCCCACAAAGAAGGTCGACAAACCATATCCAAGTTCCCCAATTGTTCTAAGCCACACCATGCCTGGAATAAGCGCTGCCCAGAGCGTCTCAAGAGGATAGCAGCTATGAAGAATACATCCTCTACAAACCAAAAGAAACCAACTCCAACCCAACCACCGAAAGAACAGAGAACTCCTCGCCAGAGAAGACAACGTCAGCCAGCTACTGCTCCTGTGTCTACACCTGCAACTGGTCCTAAAAAGGACCAGCAACGACCTGCTACTGTTCCCCAAAAGGACCAGCACCTACCTGCAACTGCTCCTCGAATGGATCAGCAACAACCCTCATCCTCTTTCCCTTCCCAAACCTTGGCTCAAGAAATTGAGTCTCTCACCTTGCAAGACCTCATACCTATCGCCTTCCAGATCCTTGCCAGAGTCCTCTCCTTATCCTCAACCTCCACCTTACAACAATTCCTGCATCATTTCCAGTTGCAGGGATAAACTGATCCCTGAGGGGCCTCTCTCGTACTAACTTACCAAGCGTGGTACAGAACTGGGCCCCTCCCCCCCTCACATAACCTACCCAATCCTTCTAACCTCCTCAATTACCTTTCCAGTTTAACATGGAGCAGGAATGAGCCTCTTTGCTTAAACCTACTCCTATTTTCTCCTACTGAAAATTCTTCTCTCCTCTCCCAGTCTCTCCTACTTACTGGTTCTTGCTACTATCAATACTTTTTCTCTATCTAAAATCTTTCTTTCGTGGACCTGAAAAGGAGTCCCCTTTTCCGGGTTACTTTCTACCCCTTTCACGTCTTGCCAAATTCATTCTCATTTCTCATTCATCATCCTTTTACCCCTCATCCTTCATCCTTTTTCCTGTACCTTATCCTTTAATCCAAACTAACTTCTTCCTTTTAAAACTAACGTTTCCTTTAATAATACAATTTTTTACTCCTCAGGAGTTCTCACCCTTTTCAGAACCAATCTTTTACGGGCTTTCCTACGACAAGAGCCCGTGTCATGCTATAGGCATGGCAATCTACCCATCACCATCATCCCCAGCTTGATGCTCTTAGAAATATGGATCCTGTCAGGCAAACGACGCCTTTATTGTAGAGATAGCGGCAGGAAATAAGTTATATATATATATATATATATATATATATATATATATATATATATATATATATATATATATACATATATATATATATATATATATATATATATATATATATATATATATATATATATATATATATATATATATATATATATATATATATAAATATATTATTACTTGCCAAGCTACATCCATAGTTGGAAAAGCAGGGTACTATAAGCCCAGGTGCCCCAACAGGGAAAATAGTCCAGTGAGGAAAGGTAACAAGGAAAAACAATATATATATATATATATATATATATATATATATATATATATATATATATATATATATATATATATATATATATATATATATATACATATATATTATTACTTGCCAAGCTACAACCCTAGTTGGAAAAGCATGGTGCTATAAGCTCAGGGGCCCCAACAGGGAAAATAGTCTAGTGAGGAAAGGAAACCAGGAAGAATAATATATATATATATATATATATATATATATATATATATATATATATATATATATATATATATATATATATATATATATATATATACATATATTTATGTATGTGTGTATGTGTATGTGTATAGCCTATATGCATATATCCTCATCATCACCTCCTCATACACCTATTGACGCAAAAGGCCTTAGTTAGATTTCACCAGTCGTCTCTATCTTGAACTTTTAAATCAATAGGCCTACTTCTCCATTCACCGTCTCCTACTTCACGCTTCATAGTCTTCAGCCATGTAGGTTTGGGTCTTCCAACTCTTCTAATGCCTTGTGGAGCCCAGTTGAAAGTCTGGTGAACTAATCTCTCTTGGGGTGTGCGAAGAGCATGCCCAAATCATCTCCATCTACCCCTCACCATGATCTTATCCACATAGGGCACTAGGGTAATCTCTCTTATAATATTATTTCTAATCCTGTCCTGCCATTTCACTCACAATATCCTTCTGAGGCTTTGATCTCAAATTTACTAAATCTATTGGATATTGTTTCATTGTCATACCATGACTCATGTCCATATAGTAACACCGATCTCACTAAACTGGTATATAGTCTGATTTTTTATATATAATTTTAGGGCGATTTCATTTCCAAATTTTACTTAACATAGCCATTGCCTGATTTGACTTTTCAATCTTTCACTAAAATTTAATTTTAAAGACCTAGTATTGGATATATATATATATATATATATATATATATATATATATATATATATATATATATATATATATATATATATATATATACATAATGCAGCCGTTTCTGCTCCACTGCTGGTCAAAGGCCTCAGACACGCCCTTATTCATGTCTGGGTTGTGGACAATTTTAATCACCACGCTAGCCAACTGCGGATTGGTGATGGTGGGAGAATTTTGTCTGATAGCTCACAGGAAGCCAACCTAGTATTGGTAACCCAGACAAATGAAAGATGAAGTTTTTTATTTTTTTTTGACAGATTTTGATCTCAAAACCTACAGTACGAAACAAGATATTTAAATTTTTATCATTCATAAAACATCAAGAGGAAAATTGCAGATAAAATCATTAAGATAAAATTATAGATGATTGATTTTATTCAAATGTAAAAAGAGAAATTGTAAAGGTGTTTTCATTCAATAATAAGATAAAAGATTAAAATTCTTCTGTTTCATATTTCACTAGACAAGTTTTTAAAAATACATTCAAGATTTAATTCGTTCACAAGTGATTATAGATATCACAGACATGTTAACATATCTATAATAATATATTTTTTTTTCAATAAACTTTGATTAAAATTTATTTTATATAAGATTTTAAAGTTCAAATGATAATTATATGTTAGGTAAATCATTCTAGCACCAATTTTAAATTACTCTATTGAAATACATTTATTTTCTATATACTTTATCAGTATATTGATATATTAAGCCTTATTATACAAATAAAATGTATTAAGTAAGTATTTGATAGAATAGTATACATAATACATACTTTACATTGCTTCTAATTTTGGGGTAAATTAGATGGTTCTTACAATCATAGATTACACAAAGTAGTGAGCTGAGCATTATGAGTACATAATGTGGAACAATAGAATATTTAACATCTCCGTTCATTTACCCAATACGCGAGAGATTTGAGCAATCACGTTTACTAATGTTGTTTTATCAACCCTTCAGTCAAGAGGGTTTTCAATAATATTATCTTTAATACTTTAATACTGTATAGAGAATGCATTAATCTTCATCCCAAGTAACTTGATCAGCCTCTTTTTGAAATTGTGATTTCTATTTCTATACCTGTTTATGTGATTTTTTACTGTATCTTCCACATGATATGAAGATTTTAATCCAAATTTATCAAAACTAATTATAAACACAAAAAATAATTCTTAAAACGTTAAATAGCCCAAATTTCCGAAAACATATCATTATGATAAAATATCTTTCAATCTGATCGAGCTCGTCAATAATTTGCGTAATATTAACCGTTCACTGAGATTGGAGGAAGCCTTTCCTGCTCCATCAGAATCTAATAAGTAAAGCAACTGAATTATTTACGAAATTTTAATATTTGATTTAGAGAGAGAAAGAAAAGATAGCAAATTGTGAAAAACTATTGTTATTATAGATTATTTCCTTCCTCATTTACAGTGGCAATTCCGTTAGAGAGAGAGAGAGAGAGAGAGAGAGAGAGAGAGAGAGAGAGAGAGAGAGAGAGAGAGAGAGAGAGAGAGAGCAAATGAATAGGAAAATTATGGACAGCAAATGGTTCTGTTCGCTATTTTTGTTTTTCCTAAGTTCTGAATGATGCTTATATAAGTACCAACAGTATTCTTTTCTACGGGCCAACCAAGGGAAAGGCCCGTGCCAACAACAAGTGTTGGCTTTAATACCCCAAGAAGAAGAAGAAGTATTCTTTTAGCTCTAGGTGAAAGCAATTCTAAAGACAATCCTATAGTCTGGAATGAAAAATTAAAACCATACAAAACAATTAAGTGGCATTCATTGGTTGTTACAGTCAACAATTCTATGTAATCACACCTATAAATAAGTACAGAAACGTAAGCAATTACAAGCTTAAATTATTGAGGTAAGTTAATTACCGAGTTACTTAAACACAAATCAGTCAGTTTAAACATCCAATGTTGCATTACCGTTTGGAACAGAAAGCAACACAGTGACCCGTTTTACTAATCATTGGTATTTTGCATAGCTAAAACGCACATACCAGAGCTCAAGGACACCTTTAGGGTAGGACATTATGGCTAAAAATGCTTGGTTATAGATTTGCCTTTGTTCGTTAAAGGATGCCACAAATATTAGGCCTAAATACACCTCTTTGTCTATCAAATTAGGGACTTAATCATTCTCCAAAATGGCCAGTGTGCGAGTTTTATGGACGACATGACCAAATGCTCAGTAGTAACCTCTGCCTCCCTGTACAAAACACAAAGGGTATCTTTATCATTCCTGTTTCTATAATTTTCTTTTAATTCTCGCACATTTAACCTTGTTTTCATCAATAGTACTGTCGCATTAGTGCCAAGTTCACCTATGCAGTCTCTTCTGCCATTACTATTCATAAACCTCAGTTTGGTAATTTCTGCTTTTCTTGCTTCTATTTTTCTTTTAATTTCATTTGCCACTTTACTTTTTGTTTCTTTTTAAATTTCTTGTTTATTTATACTTTCTTACTTCTTCAATTTTAATATAATATTCATCGCATATTTCTTTAATACTTTTTCCCAACATTCTTATTTGATCTTCCACTACTTTCTTAACTAGCCATTTGTCATCTGATGTTATGAGTGGCTTTAATACTCCAAGAACGAGATAACATCACATTTTTCATACTATATTCTATTTTCAACTGGCTGTATTCCTATTTCTGCTATTAGCCCCCAGTATGGTGTGGTAGAAACCTGTTTAAAATTCCTTTCATAATTGTGTAGTGATTACTCTCTAGTTCTTTCATTTCTTTTTCTTTTATTACACCCCATGTCTAAATATTTGCAAACATTGTAGGTACTACTACTGTCTCATAGATCTTTATTCTCACTAACAAAGCCAAATCTCCTACTCTGTTACTGTCTCCATACTTCCTAACTTCCTGTACCATGTAGCCTATTCTATTATTGCTTCCCTTTTGCTTTCGATAAGACTTTGGTTTCCTTTATCCTAGTACCACTCTCCTGATTATTTATATCCCTTAACTGTTTCTAACCATCGGAGTTTTTTAAAACCTCGTGCTTTTAGTTCAATGGTTGATTTGTTGTCGGTGGAAATTGGGAGAAACAAAAATCCATGAAAGGACTCAGTTATATCTTATACATGCAAAACAATACATATCTCTAAAGTGTAAAGAATGTACAGATATAATTGTGTACGTTTGGTGGTACATATCTGTTTAAGCTTAATTCTAAAAGCTTTGTCTTATGGAGAGAAAGAATAAGTCAACAAACTGAAGAGAAATGAGTTGAGAGAAAACTTAATCAGCATTTTGCTTCATCGCAACGATGTTGTCAACATATTTTATATTGTCTGGTCTTTGAGAAATGATAACAAGTGAAGCAGATGTCTGCATTGACATTAACAATGCCATGCTGTTATGAAACCCAAGAGACGATATACCATTTCCCATATTCGTTGTTAAAGTTTTCTTAACAACCAAGTAACGAAGCCAGATTTGGTTTACAGTGAATGTTGTTATGTATTATTGTAATAATGTACTGTATTACCTCAAATGTTACGTGTACTGAGCGCAACATTGCATCATATTACATTGATAAAAAAGGTTTAAGATTGTATATAATTGAAATAATGTATTTTGATATTAGGGTTCAAGCATTTATTGATTACCTCAAAGATAGGATGTGATTCTTTCTACTTTTGTACTGCAGTAGGATTTAAATCTTTTGAGAGCGATGCTCTTATGTTTGTTATGAGTTTTTGCTTTTTAAGATTGTTTACGAGATACTTGACGCTCAGTTGGGAGTTGTTTGTTGGAAGCCCAGAGCCAAGAGCAATGTAGCCTCTTATCACGCAGAGATCATAGAGCAGCAGAAGAAAAATTTATTGCAAGAGAAGCAGAAGAAACAGGCCAATGAGGATTTCCTATGCAGCCGACCAGAAGAATTTCATCAAACACTAGCAAACAAAACAAGAAAACAAAGTGAATTTTAAAGTTGTGTAGGATACAAAAAGGTAGGAAGTTACAAAGTGAATTTAGAACAGTAGCCTGACCTATTTAAGGTATCAAGGTATGCAGTCAAAATGCCTCTTGACATTGAACATCCTGAATGATTTGGCATCACAGCTGAACCCAATTCTGTTGCAACACAATGGCAACAGTGGTGTGAGGAATTTAAGATTTATCTAGAAGCATTTGGGAATATGAAGGATGCCCAAAAGAAGGCATTATTACTTCATACAGCAGGTAGAGAAGTTCGGGAAGTGTTTAAGACATTGCAGCCTACAGATGACACAAGTGAAGCTGCAATTAAGGCTCTTACCACATATTTTGCTCATCAGGTCAATACATTTTTTGAAAGGTATCAATTTACAGCACAGGTATATCAGAAAGAAAATGAAAGTTTAGATGCATTTGTGACTAGACTAAAGAATTTAGCTGTTTCATGTGAATTTCTAGAATTAGAATATGTAATCATAGATCAAGTTATTGCACATTGCACATCACAAGAGCTAAGAAAGAAATTATTGCAAGACAAATATTTTACATTAGAAAAGGTATTGATAGTAGGCGGACCTTTAGAAACCTCAGATAGGCAAAGTAACATAATAGGTAGTTCTACAAGTAATAGAATGGAATATTATAAAATTAGTACAATAGGTTTCAAATGGAAAATCAGTGAGAATCAGAGAAGGAATATATCAAAGCCTAGTCATAGAAAAGTGCCTAACACAAATGTTTATAAATATCTGAATCCGGCCTATACACAGAAACAACAGGAAAAACCCAAGTTTTAGAGGTGTGGTAAAACTGATCATCCTACTTACAGAGCGAAGAAAGGCTCTGCTATTGAACAAACATGCCAAAGTTCTAGAAATAAGGGTCATTTTGACACGGCTTGTAGACTCCCTAAACAGTACGCAAAGAAAATAAATGCTACAGTTGATATTATTGGTCAAGAGAATAATGCGGAAAATGTTCATGACAATCAGGATAAGTCAGAAAATTATACTGCGTTTCGCATAAATTCTGTCAATAAACATACAAAGAAACATATCATGGTAGAAGTAATCATAAATGATAAACCGATTCTGATACAAGTTGACACAGCAGTCGATGTATCAATTATGTCTGAGAAAACAGCTAAAAGCATTCCTAGTTTGTTATTAGAAGGTACAAATAGAGTTTTGAAAGGTTATAATGGTTTTTATATTCAAGTAATGGGTGATTCGAACATATAAGTATAGTACAAAGAACAGAAATTAGAGAGAATGCCATTAAGAGTAGTAAAAGGTAAAGGATAAACTTTGCTAGGTTTGGATTGGCTACTTACTTTCTTACTTACTTCCACTCCCAGGTAGGCTTTCAGCCTGTCAGTGGAATCAGTTGTTTTCTCCACTCAATTCTGTTTTCAAAATTGCCATCTCTTCTCAGCTGTACAATTATTGGCATGTTGTTCTTTGTCAGAATCTCTTCAATTCCATCCCTGCAGCATTTACGTGGTCTACCTCTTGATTGGCTACAGTATTTGAAATTAGATTGGCCTAGTATTTTGAAGGTTACAGGTAGACAAGATGAACACAAAAAAGGAAATGTCTGTGGATAATATCATATCAGATTTTCAAGACGTATTTGAAGATAAAGTAGGTACAATAAAGAACGCAAAGGCAATTTTACTTTTTAAACCTGACAGTGCTCCTAGATTTTGTGCTCCCAGAACAGTACCGTATGTATTGAAAAGTGCAGTTGAAACAGAAATCAGGAGATTAGAAAATGAAGGTTCATGGGAAAAGGTTACATATTCAGATTGGGCTACTCCGTTAGTGCCTATTATGAAGGAAAATGGTCATGTTAGGTTATGTGAAGATTACAAAGTAACGTTGAATCCACAACTGAAAGTAGCTCAACATCCATTAAAAAAATCCGAAAGACATGTTTGCAACTATGTCAGGATGCAATGTTTTTTCTAAGTTAGATTTAAGACAAGCATTTCAACAGCTTCCCAGGGATGGAAGTTCACAAGAATTATGTACAGTAAATACATCCTTAGGTTTGTTTAAGCCAAAGAGATTACCTTATGGAGTTGCAAGTACTCCAGCTATATAGCAACAAATATGGGTAAGATTTTTTCAGGAATGAAAGGAGTATTCATTTTTATAGATGATATTTTAATGGCTGTTAAAGACACGAAAAAACATAAAGAAAGATTGCGAACAGTTCTGAAAAAGTTGAAAGAACATAATATCAGAGTAAATAAGAGCAAAGGTATTATTGAAGTTGATTCAGTGGAATACTTAGGTTTTGTAATAAATGGCAAGTGCATTCACAAAACTAAAGAGAAGATTAAAGCTATAAAATCAACAAAAGTACCAGAAAGTGTTAAGGAATTACAATTATTTTTAGGTTTAGTACCATTTTATGGGAATTTTATCCAGAATTTGTCTACAATTGAACATTCATTGTATAATTTTTTGAATAAGGGTGTAGAATGGAAGTGGACAAAAGAGTGTCAGAAATCTTTTGAAAGAATCAAACAGGAAATAACATCACCCACATTCCTAGTACGTTATCTAATTGATTTACCATTTAAAGTAGTATGTGGTGCATGAAATATAGGTTTAGGTGAAGTATTATCTCATGTAATGCCAGGTGGAACAGAAAAACAAATTACGTTCACTTCTAGAGTAGTGAACAAGGCAGAAAGGAATTACTCTCCTATAGAAAAAGAAGGTTTAGCAATAGTGTATGGAGTTGAGAAATTTCATATGTATCATTGTAGTAGGAAAAAGTTCCCACTTGTTACAGATCACAAACCTTTATCAGCAATATTGGGTCCAAAAGCAAGTTTACCTTCGTTGGTATCTGCAAGACTACAACGTTGGGCAATTACGTTAGCCGCGTACCACTATGATTTAGAATACCGTCCAACATCAATGATGGGTAATGCCGATG
Organism: Palaemon carinicauda; assembly: GCF_036898095.1. Classification (NCBI taxonomy): domain Eukaryota; kingdom Metazoa; phylum Arthropoda; class Malacostraca; order Decapoda; family Palaemonidae; genus Palaemon; species Palaemon carinicauda. The sequence goes on from NC_090749.1 coordinate 7,654,690, forward strand.
CTTTATCTAGATCACCAGTAGACAAAGCTCCAGAAGAGTATGATGACAGTATTCTGCTAATTTCTGTATATGATGTACCCATTATAACAAAGGATGTAGCACACAGTACCGAGAGAGATCCAGTACTTAGTAAGGCTTTAGAGAGTTTAATGATAGGTAGGGACTTATGTGGAAAAGAGGAAAATTGTAAACCCTATAAAGATATATGGTATGAACTGATTGTAACAAAAGGAATAGTGATGAGAGGTTCAAGGGTAGCTATTCCTAATTCACTGAGGAATAAGGTTTTGTCTGAAATACATGCTGATCATCAAGGTATTGTAAGATCAAAGTCAATTGCCAGAACTTATATATGGTGGCCAGGTGTAGATAAAGATGTGGAATCTTATATAAAAAATTGTATGAATTGTGTTATGCAACAGAACAATCCTCATTTTGCTAGAATGCACCCATGGGAGTTACCCAGGTATCCATGGCAAAGAGTGCATATAGATTTTGCAGGTCCTTTTTTAAATTATTTGTTTATGATAGTAGTAGATGCTTAAATTAAGTGCTCAGAAGTCATTCCTATGAAAACAACAACGTCTTACGCCACAACAAAAGAGTTGATGCAAATTTTTTCTACAGAAAGAATTGTTAGAGATAATGGTCAACAATTTACCTCACAAGAGTATAAAGAAGTAGAAAATCTCCCAAAAGTAAGAACTTTTTTTATCTTTATCTGATGTCATGGTAAGATCATACAACATTCCAGAGAAGTGGATACCAGGAGAGATTGTAAGAGAGATAGGAAATTTATATTATGATGTTCAAGTTAGTGGAAATATTGTAAAACGTCATGTTGATCAATTACAGCCATTAAACAGAAATACAATAGAGCATGTGAATGTTAGAGATGGAAAACTTTCAGAAGTAGTTACATCAAATGAGTCAAATAATAGCCAAGATGCTACAACATCAAATGTAGATTCAGAACCAATTCATGTACCAGTACAAGATGAGGTTAGAGTGCTTCCTAATAGGATTAATAGAGGAAAGCCCCCTGAGAGATTGGATTTTTAAAGATTTTTACAATGTCAAGTTAAGGGGGAGGATACTGTTTTTATTAGTGTAATAATGTACTGTATTACCTCAAATGTTACATCTATTGAGCGCAACATTGCATCATATTGCATTGATAAAACTTGTTTAAGATTGTACATAACGGAAATAATGTATTTTGAAATTAGGGTTCAAGCATTCATTGATTACCTCAAAGATGGGATGTGATTCTTTCTACTTTTGTACTGCAGTAGGATTTAAGTCTTTTGAGAGCGATGCTCTTATGTTTGTTATGAGGTTTTGGTTTTTGAGATTGTTTACGAGACGCTTGACGCTCAGTTGGGAGTTGGTTGTTGGAACCCCAGAGCCAAAAGCAATGTAACCTCTTAATATACATTAAAGGGTTATGTATACACCTGCATTTGATTCAACATATCATCAATAAAAATTGACAACGCAGATGGGATACCCCTGGATAATTACTAATAATTATTCACTCATTTACAGGTGAGTAATATACTGAAATCACCAGTCAATCAACCAACATAAAATATAAAAACATGCATGGGGCTGACCAACGTCAAGGTCCTCATTGTCTTTATTGCCGTATAAAGGTGCCGAAATCCCATTTTATGAGGGATTTGACATTGACATTTTTCTCTCACCACCATAGATAAACAAAAAACGTTTGCCTTTATTGTGGAGATTTTTATTACAAACTTTCCCCTACCCACAATGAAAATAAGCTTCTAAGCAAAACCCGAAACTACAGCCCTGATTATGTCTGTCTGTCTTATTTTTACTATCATTTTTTAAACTATTAAACATATGGGAAAGAACAAAGTGAGATTTTTATGCAAAATTTGCTATGGGTAATCTTTCGTGGATTTTTATAAATCCAATGAAAAATCAGATCCATGCTACAGCAAATAAACTAAGATCAATAAAGTCCCTGAACAATATATGAAGAAGAACATACCAATAGCGAAGGGTAGTTGGTAGATCTCGTCCAAGAACGCTGTCAACGCTGTATTGAACTTACAGTAGATGTCCTAGCCCAGGGGAGTAAGAACTGTAAGTTACACTTCTCATAGTTTGGGGTGCTTATGCCAGAGAGAGAGAGAGAGAGAGAGAGAGAGAGAGAGAGAGAGAGAGAGAGAGAGAGAGAGAATCTGGCCTATGTATCCATTTACTTGTAAAGAGGAATATTACATTCAACTTTTGTTTTCATAGTTGAATCCTATTAAAAGTTTCCATGAATATACATCTCCCTTATATCTTAACAACATTGAAATGATCAAGCTTTCGTCTTCAGATTGTAAAACAGCGAAAAGAAAAGAGTCAAATCTTAATTTTGCTTTCATGAAGAAAATTACCAAATGTCAATTGTTTCACTTCCCAAGTCTCTCAGTGGCAAACAGCCTTTAAGTTTAGGTCTTGTGGCACCATTAGGTTTGTTGTTTTATAAGTTAATTATCTGAAATACTCTAACTCACAGTTCTTTCAAAAATACAACTTAAATATTTTAAAGAGTAAATAATGAGCAGGGTTAAGGGGGTGACAGTTATAGAAAACAGATTTTGACACAGGAAAAATCATTTTTTTTTCTCTGTGTGTGAGATAGCCATGTCGTCCTGATGGAAGTTCCTTATTGGCCGCTTCTACTTGGGATATTTCTACGTGTGATATACCAGAGAAATTTTATCTTAGAGGTATCGATGTCAGACATCGAATTCATTTCTGTCGCTTCCGGATCTAAGTATGATGCTACACACCAGTTAAGCTTCTTGTTGAAGCCCGTGGTAAAGAAATTGATTTGCAGTTCCGGGACTTGCCCTAGAATGAAACAGAATGATTTTGTGTCCAGAGACCATTCTGTTCCCTGAGGATTGGATCTCGACAGGGCGTCCACCGTCCCATTGCGAATCCCATAGAGGTCAACTGCTGAAAGATGAAATTTCCTCCTTTTTGCTAAAGAGAGAATGGCTAGGATTACATGGTTGATCTGAGGAGATCTAGAGCCCTGTCCGTTGACGCAGTGTACTATTGTATTGTTGTCGATGACTAATTTGATGTGATTTCGTCTTTGGGCATAGTCTCTTCAGAGTCAGACACAATGCTATAGCTTCCTGAACATTGATGGGAAATTTATGAAATGCAATCAAACACTGACCCTACACTTTTTTGGAAGAAACATACTGCTGGGGAACCGTGTACACAGTCTGAGGGATGGCGGCAACTGAGGCAAAGCGACAGGAGGGGATTTCCTTCCCTTAAATTGACTTCTGGGCTTTTTCTCTTCAGGTTAAGGTTCTTCATTGGGGATAAATTTCGGTTTAGAGAACATAACCCACTTGTCTATAAAGCTCTTATTCTCCTGAGCTGCTTGGTCCATGACTTCTTCAACCAATTTTTCAGGGAAGAGATCCTTCTCCCAGATATTAGAGTTAATCAGATTTCTAGGTTCATATCTGATTGTAGCAGCGGCTAGGACGTGTTCTCTACATTATCTCCTGGCTAGGAAGAAAGCATGTAGAACCCTATGAAAACATGATTATTTGAGTCTTCACCAAGATAGGGAAGAGATCAGATTTGGAATAGTTTCCAAGAAGCATCTCTAGATAAGATTGGAAGGCTAAAGAAGCAGAAAGTCTCTTTTTAGCTCCCAATTCTCCATTTAATAGGGATTGGAGATTTCTATGCAGTTTTTCATTAAGTAGTTTGCCTCAGATGTCTTTATATAGTTTTCCAACAGTGAAGGTATGTTGGACATCCTTCCAGTTTTTCAAATCATAAGGAAGGGCTAGACAGACAGGTTTACATTCCTGTAGCACTGGGAATGGCCTGCTCTCCACTATTGCTTTCATCACGCCCTCTAAAGTTTAGAGGCAAAAGGGAAGACAATATCCTTGGGTGCCACAAAGGTGGCCTGTTTCCTGCCAAAGGCAAAAGGTTGGGTATTGTTTAATTCAGCAGTCTTTAACTAACTAAAAAAGAGAGATTGAGCCTTGCTATGGTCTAGAATGATTGTTTCCTTAGGGATTGTATCATCACTAATGGACGCTTCCGAGTGCCTAGTAGTAAGGATAACTATCGATCGATGCAAAGCATTCCAAGTCTGAAACTGGCTTAGTACCCAAACCATCCCCAATATGGAGGAACCCTTCAGTCAAGGCCATATGCTAAGCCAAGGGTTCTTAACTGTGCAATTTGGTAGGCTTGAAGCTGGGATTCCTTAGAAAAAGGTGCCTTTTGTAAAGCTTCTATCCTCGCTGTTAGCTCCGCTTGAGAACGTTCATTTTTGGCGGTTAGGTTCTCCATGAAAGCTTTCTTGAATGCCATTAATTCCATGTTACTAGGAAGGGAAGGTTTGTCTAAAGTTGGAATCATGGTGGAGGCCGAAGCTGGTGCTTGAGCAGCAGTGATGGGAGAAAGTAAAGAGGCACTAGGAGCTGTACTCACATGATGTACAGCCAATAACTCTTCTGAGGCTTCCGTGGTCAGTAGGATCCTCTTCCTCTCTGATGACACAGAGGTAATAGTCGACATGTTTTCGGCATCCAGGCTCATGACTTGCAGAGCGTCACGGACTTCATCATATGCATGATCTGCTTGTACCGTCGGGAGTTGAACCTTAGGTAATTGATTACCAAATGCAGAGGTCACCTCAGCCTTGGGAAAGAAAAGGTTCTTCAGTTCCAGGGAAGGAAGATAAGGGACATTTTGTTGAGAGTTCTTCTGGAAGACTCCTACTCAGTGTCGGAGCATCCTCCGACTTTGATCTCGAACGTCCAAGGAGACGTCATTGGCATAGATGGCGGTGTTAAGGAGATCCGTGTAAACCTGGCATTTGGTAGGTTCCTAGAATGCAATGGATCCCTTGGAAATAAGAAAATCAGCATGTTTATGGAAGGTCTTGTGACTGCAGGGTGACTTGACCAACCTGGTACAGGCGACCTGTAAAGAATAAGCATTGCAATGAGTACATATCATTAAAAATCATATTTTCCTAAATAGAACCCATCCTAACTTAAATAAACATACCACCTAGAAAATGGCTAAAGTTTGAACATAATCAGAGCACATGCAAAACTGCCCAGAAATCAATAGAGATTTATGAAGCAAAATATAATAACAGTGTTGAAGGAATATGGAGGAAAGGTTCAAATCAGAGGGACACCAGAACCTCCAGAGTAAGTCTATTGGAACAAGCTAAGAAGGCAAGTTCACACATCATACTGTCTAGACCTGCAACAGCTGCCCCAACCAAAGCTGGGTCAAGGCAGCAACTATTTCTAGTAGCCAATAAACGACCGACCAGTCAATATCCCAGGCATGTCTACATAAGGTGGCAGACCCATTATAAAGTCAACAGGGGGAGAGTGAACAATCACATAGGGAAGGGTCAACACTTAGGAAAGTACAGGAATGAAAGGCAGCTAATAAATGAACCTGCCAAGACCTGATCATTATCATTAACTTATAAAAAGTGGGGTGTAGCCGGTAAGATAATAAGAGCCGTACAAGTCAGCCAAGATGCTAAGACTTAGAAATTCAAAGGATTTCCTGACAACCAGGCAGGATCCAATCGAACAACTTCAGAGGACAATATTCCTCAGGTGTGTGATAGGAAAGAGCAGATGACTAATCTAAGGCTGCACTTAAGGTAGCAGAGGGAATGACCCATAGCCAACACACAGGCAGTGCTAGAAGAACTCAAGCTGACAAGACAGGAAGCAGAGACAGAAGGCAGCACCTCTGTCTAGATAGGCTAACCAGGCAAGGGAGTCAAGACTCAATAGCAAGAGGGACAGCACAAGAAGTGAGACTGCAGACATAGAACAGGCTCTGCCAAGGCGTCAGAAGAGGACCCCAAGTGGTACCAACTCTACATTTATATAGGGTTAGGCTATAGGGAGAACTGTGCAGGCAAACCTAGCCTACTGAGTGGGTGAGGGAAAACTCAAAAGCTAGGGTAAGATGACTAGACAAGAGGAACATAGTTCCCAGTACAGTCCGGTTATGGCCTAACTAGGAAGGGGAAGGGGCAGAGAAAACACCCAAGGGTGATCTCTAAAGCAGCAGAGAGATTTTGACCAGGGGAGGTGAAAATCTTACCTACATAGGGTAAGGAAAGAGCTTAAAAGTAGGCACACTAACAGGCACAAGGATAAGGGAAGAAAGGGGTGGTGATGGGAGACTTGGTAAATGGTGAGGCGGCATAAGAAGAAGGCCCAACAGCGACATTAAAGCAGCAAAATTTTTTCAAGGGGCTGCCATGATAGTGCACTTAGGAGAAGTCCTCATAACCAGGCATAGCCTACCAAAGACTAATAGGGAAGCCTAATAATTGTTAAGGTGACACAAGGGGGTCTACTAGCTAGCATCAGAACAGGGAGTAATGCGATCCAATGTGTAAAAATAAGTAGACACAGGGAACAGCATCCCAAGAGCCGTGCCACCTTGCCAAACATATAGGTTAAGTGGAAAATGAAAACCGTCACTCTAGGGCAGCTCAGAACACTATCCAACTACAAGAAGGACCTTCAGGACCGCAGCTTCCTGCCATGACGAATCGTCAGCATGGGAGGATAGACAGCCTCACCCAACCAGTGAGATTTGGTAAAAGAAGAAGGGGATGGTGCATGAGTGAAAATTTACCAGGCATGACCGCCCGCTAGCGTAGGCTAGCCTAAGTCAATTAGGGAAAAATCTCATAAAACACTGGATGGTGACGCAAAATTCTCCAACAGACGAAAAAGGGATTTTCAACTCAGTTGATGAGGAAGAAGCTGATGCATTCATGATAAAATATCATTAAAAAAACCAAGAAAAACAGGCAGAAACTCTCCCAGTGACCGTCAAAAATGGCGACTGCGAAGGGGTATGTATCAACAGGAAACGTGTTAGTTGTAGTACATTGAGATTGCGAGTTGTAACGTCTTTCTTGCCCACGTATTCTACCTTTACCTTATACTTTGAGGCAAGGTTAACTCTATTCGGGGAGGGATAACCATAGCTTCTTATTAACACATTCCTGATTTATACCGGATATCTCTCGGGATATTCGTTCCATTAAAACTACGTTGATACCTCAGAGGTAATATTTTTCTGGTGTAACACTCGCAGAATTATACCAAGTAGAAGCTGCCAATGAGGAACTTCCATCAGGACGATATGGCTCGAGCCCAAAAAAGTCAAGGATGAAATGATACTGATGGTTTAATGTTACATTCAACCATTATACATAATGTAGGTTATGCAAAATCTACTAATAAACTTTACTCGACAATAGAAAAACATGAACAGGAATATGAAGATAATAGTCAGCGAACAGAAAATAAAACTATATTTAAGATGTATCATATTGTAGAAATTTACAGTATTACACAAAAATCCACCGAATACTCACAGCAAACCAAAACTAATGGATAAATATACAAAGTTGCTACAAAGTAGAACGAATTGTCTTTCTACAGCAAGGGACAGATGGCGTTGGATAGTTTCAGATATAAAAGGTTGACAGAAAGAAAAATGTCAGGCACTTATAAGTAATAGAAGCTTTGCCTGAAAACCAATCTGCTTACAGAAAACTATGCTCTATGGAGACAGCCATCTGCTCTGTTGTAAATATGCTGGAAATGATGGATGAAAATAAATATGGTATCTTAATTCTGCTCGATCTCAGTGCTGCTTTTGATACATTGGTACATGAACTGATACTAAATGATCTACGGTCCATCGGCGTTGAACATCAAGCCTTCGAATACCTAAAAGACTACTTAGGTGGTAGAAATTACTGTGTACAAATTGAAAACTCTTATTCATCTTATGGACCTTTAAACAGAGGGGTACCCCAGGGGAGTGTACTTGGCCCAGTCTTATTCTACATCTATACTATTGGTCTATCGAAAATACTACAAAGGCATGACGTGAAGTTTAAACTATTTGCTGATGACACAAAATTTTACTTCTCCATAAATGATATACATAACACTACTGAAACTCTAAACCGAATGCTTGATGGTGTTAGAGAATGGATGACATTTAAACAACTAAAATTAAATGAGAACAGAACTGAATTCATGGTGGTGGGCAAGAAAAACCGTCTGAGAAACTTAGATGATATTCAAATGAACATAGATGATAACTCGGTGCCGTTATCTAGTAAAGTTTGAGATATAGGTGTATTTCTTAACTGCAACCTATCTCTAGATGCCCAAATAAATATTATAATAAAAACTGCTGATTATCATCTAAGAAATATTGCGTTTATAGAAAAGTACCTAGACGAAAACTCTGATAAGAAACTTGTGATAAATTGTTATTACCAGGATTAACTATTGCAACTCTATCTATTACAATTTACCAAAAGTGCAGCTTAAGAAATTACAAAACATAATAAACAGAGGAGCAGGACTAATAAGAGGCGTCCCACCTAGAGACAGGATGACCCCTATAGGCCTACTAATTGATTTACACTGGCTGCCGATTAAAGCGAGGATTGAATTTAAAATATGTAGGTAATTGTTTACAACAGCACGCTCTCCATTTACTCTAACATATGCAATCCTGCAGTGCTTATCTTCTTGAGGGTGAGAAAGGTATAAGAAATGAGTTACCAGCTACAGTGGATATAAATGTGTTAAGGTGGTTTGGCCATGTTGAGAAAATGGAAACTGGCTGTCTGCTAAAGAAGGTGATGAATGCAAGAGATGGTGGGAGAAGTATAAGAGAAAGGCCAAGGGTTGGATGGATGGATGGAGTGAAGAAAGCTCTGGTTGATAGGAGGATAGATGGGAGAAAGGCAAGAGAGCGTGCTAGAAATAGGAATGAATGGCGAGCGATTGTGATGCAGTTCCGGTAGGCCCTGCTGCTTCCTCCGGTGCCTTGGATGACCACGGAGGTAGCAGCAGTAGGGGATTCAGCGTTATGAAGTTTCATCTGTGGTGGATAACGAGGGAGGGTGGGCTGTGGTACCCTAGCAGTACCAGCCGAACTAGGTTGAGTCCCTTGTCAGGCTGGGAGGAATGTAAAGATGTGAGGTCCCCTTTTTTGTTTCATTTGTTTGATATCTGCTAACCCCCAAAATCATGGGAAGTGCCTTGGTATATGTATGTATGTATTATCATTGACACAGATAGCCGGCATAGGCGGCGGACCTTTAACCCTGGATAGGTACGGTGGGTCGTTTGCGACCCCGAGCGTAAAAAAAAAACAGGTTTTTCTCACGTGACTCACCCCCGTGACTGAATTTGTGGGTGATCGACCTGCAGGAGGTGTCTCCCCTACACGCTCTAGTAGTGTCCAGATGTGCATTGCTGTAGCTGTACTCCTTCCCCGATTTCTGAGACGCGTCGGGGTCGTTCGCGTCCGAGTTTACCCTTCTAGGGTAGTTTGCATAATTATCAAAGTTATTACGTATTATGAAATTGTCGTAGAATGGTGCAACTTGTATAGGTTATCAGTTGTGGAAAGTCTTGGTGGATTGTTTGGCTACCATGTGCATGTTTTTTTTTTTAGTTAAAATGTCGTTCATCACCACGAGGACCATTTTACCGCTAGTGCCCCTTTTTAATTTTTTTTCATTTTTTTGCCAAGTCATTTTTCCGTAAGATATTGCCAAATAGTGTCGTAAAACTTTTGCTTGTTTAGTGTTGGAAAGTGTGTCTAGATGATCTGGCTACCCATGCATGACTTTGTTTTTGTTAGATACGACGTAGTTATTGGTATATTGGGTATTTAACTGCGGTTACCAATTTCTGTTTTTTTTCAATATTTGTAAAAATTACTACGTAGTAAGGAATTGCCGTATATTATTCATTTTTTTTTTCATGTTTATGTGTTAGAAAGTGTGCCTTGATGGTTGGGCTAACACGTGCATGTCTTTTTTTTTATCTGAGATGTCGTATATTAGAATGTCGGGCATTTTACCGCGAGTGTCCCTTTTTCATTTTTTTTCATTTTTTTGCCAAGTCATTTTTCCGTAAGATATTGCGAAATAGTGTCGTAAAACTTTTGCTTTTTTAGTGTTGGAAAGTGTGTCTAGATGATCTGGCTACCCATGCGTGATTTTGTTTTTGTCAGATACGACGTAGTTATTGGTATATTGGGTATTTAACTGCGGTTGCCAATTTCTGTTTTTTTTCAATATTTGTAAAAATTTACTACGTAGTAAGGAATTGCCGTATATTATTGATTTTTTTTTCATGTTTATGTGTTAAAAAGTGTGCCTTGATGGTTGTGCTAACACGTGCATGTCTTTTTTTTTATCTGAGATGCCGTATATTAGAATGTTGGGCATTTTTCCGCGAGTGCCCCTTATTATTTGTTTTGCATTTTTTTGCTTAGTCATGTTACCGTAAGGAATTGGCAAGTAGTGTCGCAAAACTTATATTTTTATAGTGTTGGAAAGTGTTTCTAGATGATCTGGCTACCCATGCCTATTTTTTTTTTAGCCAGATATGGCGTATATATAAGTATGTGTTCGATTTTCCTGTGATTGCCATTTTTTCGTTTTTTCCCATTTCTTTCAAAATTACTACGTACTAAGGAACTATCACAGAGTAATATTTCATTTATATGTTTATTTGTCGGAAAATATGCTTTGATGGTTTGCCTAGCACGTGGCTGAAATTTTTTTTTTCTGAAATGCCGTATATTAGAATGGCAATTTTCCACGAGTGCCCCTATTTATTTGTTTTGCATTTTTTTGCTTAGTCATGTTACCGTAAGGAATTGGCAAGTAGTGTCGCAAAACTTATAATTTTATAGTGTTGGAAAGTGTTTCTAGATGATCTGGCTACCCATGCCTATCTTCTTTTTTTAGCCAGATATGGCGTATATATAGGTATGTGTTCGATTTTCCTGTGATTGCCATTTTTTCGTTTTTTCCCATTTCTTTCAAAATTACTACGTACTAAGGAACTATCACAGAGTAATTATTCATTTAGATGTTTATTTGTCGGAAAATGTGCCTTGATGGTTTGCCTAGCACGTGGCTGAATTTTTTTTTTTCTGAAATGCCGTATATTAGAATGTTAGCCATTTTTCCTCGAGTGCCCCTTATTATTTGTTTTGCATTTTTTTGCTTAGTCATGTTACCGTAAGGAATTGGCAAGTAGTGTCGCAAAACTTATATTTTTATAGTGTTGGAAAGTGTTTCTAGATGATATGGCTACCCATGCCTATCTTTTTTTTAGCCAGATATGGCGTATATATAGGTATGTGTTCGATTTTCCGGTGATTGCCATTTTTTCGTTTTTTCCCAATTCTTTCAAAATTACTACGTACTAAGGAACTATCACAGAGTAATGATTCCTCTAGATGTTTATTTGTCGGAAAATTTTGTTTACTTTTTTTTTTATTGAATATCATCAAATTTTTTTAGCTAAAATATTGTTTTACATTTTTTTTTTCGATTTTATTTCCCTTCAAAAAAAATTTTTTGGGTCAGAATTTTAATTTTATAGTCGTCAAATAATCGACAATTATCCAGGAACCCACCATACAATTTTTATGCATATCCAATAATAATTAGATTAGTAAATAACACCTTGAAATTGACATACCCTTCCTACATTTCAAGTGGCAGATTAGGGAGTCTGAGTCAGTGTGGTTGGCGGCCATTTTGTGGACATATCCGAAGCGTAAGCTGCCCTATCTATATATATTCTTGTTCCCTATAGAATTTGTGATATTTTGGTATATTTTTACCTGCATAAATATCATATTATATATTAAATATATGTATTTTTTTACGGAATTTCTAAGTACTCAAAAAATTACCTTTAGATATGGCCCCTGATATAAATGTAATTTACAAAATAATGAAGATTTTTTTACATATTTCTATTTTAGAATAACATATGTTTATTCCCTAAAAAAATTAGCCACTTCCTATTTCATTTGGGTACCCAAAAAAATTCATGAAATTTGGACAAATTTTTTTGGCCAAAAAAAGTTACCCTTTTTTTCTCATTTCAGATCTTCACCTCCATGGGTCTGACTTCATCCAAAATACATCAAGATGTGTCCTAAACATTCAAGAATCAATTCCTAAAAGGATTTGTGTATATATGTATAAACTTTTTTTTTTATGAATTTTTATGTCAGGTCTTTTTTTTTCTACTTAATTTTTTAAAATATTTATAATAAATAGTTTTTCTGCAGATGAGTAGTATTTATCTATACAGTTGTTTTAAGCATTCATTGAAGTTTTTTTTGGCAAAAGAAAAAAGGAGGTTACTGCAAAAACTGATTTTTCAAGAATTTTTTTTGGCGTCGGGGTCGTTCACGTCCGAGTATACCCTTAAAGGGGTGTCCGAGGACCGTACCTATCCAGGGATAATACATCACTCTCAAAAGGGCACTTTTAATACAGTAACAAAAGGGGCAGGCGCTTGGACACCCCTAGTACCCACCCACTCTCTGCACGTCCCTGAAGTAGAGTAGTTATTAGAGTAACTAGATCTTCCATTCCACACTAACAACAACAGGCCCTAATAACCAGTCACAATGAAGATCCATACGATGCAAGTGAATACTAAGATTGCCCCTAACCCCACGAACGGAAGCATACTTCTCAATAAACAAATGCTCAATCATAGGGACAAGATCCCTCAAAACGAGTGACTGGGCACAACCAGTATCACGCATGATACAAACAGGGTGTAGTGAACCACCAGCAGCAGCAACAAACCCCTTAGCAGTGCATGGGTTGTGAACCTTATCAACAGGTCTGGAATTGACAGTCTTCCTGTCAAAAATGTGGTAATTTCTAGTGTTAACTTCTACTGGTAGCACACCATAACGAGACTTTGGTAGAGTTACAAGATTCACAATTTTATCTTCTTCTTTCCTCAACGGCAAACATTCAGACACTGTGTGACCTGGTTTCTTACAATATTTACGGACTATATAATTGCTAGTAATAGAATTAGTATTAATTAAAACTGCTTTTAGACTTGACATGTGAATCAGAATTAGACCATTGATTTACATCATCAGTACCTGTGTGATTATCTGTATTCCTATAGTCTTTTGATCTATTAAACCTTTTATCACTATACCTATACTCTTTATGGGCCAGTACATAGCCCTCAGCACATACGGCTTTTTGCAAAGGGTAGATAACTTTCTTTCACTTGAGCATACCTTAATGTTATCACTAATACATTTCTTAAACTGTTCAATTAAAACAATTTATCTTAATCTATCAAAATCATCCCTACATTCTCCTGCTTCACACCATATATCAAACCAGTCTGATTGTTCTATATTAAATTCTACATATGTCTGCTTATTTTGCTTTGTCCAACTCCTAAACTTCACCCTATAAGCTTTGGGTCTTAATTCATAGGCTTGTAAAAAAGCATTTTCCAAGATTTCATAATCATGTAGGCCTACTATATACTCAGGAATAAAAGCATAAACTTTTTGTGCCCTACCACACAAAATCCCTGATAACATATACAACCAAGTTTCTGCTGGCCACTTACATTTCTTAGCTTTTGTCTCAAAACAGACAAAATATTAATTTGAATCCTTTTCAGTAAAAGGAGGTACAACTCGATCTTCATAAAAAGAAAATTACTTACCTAGATTTAGCTGGATCACTAGAACTAGTCTGCTTAATTTTTTCAAGTTCTAACTCTCTTTGAACATTAAGCTTATGAAGCTTTATCTGAGCTTTCCTATCTTTGAGTCTCTTCTTGGCTTCTAATTGTTCATGTTTTAACTCAGCTTCTCTTCTCTCATGCTCAGCCTGAGCTTCTAACTCTTTTTCTCTTAAACAAGCTTCTATTCTAAGCCTTTCAAGTTCCACCGCAGGTAAAACAGAACACACTGATTCTCTATCCATTGTATCTAAGACATCCTGAGGTGACACATCGTCTTTAACCAAATGTTTAACTAACACATGTTTAATATCCCTTTCCTTCATTGAACTTTTAACATTAACCTCAGGATGTTTGCCTAAACTCACTAAGCTAGATTTCTTGAGATCACTTATCTTCTCAATTTGTGGATCCTCATAAAATTCGAAAAAAACCGATGGTATTAAACTCTGACATGTTTGCTGGCTATTTTAACAAGTAACAACATACGTTTGCTTCACGAACGATGTTGGAATTACAAACAGAATAACACTTCAGATACCAAACTAGGCCCCCAATTCTGTTACGTTCATCTATTGTATACGACGTAGATTATGCAAAATCTCCTTAAAAATTTTTTTAAACAATAGCAAAAATTTAACAGCAATATGAAAATAATAAACAACAAACAGAAAATAAAACAGCATTCAAGATTTAACATAAATATTTACAGCACTACTGAAAATTCACAGAACACTCAAAGCAGACCAAAACTAACACACATTTTTGACGGGCTGCCAACGCAAGAGCCCGTGTCCAGTAAAATGCCAGACAATCTACCAAGCAAGGTTAAATATCCTAACGCACGGCCGATGCAAAAGCCCATGTCCAGCAAAAGGCTGGGCAATTTATCAAGCAAGCAAGGATAAACATATGAACTGCAAAATGGAGGAACTAGGAATTGCAGCCCAGGAAGCAATCGGGAATACAAAAACATCAGGGGCACAGACCTACTACACTGATAGTACTGTAGATCCTGATATTCAGACAATAGGAGCTGCAGTATATTCCAAAAACTTTTTGGCTTGCTGGAGAACATCCAACAATGCCTCCACTATGCAGACAGAGCTTGTTGCAATAAAACAAGCACTAAAAAACTCCATTGAAAATGTAGGACCTGTAGTCATCCATACTGACTCAAGATCCTCATTGCAAGCCTTGCAACAGGAGAAGAACAAGGAAACCAAGCCTCTACTAGCTGATATCAAAGCCCTCCTATATCAACACAATTAAAGAGACAGACCTGTGACTCAACTGGATTCCCAGTCACATTGGAATACCAGGGAATGAGAAAGCAGATGAGCTAGCCAAAAGCACCAGACACATAGACAGAGTATAGATACACATGGGCCACGGACCTAGTGCCTCCCCCATTGACAGACATAAGCCAAGAGAGCAGGCTATATGCCTCCAAAGATTCAGGCTGGGGTATAAAGGAAATTGGGAGATGTTGGAAAATAATAATGAAAGATCCTGTGAATATTGTGACCTAACACCACAACAGGCCCTCCTGCACTACCTGCTAGAATGTAGAGAAACAACAACGAACAAACGAAAGTTGTTACCCAGCAGCACGAGTTGACTTTCCAAACTTTTATAAAGCAAGGGAGAGATGGCGTTTTGTAGTTTCAGATATAAAATGTTGACATGAAGAAATATGGCTCCTTCTTCTAATGATGAATACTGATTCAGTCTTCTTTGTATTCTTCAAAATACTTTATCGGTATGTGTAGTTATTAAAATCTAGAGTTACAGAGGGTGTAGCTGAAGAAGGTCTCCAACACAAGGAATGTTCAGTCAGATCTCTCTCGTTTCTGCCTCTCCCTGATCTCTAAAATAGGCTGCAAATGGGCAGCATAAGGCTGTATACTCATAAAAGCATCTAATGATCTTTTTGCAAGCTCAAGAACTCTCCTATCGAGTACAAGGAAAACAACCAGCTCTGTGCCAGTTTGGTGGCAGAAATTTTCAGCTCTGACATACACTGTTGACTTGCCAATAAGCTCTTATAGCGAAACCTTCATCTGGTGTTTCTGTTATAGCAAGGAGCACCAGCACAGTCAAGACTTCTGTCATTTTGACAAGAAAAATGCAAGGAATGTACTTCATACTATGATCACAAGTGAAAATTTGTGTTCTTTGCTCTCAAGCTGGCTGCCGAGCTGGGCTTGCAGCTTGATTGGGACTGTGTCCAGCACAAGATATGGTGCAGATACATTGATTAGAATCTGTACCACGACATCATATAACGCCTTGTCACTAGAAGGAATAAGGAGCCTCCATTGCACAAGAAAGCCTTATAACTGAAACTCATCAACATTGAGTTCCCTCACTCCTATACCCCAGGAGTTCTCTAGAAGATGCTGAAGACACTTGGCAGGCCACCTAGAAGACTTAGTTTTAAACCGAATACAGATATCAACTGCATGAAGACTGCACCTAATAGATATTATCAGGAACGTGATCGTCCTGTTCTTGACCCCTCTCCTCAACGAGTGAAGATGCCACCTGCTAAGAAGAAAAAGAGTAGAACAACAGTGAAACCACCTAGTGCCACCTCCAATGCCACACTACCTACTAGCACTCCAACAACAGAAGAAGAAGCGTCAACCATGGACCTGGATCCTTCCAAAGGCACTCGCCCTCCTGCTTTGGCTGAGACACATCAGACAGACAGCAATTGCACATCTAACCTAACACAGCTACTTACTGAAGTCACTGCCACACTCACCCCAACTGTTGGGCTTACTCCAGAACTTGCTAAAGCCACTGCAACACTCACTCCAACTTTTTGAGTCTGCTCCAGAGCCATGGCCCACCTCTATGGATCCAAAGCACTTGCTAAAATTCAAGTTACCAGCCGTAGAAGGCGTACCTTCCTATGCAGCAGTTGCTGCCATTGCGGCCTCGAACCCAGGAATAAAGATATCTGCCAGAGCCAATCTAAAGGGTGACATGATCATTACACCTAAGGATATGGATAGGGCTAGTCTTTTCCACAGAGAAACCTCCCTGGCCTATCTTGATCCTGTCAGGAAATTGAGGAAAGCAGTTATCTCCAAGTATTCTGTCACTATGCCACTATCCTTCATAACTGACTACAATAATGTTGCCCATGCTGAACACCATTTGGGCAGCCATAAGAAGCCTACCAAGAAAGTCACACTCACCTTCATTGGGCCAATCCCACCGTCACTGGACCTCGGACTGTGGGAAATTTTCCCCATATAGGAGTTAGACATCGACCCGCTACGCTGCTTCAACTGCCAACGTTTTCGCCACCACAAGGAGAACTGCAGGAGCCCAATGGTCTGTGGAGTCTTCAGCCGCTAGCATCACACCCAAGAATGTATTGACATCTAAAAGAACAGGTTAGAGACCCATCCGAAGTGTCCCAATTGTGGTGGATCTCACCATGCTTGGAACAGGTGTCCAGAGCAATATAGAAGATTGACAACATTAGCCTACAGACCGTCCCACCTACCATTGCACCAGCTACCCCGCCACAGCCACCTAAGACCCAAAGAGCTCCACGTTCCAGGACTCCATGTTAGACTTCCACTGATCCTGACCTAGTCACCCCCACTCCTGTCACTGCGGTCATGCTCATGGGGCTGAGCGACTGCACCTCAATACGTACATTTATACTCGTGGGGCTGAGCGACTATAGGTCCTTTCTGAGGGCATGTCTTGGTTGTGTATGCTCGTGGGCGAGCTGATTCTCTAGCATATGTGTCTAGTAAGTTTGAAAATTAAGATTGCTCTGGTCAGAACAATACACCTGAGCAGATTGTCATGAGCCGAGATCTAGTAAGACCCTGACCACACTAATTGGGTCTTCCACCTTGGGGGCTACGGCTGACTGCCTAAGAGCCCCAGCATGGAATAATATCCGGGCAATCTATGTAGGCACGCACGCACCTGTCTTTTTATATAAGGAACAATACTCTAGAGAATTCTGGATCATTCAAGACTAACATTATGCAATAGCGATGCTCCAGGAACCCACTCTTGAATCATCCTCTTGAACTCACGGTAGTCAGACGGCCGGCGCCGAAGTACAGTAGTTATGAAAAGTGTCTAGAACTCCTGTTCCAGAACACAATGATATTTTGAGTTACAAATACATTAACATATATAAAAATTGATAATTTATTTTCTTATTTTTACATCAACATATATGAAATAAAACGAATTGTTTTATTTTTACCTCAACATACATGAAAAATAAGCCATTTACACAAGTTTTGTAATATAATATACATAAATTTAACCTAACATATAACACTTAGGAGTATAAATTCATTATAAAATAATAGAGAGCCTTGGCTTACTTTCTGGATCTATTATTAGTCCTGAAAAGGAAGTTGAGAGCGATGCCTCGAATTTTGTTTTGAACCTTGTTTTTGTTGTTCTTTTGGGTAGACAGACGGAGACTGTCTCGAGACAATTGCAGTTCTCTAAAGATTGTTTTCCAGATCATTTATTAAGGTTTTACAAGAAAACATCATTTGAAAGGAGATTTATAATCTTCCAGAATCTTCCAGTATTCCAAGCAAAAAAAAGAAGGCTCTGACTCGAGGAGAAATGTGAGGAAAAAGATTCGTCCTGGAAAAGTCAATTGGGAGGAAAACGTGGATTTTCTTCAAAAGTGTCTCAAACAATAAAGTTATTGAAGGATCCATATTATGGGTTCGATGATGATGTGGTTATTAATTGGGGTCTGCAGGGGGAATATAGAAGAGGAAGGGAAGAGCCTTTTGGGAAACAGATGTTGATCACTAAACCATCATTCTTAAGATTATTTGAGAGAGAGAGAGAGAGAGAGAGAGAGAGAGAGAGAGAGAGAGAGAGAGAGAGAGAGAGAGAGAGAGAGAGTTCTTCTGCCAAATGATATTTCAATTTTGTAACTAAGAACATTACTACTTCCATGAAACCAAAATACTTGATGTCATTGTTGTGAATTACTTTGAGCCTTTTATTGTGAAATTTATTTCATGAGACTCGTTTCAATTTCCTGTGTGATGGACGTTCTTATATTTTATGAAACCCTTTGGATGGGAGGATGCAAGTTGCACGATTAGACTGGTGCCTTTGAAAGTCTTTGCTTCTGACTCTTATTGATTAATTGGGGTTTGATGATCGAGAGAAGTAAGGAAGGAAGGGAGAAATGAAGGAAGCAAGCAAGTAAGCAAGGGAGGAAGGAAGGAAGGAAAGAAGGAAGGAAGGGGAGAACATTCAGAGACATGATCAGCTGTTTTATGATTGACACTCAGAGTATTAAATAGAAATGATAAAAAATTGATACTTTGGTAGATTCACATTTTCCCCTCCAAGTTAAAATAATAGAGACAAAGTTTTTTTGTTAGGAGCTTTTTATACTTATGTTACATCTAATCAAATTTTCTTTTTTTTTGTGTTGTTTATTTCCAGGTTTGTTTGGTCCTTGTTCCTCTGCAATATGGAATAAAAAAAAAAAACAATCGATTTACCCGTTTGTAAATATATATTCAACAAAATTTAATCATAAGGAGATTTTCCTTTGCAATTGTAGTGTTTCTTAAGGGGTGGTGCTAAATTCGCTGAGATCCAAAACCAAACTCGGGATCCATCATTGGAAATTTCCTCATTATGGTTTTACGAATGGTATTCCTGTTGGGGTAGACCCATCTGCTTCCTGTAGGCCATATCCAGTAACATTTTACGATTGTTTTGGTTTGTTATATCTTAGTATGTGATAAGATGATATAAGGTCTTCTAAAAGTTCATTTTATAATTGTGGAAAAGTTGGAGTTCTGTTCCTGAGCAGTTTGTATGGCTCGAGAGTTAA
This sequence comes from Palaemon carinicauda, assembly GCF_036898095.1. NCBI lineage: Eukaryota > Metazoa > Arthropoda > Malacostraca > Decapoda > Palaemonidae > Palaemon > Palaemon carinicauda. The sequence continues at coordinate 7,674,217 of NC_090749.1, forward strand.
ATGATTTTCAAAAACCTTTACTGTGAATCTGCTCTATCTTCACGATTTACCAATGTCTATTTCAGTATAGAAGACCATTATTTTCCTAGTTATATTCGGAAAACTTACTATTGAAGTAATATATTTTGATGTGATAATTCAAATCTTTACTCCATATTTCTAAAGGAAGAGACAAGAGAGTTTGTATCGTTCAACACCTTCTTCATGTAAATGTGAAGTTTAGACTTTGGATATTTCCTATAAATGTTTTCTTAAGCTAATCAGTTGAAAATCTGTCAACCAACCTTTTATTTGAATCATGATATCATAAGTTCGGTTGGAAGAAACAAACCTTTGACTAATGAAATGCGAAACAAGGAAGCAAGAAAGGACAGAAGCAATGTCGAATTCAAAGAATGGGCAAATGGAAAATATGGAAATGAACGGAAGAGGAGAATAGAGTTTGTGGTATACCATCATTGGTGTTGCATGCTGTATACAAAGAGAGAACCACCATTAACTACTTCCAAGAAGTCGAAACCTTTGGAGCTGTCTGTCTCGGTTAACCTTTATGTGTTTTCGTGTTATCTGTGAGGTCATTTGAGCACAACTAGAGCAGTTTCCTCCAGACTTAATTATTCCAATAGTATAGATATATTCATTAACAAAATATAATAATTTCACTGGATACAAAAATTACTAGAAAATTCATGAAATATATCATTTCATCAACCTTTATGTAAACAGACAAATAATGTATGAAAAAGATGAAAGAAATGCCTCCAAATGTTTGTTGACAAAATGGTTTTTGTTGTGGAGCCGATCAACGAAGAAGTTACCATAACCGAAGCTTATTATAGATCTTGACGATAACAAAGACTATGTCGAACGTTGTCACCAAAGTTAACTTGATGAAACTCATAATTATTGTGAGCAAACATTCAGTGTATTATCAGATACTTAAAAACAAAATGGATTTTATAGGAATGTGTAGAGGTCATTAATTAAAGTAAGTTTTGGTCGTGACCTTCAGCACAAAATCCTTCGCTTCCCCATCGGTAATAACTTGACTCTCTCTCTTTCTCTCTCCCCTCCCCCAATCAACAAAGACTTTCGTATGCTGTATAGGCTCGACCTATTCCTAACTATACTCAAAACCTGTAACCTAAATTGATGAGGCCTAAATTACCTAGGTCTTCCACCTCTTCCCCCTTATTATTATTATTATTATTATTATTATTATTATTATTATTATTATTATTATTTGCTATGCTACAACCCTATTTAACCCTCCTATTTAGGAAAGCAGGATGCTATAAGCGCAGGGGCCCCGAAAGGGAAAATAGCACTGTGAGGAAAGGAAACAGGGAAAAATTAAATATCTTGAGAACAGTAACATTAAAATAAATATATCCTATATAAACTATAAAGACTAACAAAACATAGCTAAAGAGTCTCCCCTACCATTACCAAGAGGAAAGTGACCACTGAACAATTACAGTGCAGTAGTTAACCCCTTGGGTGAAGAAGAATTGTTTGGTAATCTCAGTGTTGTCAGGTGTATGAGTACAAAGGAGTATCTGCCATGAATAGGCCAGACTATTCAGTGTATGTGTAGGCAAAAGGAAAGTGAGCCATAACCAGAGAGAATAATCTAATAAAGTACCGTCTGGCCAGTCAAAGGATCCCCATAACTCTCTAGCGGTAGTATTTCAATGGGTGGCTAGTCACCCTGGCCAACCTACTATTTATATTAACTTTGCAAGTTCCATTATTTAGGGAATATTAACTAAAATATTTTTTCTTTACAGAACAACAAAGCATTTCTGGGAAAAGTTGCATGGATGACAGTCGATTGGTAATTACAAGATTGCTTAAATCGAAATTCTTAAACAGTAGGCTACTATTAACGTGGGTTAAAACCATATATATACGCATATATACCCAATCTCTAATTGTATTATCTAATGACATGCTGATACTGGAACATCTTACTGAGGGTAGGCTAAATTGTGATAAATATTTCTCTGACAGAACAAATTAGCGTGTATGCTCGCCCGTGTCCTCTAATCTACAAACCTTCCAGATGCAATCAAAATATACAGGCAGTGCTTGACTTACGACCTATGAGACTTATGACGATTCGACTTTACAACGATTATTTTCGGGGTGATGACGTCACAAGTCTATTGGAAATAGGACGAATATTTCCGTGAAAATAATCTAAATTCTTGTATAAAAGTAAACGGATTTATCTTGGTAAATTATTTTTTTTTTCTTTTACTGTTATACAGTATCTATTTTCAGTAAAAAATACTTTAAAAAAAAAGTTTTAATATCTGTCGGGTTCATATTATATTTCTGGTGACGTCATATCACCGGCGGAAAGCGACCGGGCAATACAGTGATTTCCTTCCAATAGGCTAACTATTAGTATTAGTTTTCCCATTATCGATATACTAAGTAACGATACAAAGTATTTTGTGGGTCTGTATCGTCATGAGTACTACGTAGCGTAAATTTGACTGTACGCTAGTTTTATTTAATCTCTGATAATATATCGATATTTATTTATCTAAAGAAAGTATACTAATAGGACAAATATTTTCTTGAAAATAATATATTTCCTTTTACATTATAAAAATCAAATACTTTTGCTTGATGAGTTAGTATTTTCTTTTCATTTTTTACAAGAAAAAAGAAAATAAATTTACATATTTTGCAAGTCATTCGTCGTAGAGTTTACGTCACGTGTCTGGCAAACCATCGAAACACCGAGTAACGATAACAAGTGTTTTAGTGGTCTGTATCATTAGTTATGAGATTAGTACAACTTACAGTAAAATTAAGAAGAAAAGTCTGATGATGTCATATTTCTGGTGGAAGCCGAGAGGAAAATCAAGTGATTTCATTCTGATGCGTTACTATTCTCATAATCGAAACATCCAATAATGATATAAAGAATATTTTCAATAATTTTCAAAGAAATATGAAGATTTAACTGAGTTTAAAATCAAAATACGAGAGAGAGAGAGAGAGAGAGAGAGAGAGAGAGAGAGAGAGAGAGAGAGAGAGAGAGAGAGAGAGAGAGGTGCGTATTCCTTTTATAACTAATAATAAGGTTTATAAATGAACTGTATGAAAATGTGATACACTATAACATATTGGCGCTGTTGTAATATTCATTATGAAGAGATTTTGAATGTCAAGAAAATTATATAAATCAGTGTTATCGAAGAGGTGGAGTTGGGGAGAGAGTTACTTCTCCCCGCACTCTAGTATTGGGGTGTTTGAATGTGCGTGGATGTAGTATGATAGACAGTAAGAGATATGAGATTGGAAGTATGTTTAGGAATAGAAAGATGGATATATTGGCTTTGTGTGAGACAAAGATAAAAGGGAAAGGTAAAGTGATGTTTGGTGAAATGTCTGGTAAAGTGTCTGGGATTGAAAAGGGAAGAGCAAGAGGTGTGGCTTTATTGCTGAGTGAATGGATGACAGGTAAAGTAGTGGAATGGAAGGAGACATCATCTAGGTTAATGTGGGTAAAGATTAGGTTAGATAGGGAATGTTGGACTTTTTTCAGTGCCTATGGGCCAGGTTGTGAGAAAAGTGAAGAAGAGCGGAGTGAGTTCTTGAATGAATTAACTAGGTGTGTAGAAGGACTGGGTAGAAGGAATTATGTAGTTGTTATGGGTGACTTAAATGCTGGAGTGGGCGCTGGAGACGTAGAAGGTGTCATTGGGAAGTATGGCGAGACTTCACACTGAAGATCCTCACGCCAGTCCTCAGCCCCTATCAACCAAAAGGGTTTATCAAATGACCAAAATCCCTGCATTGAACCTTAGCCTCCTGCTGTAAGCCTAAAAAGTTCATAATATATAAAGCAGCCTAAAGAGTTAACTTAAACATCAGTAATTATGTTATCTTAGTAAGAATGAAGCATGGTAATATCAAAAGTTGAAATAGAATGTATAAAATGCTTTTTTAGCTCACATTACTTGAAGAAACTCACTAATGAAATTATCCCTTTCCAGATACATGAAATTCGTCTAGATTTGTAGATGAAATCTCAACGATTATTTTAATCCATGACAACAACAAATATAAATTCAGCAGCTGCTAGGTTTCTGATGGAAACCGAATGACCGTTTGGCGTAGTAAATAAAAGATGAAGAAGACACACAATCACTTAGAGAAGAATCATATGTGACCATTTATCATTCAAAATTATTTACAAAAAGGATAATTTCTCCTTTTTACAAAATTTATTATAATTTGAAATTAAAATCGTATTCACTGATCCTTCAGTAAATTACTCATAATAACCATAATACACAATATTATCCATATATCACGCTTCTGAAATAATAGTCATAATTCCCCCTAGAGAATATTTAGTCCTTATTTATAAAAATCTTTTGCAGCTGGGAGGCCATATTAGGGAGGGAGTCACAGGGAGCTTCAGCTTCAAATTTGATTTAATCCCTTGTTTGGAAATTGGACAAAAAAGTTCCTATGTCAACAAATGTTAATTGATAAATAAAAACTCATCATGATATCAATAGATTAAACGATTTACGATTTAGGGAGGGTTTTCGAGATTTCATGTAGAACTTGGTTCAGATGGTGTCATTTTCCAGTTTCTCATCCTGAAAATCCCAGATATAATAAAATGAAGGGAAAATGAAAAATACTATCTATGTTTTCCATCCATTTTGCCCCCCCCCCCCACCCCCAACCCATAAGCAAACTTCTTGAAACCAAAATATGAGGAAAAGGTGATGGCAGTTATTAAACCTCCCGGAGGTTCTATTGATAACTGAGGAGAGGTTCAGCCATTGCTAACAAAAGATGTTGTTAAGGATACTGAGTCGCACAATGGGAGAGGATTGAATTAGTCTGACCTAGACACTTTTTCTGAACCAGCAAACCATCACCTTTCTTGCATACGTCAATTCCGGTACACGTTACGCCATTCTACAACTTCGTTACTTTAGAAATGGTCTTTTTATTGGTTAACTTGATTAGCTTTTACTTAGGATGAGAAGCTGTTTCGTCATTATATAATAAATAGTGTACACGACCTATCAAAAATGATGGCTTCATATTTACTGCAGATATGTACATACACGCACACACACAGATTCAATCCTTCCCTCTTTCTTAACTACATCATGGCAGTTTCGGCAATTTATGTGAGATTGTGATTCCAGATTGATAGCTTAGAAGATACTAGTAAGATTCCAATGGAAATATTATCCTTAAACCTATTAAATTGTTTAAATTGAAGAAAGTATATAAGCGTAACTTCATATGCGGGGCAATATCTGAGGAAAAATAGCAATAAATCCATAAAAAAAAGAAAATCAAATATTAACCCGCCAATTTAGTGTAGTAGGTTTTACATATATGGCAAATCGTAAATGAGTTTTACATACACAGCAAATCGCAAATATATAAATAAGGCGTGTGGGTTAATACAAGCTCTGTGAAGCCTACTACTCTAGATGGTAGGCCTGTACAGCAGCCTTGCATTAATATGTCTAGTTTAGTCTCTCCATGAGGACAAAAAAGAGGAATAAGAAATTTGGTTTGATATTCATGGCGCTTAGGTCCGCATAGCCAAAAAGCAGTTTTGAAAAGGGTTTTGTAAGGACACAGCGGCTTCTTCCAATTTCCTCGCCTGTAGGATATAAAGAAAAGAAAAGTTAGTTTTCCCACAAAGAGAATTCAGAATATTGGCTAATGAGTGATATTTGGTTGGAAAAAAAGCTGGTGACGTCTAGCGTTATGAGTTATATCATATCAAACGTTTAATGCAATATAGTGTTTTAAAACATTGAAGGGTTATTATTTCAATGCATAGAAAACAATGAATTTTTGAGCATTGGGTATTAGCCGGGTGGCTGCCAAAAGGGGATTTGCGCTGTTACTGTTACAAACTTGGTTTTTTTTGTCAGCATATTTGAATATATTCAATTTTGTAGTGTAAATGGTATTTTGTTCAACCCAAACCCCCTCCTCCCCTCCCCCAACTCCCCCATTTGACCTTTTAATTCAAGTGAAAGAGGTCAAAAATGAATATTGAGAGAGAGAGAGAGAGAGAGAGAGAGAGAGAGAGAGAGAGAGAGAGAGAGAGAGCATATTATTAAATTCCGGGCTATCGCTGAGAGAGAGAGAGAGAGAGAGAGAGAGAGAGAGAGAGAGAGAGAGAGAGAGAGAGAGAGAGAGAGAGAGATATTACACAAAACGAAATATCTTGCATTCTTTTTAGTGGTGACATGACGAGTTCTTGCATTAAGAAATTGTCGATTAATATGAACTGTTAGTATTACTGTTTTATGCTCTCTCTCTCTCTCTCTCTCTCTCTCTCTCTCTCTCTCTCTCTCTCTCTCTCTCTCTCTCTTCTGTACATCATATGAGTGCGAGTGCTATCATACTGTATGAATTCCAAAGAAATGATGTGATCAATATGACACATGTCTCTGGTGGTTTTACTTTCAGTTGCAGCAAACTTTTTGTAACCTTACCAAGAACGTCACTCACGTTCTCTTCATAAGAAAAAGCAAAACTTTTAAAATTAGAAGCAGGGTTTTGTCTCGCTCCAAAAGTGTCGTGAAGTCAGTCTAACAATAAAGAAAGCAAATGACTAGATAGATATCCGCCCTATATTGTATGCTTGTATTGTTAGTAGGATATAGCCGAGAGCGTTCATCTATAAGCCTTTTTCGAGGAGAAAATTTCATGATATTTTCAATATACTCAGGAAATGAAGTCGTGGTCTTAGGAAAAATTTAGGGTATTAGAATTGAGAGAACTAAAGAATTTAATTGTGAGCGATGCGACATTTCTTCATAAAATCTCCGGAATTGTCAAAATGAAAAGCTTTTGTGTCCATCAAGTGGGGAGGATTGATGATGAATATGAGAGAGAGAGAGAGAGAGAGAGAGAGAGAGAGAGAGAGAGAGAGAGAGAGGGGGGGGGATATACCAAAGGATCTTTGAAAAAGGTAAAAGAGAAGAAAATTATCGTGGTTTCTTTACAACTTTTCATTAAATCTAACAAAATATGAATCTTTTTTTATATATCTAAATAAAATTGAATACATATACTGTATAATAAACAAGTGGATGTGTATTACATATCATAATCTCACCAGTATGATAAGATGTTGAAATATGAATAAACTGTTATGTATGATGAAGCATGAAAGATATGTCAAACTTAAAAGAACAAGAGATCTATCAATGAATATTTCAGACTTACAAGAAATTATTGTCGACTTGAATCGTAAATTACTTTTTTTCCCATCACCATTTAACAAAAGTTTCCTTCTTCCAGATATCGACTGAATATTAGGGGAACATTTTGTCATTACCTTCAACAGAATAATCTGATCAGTCATCTTTACGAAATGTATAGGCCAAAGAAAAAGGAAATATGAATAAACATTATCTATATTAACAGAAATGTGTTTACTAATATCATTCTCTTTCATATTCTCATAACGTAAATAAATGAAAATGGAGTGAATGGGTGGATACTAATGGAATGAAGGAGAAAGGAGAAATAGTCTGGATGGTGAAGAATAAGAAGAACGCCAGCGGGGAAATCAAGAAACAACAGAAGTGGAAAGGAAGAGAGAGAATAAGAGTGAGAGTATCCCCTCTCCCCTGAGCGTCCGTCCACAAGATCAAAAGACATAATAAACAAATCATTGGTCCAATAAACACATCAGGTGGCCCAAATGGAGCCCGGTTTGGAATAACAAATGTTCTATCTAAACAGTTAATACATCGATATTGGTTTTACTATCGCCATTATTCAGGTCCTTCAACACAATCTTTTCTGGTGGGAAAATTCGCACTTGTTAGGTTCTACTTGAAGTCTGAAGGATAAGACTCAAGTATCAACTGGCACAAGTCTCACTTGAAGATATTTTCAAGGATTACCGAGTTAGCCTCTTCCCTTCATCCGTCTTGAGCTTTGCAACATTTTATATCCAAGACCAACACGATTAAGGATGTATTTTTCAAGATATAAAGGGATTTATTGTTAAAGGGTCTAGGGAATATATCTCATTCTCTTTTCTTGTCAAAGAATAGTTTTGTTTTATGATGAGTTTTATTAGTTAGATAAAATGAATATCGAGAATTTATGTATAAAAAGGAGAGTTTATCGATTCTTTGTATCCATTAAATTCGGTTCATTACTCTATGTGAGATATATCCTGTGAACTGTCGGGATTTAATGAAACAAATTTAGGGTTTACTTAACAGGGAAATTTAAAATGTTCATTCGACATCGAGATCTAAAAAATGCTCTACAAATATATTTGGAAAACCTTCAATATCCCAAAGGCCTTTCCTTCCCTCTAGTACTTCTCGGGCTTCATTGTGACCCAGTGCCATTCCCTTCCATCCCATGATGCCAGATGCGGGATTTTGGAACACATTTCTATATTTGTTCGGCTGCCTCGTGTTTACTCCACAACACTCAAGAGAGGGAATGAGTGGATATCCTCACACGGTAACATTGGAAATCTCTCTCTCTCTCTCTCTCTCTCTCTCTCTCTCTCTCTCTCTCTCTCTCTTTTGGAAAAATAATCCTAACATTAATATTCGATATCTGACTAACTTTTTAAATCTCGTCTTAATGAGATTCATTAACTGATATGAGTTACAGCTTAAAATGATTTCATAAGATATAATTTTCTAATGTATTAATATGGAACTTTAATGATCAACCTTTTATCTTCCAAACATCAATAACTGCATTTCTCTGTCAATACGAAATCAGATTCATATATAATTGCTGATAATGGAATTCATCGTATAATTTCATTACTTTTTACATCCATAACAGATCTCTTTCAATTTCGAATATCAACTCTCTTTTACGTAATGATACCAAATAATATAAAGATAAGATTTTCCCCTATCTCTTGAATAAAAGGTATTTATCACTAACGTTTTAAAGGCGAAGGGCCCCGGCAAGGAAAGTAGTGCAGCTAGGATATATATATATATATATATATATATATATATATATATATATATATATATATATATATATATATATATATATATATATATATATATATATATATATATATATATATATATATTAATATATATATAAAGCAAGTTAATTTGAAAGAATAAAAATAGAATTATCGGTGAAATATTTGGAATGCGGTGAACAATGATGCTGAAAATGGAAAGTATGAGAGAGAGAGAGAGAGAGAGAGAGAGAGAGAGAGAGAGAGAGAGAGAGAGAGAGAGAGAGAGAGAGAGAGAGAGAGAGAGAACAACAACGATATAATGCTGTTACACTGATGTTCATTATTTATGTCTATGTTACCAATTCAAGTTACGTATTGTAATGTAATATCTGCATCTACCAACGGATTTATCTTAGTACAATATTATCAGTATATCATTTTTCCTATTAGTTCAAATTAAATCAAATTAACAAACTTTCCAGGTTCCTTTTTGAAGAAAATTAAAATTTGTTTATGGGAATCGTTTCCTGCAGAGTAAAACTCAAAGACGTGCTAGGGATCCCTTTATGCTTCTCCGAAGAGGACATAACTTGATTCACCCTAAGAAATACGCAAGAGACACATCGGGGTCTCCTTGGGTTAATTCAAGTCGTAGCAAGAGCTCTTTTCCGCCATGAATTCGCGTTACTGTCTTTACCTGAGCGGGATAAAGTCTCTGTATTTTGTGGAGGCAGGAATTGCTTGGGAGAAGGACTCTGCAAGAAAGAAATAAAGAAAGAGCATTATTTTATTGGAATGGGTCTGCCCTAGAGGTAGGTAAGCGAAGGGTTCCTACAGTAGGCATAAAAACGTTTAATATTCAGGATATCAAGGAACAAGAGGTGACTTCAACAATGATTTCTTTGGTCAACGTTAAAAGAAAAAAAAAAAAAAAAAAAAAAAAAAAAAAAAAAAAAAAACCTGGTTGCGAGGTAGACAAAAACCTCATAATTCTTATTTCTCGTGAGAACTAAAAATATCAAAAGAACTTTTTGGTTCCTCAAGTGACCTAAGCAAGAAATTCAAGAGAGAGAGAGAGAGAGAGAGAGAGAGAGAGAGCTCTAGTTTATGTAGAGAGTGGAAAGAGATACACAGCAGAAATGGATACATACTGTAATTTAAGACGGAGTTTTATGCAATACATAAACCGGATTTAATTTGAACTAAAGATGCCCTCCTTTCTGATTTAAATGCTTAGCTTCAGCCTAAACGAATAATGGGTAAATCAAAGGTAAATGGGATTCAACTTTGGGTAAGGAGCTAAAAATGCCTCAGAATGAATAGTATATTATAAAATGTCCAAACAAAAGCAGAAAAATATAAACAAGATGGAAAGTCTAAACGATCTTGATGGGTGAATTTTAGGGGACAAAATTAAAGGCAAACTCAATAAAAATTTTCCCCCAGTGAATGAAAATTTGTTTATGGAGGAAGTAAAAGATGTTTATGGCCCTGGGATGACCATAAATGGTTTGGAATCTGCAACAAAATGTCCCAAAATGGCCTCCAATAACTGAGGTCTTTAGAAATTGGCATTTGAACGATAACCTTCAATCGCTACGATAGACGTCAAATGGATTGAAGCGATCCAACCCCGCTAAAGAGACTCTGATTCTCTGTTCTGTGTTTCAGTGTAAACAATATCAATCTCACTTCACCTTTAGTTTTATCGCTTCAATGTTGCAGTCTTCAAAATTCGTACAGGGAAACAATGATTTAAATGAAACAACTGAACTGCAAATTTGGAACAGATGACCTAAGGAAAAAAAAAAGGAAATCTTTATGGACCAGCGCAATGTCAGGAAAGCAAACTTAAAGCATCACTTGAACAGCTTTGCTTTATGGGAGCCAATTTTAACTGTGATCTTTTGAAAGTTTAAGGACTATTTGAGAAGAGAAAAAATAAAAGTTGCGACCTTTTTAAAACAAGAAGCTGATTTGTCTTTGCAAAAATCGAGTGAGTTTTTGGGAAGTTCAAGTTTTGATGAAGTTTTATTATTATTATTATTATTATTATTATTATTATTATTATTATTATTACTACTACTTCTACTACTAACTAAGGTACAACCCTAGTTGAAAACGCAACAGGAAAAAATAGCCCAGTGAGGAAAGGAAATAAGAAATAAATAGACGATATAAGAGGTATTGAAGAATGAAAATAAAATAATTTAAAAACAATAACAACATTAAAACAGATAATTCATATATAAACTATAGAAAGATATTTGTCAGCCTGTTCAACATAAAAAGCATTTGCTGCAAGTTTGAACTTAGGAAGTTCTACCGATTCAGCTACCCGATTATGAAGATCATTCCACAAACTGATCACAGTTGGAATAAAACTTCTAGATGAAGAAGGCCTGACTATTAGAATTAACTGCCTGCCTAGTATTACGAACACGATGGAACTGCCGGGAAGATCTGAATGTAAAGGATGGTCAGAATTATATATATAAAAAAAAAATCTTATGCAACATGCATAATGAACTAAGATAGGAAAAGTTCCCTTGAAAAATTGCTGGTGATGATCTGCATACCTATTGTAAGAATGAGACCGAGAAGAGAAGACATTGATATTATCATGAGTTTTTTTCTGAATCTATTGTTCACTTCTTTCTTTTACTTCTGGCGAAAATATCAAACCACCCAGAGGTCAAATTGCGTAATTCAGTGACACTGGTTACCTGGACAACGCCTTTGATTAGAACAATATTCCTGTCAAAAGAACATTGAATATCAAAATATTGAATCAATTTCTAAGAAGAAACAAAAATATAGAGGAATATTAATGTTTTTCCTTCATGGGAACCTCAGTGCTAAACTGAACAAGACAAGCCTAAAATAACCTTTCCTAATAGTTAAGTCTAAACACCTTCGGAAACTCTGATAAAATAATAACATATGATCGAGGGAGGGTGAAATCTAGACCTGTCTCCGTATCTTAATTAATGGCGTCATGTTTTAGGATATTCTTGTGTAAAACGGCTTCCCAGAGAAGGATTTCATTTTGTGGGTAATTTAGTCCTTACAATCAGTTGGATTTTTGTCTTTATGGTAAATCGGTTTTTGTATATGCTGGAACATCGCTCCTTTGGAGATTTTAGAGTCGGTTTATGTCTGTGTTTATCAGGGTCATTTGGGGGTTACCGTAGATAATTAAGTTTATGAAACTTATTCAAGATGATTTCAGATACCAAAAATATATTTTATATTCATATGGCGTAGATATAAATGCTAAAAGGTACTATCAGCTATATGATTATAACTTTTTTTTTTTTTTTTTACTTCTTTAAGAAGCATCTCTCCAGGGAGTTACTTCTTGTAGTGAAGCTGCAGGACCTACACCCTTCTTCTGAACCCTCGTTGTGACCTGCCACCAATGTTCCCAAGAAAGAAAAGGAGCATTTTAGATGCTGTGGGACAGACCTTCAATTTGAGCCAATTTTGTACATAAACAATATCTTTTCTTAATACATGCTTTACTGTGTACCCAGCTCATGTGGGTGTGCCACGAAATGAGATGCTGGGCAAACTAGCAAAAAGAGAAAAAAGAAAAAAAAATAAATAAATAAAATAAATAAAAATGTAAACAAATTACTAAAAAGTATCCTGGAAGAGATCGACTTTTGTGTAATGACTTTTTGCCTCATATCATACGATCTTTTGGTGAAATTCGGCAACATTACTGGAATTATGTTGATCAGAGTAAGATGAAGGAGATCATAAGGGTTATACCTCCTTGGAAATACGATAATATACATAGGAGATGGGAGAAAACCCTCTGTCCCCTGTACCAACCGTGTGTCACACAATTGTACATAATTATTTTGTATATATTATGCTTGTATCTGCACTCTTCCCTCGCACTAAAAAGAACCTGAATGATCATGTCTCCGGTTTTGCTCTGTAACATTGTCTGTCTCTCGAACAGGTTATGTCCTGTTGCCTTGAGGTTTTGTATATAAAGAAGAGTGTTCCTTAATAAACAACTCAGTTGATTGCATCCTGCCTTTGAGTTCACAACCCTCTCTTGGCCCGTCACACACCTAACAACTGGACACACACTTTTAACAGAGGAGTTCCTGATGAGTGTCAGTGCCTGTGATTTGATTCTCCTCAACATAGAACTTGTTTATAGAGGGCCATTTCTGATAAAGGATATCTTGTTTTAAGTAAAATCATTGAAGACTAAGGGTTAAATAACACAATTTATTCAACGATGGCAATATTTGATTACTGGAATGTAAAGTAAATAGCTGTGAGCCTTAACTCGGATATAGCTTATTCCCTGAACGTATACATAATACTGACACCTAAATTGGATTTTTTTTTATTTATCCTTTATGATTTAATGTTTGCTGAGAATATTGGTTTCATGGGATTATTGCTCCGTTGACGATGCTCACTTTAAATCTCCATGTGTCGAAATTTAATGTAAATCGTTGCATATATTTTATGACTTTAAGATAGATACTGAAAACTGTATTTTAGGATTCAGTCAATATGTACTGTGTCCCATTTATACCCCAGGGGCCAGTGAAAATACTTATACATACACACATAAAAGCACACAGACAACACAAACACACACACGAATATACATTTATCTATATATATATATATATATATATATATATATATATATATATATATATATATATATATATATATATATATATATATATATATATATATATATATATATATATATATATATATATATATATATAAAACATACATACAAATATACATACTTACATACTTATTTACATATACTGTTATTGTACAAATTTGAAAAGAAATACTTAAAAGATATCCTTAAAATCCATCTCATTTTTCCCGTGTCTAGGCGGAAAAGGCTGTCTAGCCTAAAATGTTCATTCGCTTCCACCGACAAAATCAGCTCAGAATTTCTAACGTTTAATAACGTTGGAAAAATGATTGGTTAAGAAAACATCAGTTTTCTTCTTTCATACATTTTGTGTCAAAGGATTCATCTCTCTCTTAAGTGGCTGGAAAGATGTTAATTGCTATCAAACATGTCCATGTATGTTTACATGGAACGTGATCTACGATAGTTACTGGTTTATGGTACGAGATTATTCAGATTATCCTGCTGTTTTCAATATTCTATTTGCAGAAAATTTGTAGGCCGGTATCATCTGATAATATTACTTGAATCATTATATATCCAAGTAATTAGTGATTTTAAAAAAATACTATATATATCAGGTAAAAAGTCAATGGGTCAAACAAGAGTTTTATAATTGCTCCACCCAATCTTGCATTTCTCTGATTATGACTCCAAAGATATTTAAGAACACTGAGAGTAGTAAACGTCCGAGAGTCAAAATCTCAGGAAATTAAGTTTTTTCCTCTTTGAAGATAATGATTTCGTTTAGAAATCGAAAGTCCAGAGAAAGATTTTTACTTTAGGTTACAATATGAATTTTGTTTGAGTAATGACTCCTGGGTCATATATTAATTGAACTGAATCTTACAATTATTTAGGACAATGAAATAAAGAAAAACATGGTTTCAATTATCTCTCTCTCTCTCTCTCTCTCTCTCTCTCTCTCTCTCTCTCTCTCTCTCTGACTTCAACCCGAATATCTTGTGTAATACCTCTTAGAGCACAGCAGTAGGCCTACTTGTAAAAATGATACCAAGAGGATGGATTATTGTTATCCTGAAAAGATTTCTTCATACAAGTCATAATAGATGTTGAAGGAATATTTAATTTCTTCAGTTTCCTGAACCTTTTGTTCACTGCTTCCCTTTACTTCCAACGAAAATCTCAGTGCAGCCTGAAATCCAATTTGCAGATTCAGTGACACTGGTTACCTGGACAAGACCTTTCATTGGAATAATATTCCTGTCACAAGAACATTAGATATCAAATTAGTAAAACTCATCTCTAAGAAGAGAAAGAAGAAGCAAGAAGATGGCAGAATCTCAATGTCTTCCTTCATGGGAACCTCTGGGCTACACTGAACCAGACGAGCTTCAAATAGTAAGGTCTAAAATCTTTGGGAAACTCTTCTATAAGATGATAACATATGATCGAGGGGAGGTGAAACCTGTACCTGTCTCCCGTATCTTAAGTAATGGTTTCGTGTTTTGAGGAATTCCTGTGTAAAACTCCTTCCCAGAGAAGGATTTCATTTTGTCAGTAATTTATTCCTTACGGTCAGCTGGATTTTTTCTTTGTGATAAATCGGATTTTGTATATCCTGGAACATTGCTCCTTTGGGAATATGAGACGTTTATATATGTGTTTATCAGGGTCATTTTGGGAGTTAACTGATACCAAATATAGAGTTCATAGTCATATGACTTAGTTATGGATGCTCAAAGGAGGTATCAAATATAATATTATGTTAAATTCTATTTCCTGTTAAAGAAGCGTCCCTCCAAAGTGTTACGCCTTATGGGAGTGAGGCTACAAGACCTACACCCTTCTGCTCCCTCGTTGTGACCTGCCACTGTCGAATTAGAGAATCTACCGGTAGAGTACACAATTTGCCTTCCAGAATAAAAGGGAAAAATTTGGTTTCATTTACGAGGTAAATTGTCCTTGATGAAGGTGTGGCAAAGAGAATCCTGTCTATACGAAAATGAAATTTTTAATCCTTATTGAGATTATTTCTTTCTTCGAAGTAATCTGTTTATTTAATGTCGTCTGATGATGTTTTCGAGGGATGTGGCTGACGATGTTCCTTTTAGGTGGAAAGGAAGATGGAGATGAGGAAATGAAGGTTCGGGAGTAACCAAAGGATAACAAGTTACGAATTTTTTTTTTTTTTTTTTTTTTTTTTTTTTTTTTTTTTTTTTTTTTTTTTTTTTTTAGGATAAAAATTGACGTCTTATTAAAACATTGAATGTAAAATTAAAGAAAAAGCTGAATCAGTAAGAAAAAGAAGGCGTTGTTGGAGGGGGGAGGGGGAGACTCAGCATTGGGATAATAATTAGACGTCCGGTGGAAAGGAGATTCCTTTGGTCCAGAAGATGAAAGAAACAGAGTGGGATGATTAAGGTGGGGGAAGCGAAGATACAAAGTTCCCAGGAGAGAAAGGAAGTATTTTAGCAGATGTGAGTGACAAAACCTGAATTTGAGTCTTTATATTATATCAAATCATTTTCTTTTCCTAATACATGCTTTGCTGGGTACTCAACTTATGTGGGTGTGTCAGGAAATGAAAAGGCGGACAAACTAGCAAAAGAAGGAACAGACAAATTGCTTCCTGGGAGATATCCACTTTTGTGCAATGACTTTTTGCCTCTTATCAAGATTTCTATAGGTGATATTTGGAAAAAAATTCAAATTTAGTTGATCAGAATAAAAAGAGGATCGCACGTGCTGTATCTCAATGGAAATATGATAACAGCCTTAGAAGGTGTGAGATTGCCCTTTGTCACCCAAAAAGAACTGGGCACACTCGTTTAACAGATGAAATTTATATATAAGTGTGTGTGTGTATAACCTATATGTATATATCCTCACCATCACCTCCTCCTACACCTACTGACGCAAAGGGCCTCAGTTAGGTTTCAACAGTCGTCTCTATCTTGAACTTTTAAATCAATAGGCCTATTTCTCCTTTCATCGTCTCCTGCTTCATAGTCTTCAGCCATGTAGATTTAGGTCTTCCAACTCTTCTATTGCCTAGTGGAGTCCAGTTGAAAGTCTGGTGAGCTAATCTCTCTTTGGGATGCAAAGAGCATGCTCAAACCATCTCCATCTACCCCTCATCATGATCTCATCCACATATGGCACTGGGGTAATCTCTTTTATAATTTTATTTCTAATTCTACCCTGCCATTTAACTCCCAACATCCTTCTGAGGCTTTGTTCTCAAATCTCCTGAATCTATTGAAAATTGTTTCTTTGTCATACCAAGACTCATGTCTATACAGTAACACTGATCTCACTAAACTGGTATATAGTCTGGTTTTTACTTGTAATTTTACTTAACCTAGCCATTGTCTGATTTAATTTTACAATCTTTCACTAAACTTTAATTCTAAAGACCCAGATATATATATATATATATATATATATATATATATATATATATATATATATATATATATATATATATACATATATATATATATATATATATATATATATATATATATATATATATATATATATATATATATATATATATATATATATATATATATATATATATATTATATATATATATATATATATATATATATATATATATATATATATATATATATATATATATATATATATATATATATATATATATATATATATATATATATTACATATATATATATATATATATATATATATATATATATATATATATATATATATATATATATATATATAACACAGCCGTTTCTACTCGTCTGAAGGTCAAAGGCCTCAGACATGCCCTTATTCATATCTGGGGTTTGGACAGTTTTCATCACCACGCTAGCTAACTACGGATTGGTGATGGTGGGAGAATTTTGTGTGATAGCTCATAGGAAGTCAACCTAATATTAGTGACCTAGACTGCTGAAAAATGGATATTTTTTTTTTTGGGGGGGGGGGCAGATTTTAATATAAAAACTTACAGTACGAAACAAGATATTTAAATTTTTATCATTCATAAAACTTCAAATGAAAATAGCACATAAAATCATTTAGATAGGAATATAGACGATTGATTTTATTCAAATGTAAAAAGAGAAATTGTAAAGGTGTTTTCATCCATGAATTAGGTAAAAGATTAATATTCTTGTTTCATATTTTACTAGACAATTTTTAAAAAATACCTTCAAGATTTAATTCGTTCACAAGTGATTAAAGAAATTACATAAATCTTTACCTATTTTCTATAATAAATTATATTTTTTTCAGTAAACTTTGATCAAAATTTATTTCAGATAACAAAATTTTAAAGTTCAAATTATAGTTATATTTTAGGTAATCATTCCAGCAGGATTTTTTAAATCACTGTTGAACTGCGTGTATTTTCTATATAATTTATCGGTATATTGATACATTAAGCCTTTATTATACAATTACAATGTATAAAGTAACTATATGATACAACAGTATAAATAAAACATACTTTACATTGCTTCTTATTTTGGGGTAAAATATATGGTTCTTACAATCATAGATTACACATAGTAGTGAACTGGGCATATAATCAGGATCGAATCTATATTTAACATCTCTCCGTTGATTTTCCCAATACGCGTAAGAATCGAGCAATCACGATTAGAATTTTCGTTTTGTCAACCCTTCAGTTGAGGGGGTATTCAATAATATCAACGATATTCTTGGTCATCCATTGTACTTTCCATACCCTACCACCCAAGCAACTTGATCACCCTCTTTTTAAAATTCTGATTTCTTTTTCTATAACTATATATGTAATTTTTCACTAAATCTTCCACATATTGAAAAGATTTTCATCAAAATTCATCAAAAATAATTATAAACACAAAAAAATAATTTTTAAAACGTGAAATAGCCCAAATTCTCGAAAACACATCATTATGATGATAGAATATTTTCCATCTGATCTTACTCGTCAGGAATTTGCGTAATATTAACCGTTCATTGAGATTGGAGAAAGCCTTTCCTGTTCCATCAGTATTCAATAAGTAAAGAAACTGAATATTAGAATACAAACGTGAAAACTTTATTTTCGTTGACTATAATGATGATTAATTTATGCAATTTTCTATAGATTTTGCAGAAAATAGAAGAACTTGCAACACAGTTTTCTTTCGTTTCTGTTTTGACTTTCGAGGGGGACTAAATAAAACCCAATTCTATACCATCCCTTTATCTAAGTCTATATGTCAATAAATGTTGCATTTTTAATCCTTCTTATCCTATAATAACCTTTGATCTATTTCTAATTATGTTTAAGGGGAAACAGGAAGATCTGCTCTTCTATTCTGTAGTAAGGTTTCATAAAAACAGTTATATTTACGAAAACTATCTCACAAATTTCTAATATTAGATTTTACATTATTTTCTTCCTCATTTACAGTGGCAATTCCATTAGAGAGAGAGAGAGAGAGAGAGAGAGAGAGAGAGAGAGAGAGAGAGAGAGAGAGAGAGAGAGAGAGAGAGAGAGAGAGAGAATTATGGACAGCAAATGGTTCTGTTCATTATTTTTGTTTTTTTCCGTAGGTTATGTATGGTGCTTATATAAGTACCAGCAGTTTTCTTGCAGCTCCAGGTAAAACCAATTCCAAAGAAAATCCTACGGTTTGGCATGAAAAATTAAATATATACAAAAGAGTTAAGTGGCATTCGTTGGTTGTTGCAGCCAAAAATTCTAGGTAATCACTTCTATAAATAAGTACAGAAACGTAAGTATTTACAAGCTTAAATTATTGAGGTAAGTAAATTACCGAGTTACTTAAACACAAATCAGTCAGTTTGAACATCCAATGTTGCATAACCGTTTGGAACAGAAAGCAATACAGCAACTCCTTTTACTAATCATTGGTATTTTGCATAGCTAAAACGCACATACCAGAGCTCAAAAACACCTTCAGGGTAGAACTTTCTGGTTAAAAATGTTTGGTTATAGAATTGCCTTTGTTCGTTAAAGGATGCCACAAATATTACACCCTAGCACATCTCTTTGTCTATCAAATTAGGGACTTAATCATTCTCCAAAATGGCCAGTTTGCTAGTTTTATGGATGACATGACCAAATGCTCAGTAGTATCCTCTTCCTCCCTATACAAAACACAAAGGGTATCCTTATCATTCCTGTTTCTATAATTTTCTTTTAATTCTCACACATTTAACTTAGTTTTCATTAAATATTACTGTCGCATTAGTGTCAAGTTCACCTATGCAGTCTCTTCTGCCATTACTACTCAAAAACCTCAGTTTGGTCATCTCTGCTTTTCTTGCTTCTATTTTTCTTTTAATTTCATTTGCTACTGTACTTTTTGTTTCTTTTTAAATTTTTTGTTCATTTATACTTTCTTACTTCTTCAATTTTAATATAATATTCATCGCATATTTTTTTAATACTTTTTCCCAACTTTTCCCATATAGTTCTCTTATTTGGTCTTCCACTACTTTCTTAACTAGCCATTTGTCATCTGATGTTATGAAATAACTTGAAAGGCCCGTGCCAACAAGAGATGTTGGCTTTAATACACCAACAACAACAAATGAAATAACATCACATTTTTCATACTGCTATTTTCTGCTATTAGCCCCCAGTATGGTATAGTAGAAACCTGTTTAAACATTCCTTTCATAATTTTGTACTGTTTACTCTCTAGTTCTTTCATTTCTTTTTCTTTTATTACACCCCATGTCTAAATATTTGCAAACATTGTAGGTACTACTATTGTCTCATAGCTCTTTATTCTCACTAACAAAGCCAAAACTCCTACTCTGTTACTGTCTCCATACTTCCTAACTTCCTGTACCATGCTCCCCTTTGGCTTATGATGAGACTTTGGTTTCCTTTATCCTAGTACCACTCTCCTGATTATTTATATTCCTTAACTGTTTTTATCCTTCGGAGTTTCTTAAAACCTCGTCCTTTTAGTTCAATGGATGATTTGTTGTCGGTGGAAATTGGGAGAAAAAAAATCCATGAAAGGACTCAGTCATATCTTATACATGCAAAACAATACATCTCTCTGAAGTGCAAAGAATGTACAGATATAATTGTGTACGTTTGGTGGTACATATTTGTTTAAGCTTAATTCTAAAAACTTTTTGTTGTCTTGTAGAGAGGAAGAATGAGTCTACAAAATGAAGAGAAATCAGTTGAGAGAAAACTTAATCAGAATTAATGGATGTGATGGCCATTGCATTCTGCTTCATCAAAACGATGTTGTCAACACATTTTATATCGTCTGGTGTTTGAGAAATGATAACAAGTGAAGCAGATGTCTGCATTGACATTAACAATGCCATGCTGTTATGAAACCCAAGAGACGATATACCATGTCCCATATTCGTTGTTAAAGTTTCCTTAACACCCAAGTAACGAAGCCAGATTTGGTTTACAGTGAACACTTATGTATTATTGTAATAATGTACTGTATTACCTCAAATGTTACGTGTATTGAGGGCAACATTGCACCATATTGCATTAATAAAACATGTTTAAGATTGTACATAACTGAAATAATGTATTTTGATATTAGGGTTCAAGCATTTATTAGGATGTGATTCTTTTTACTTTTGTACTGCAGTAGGATTTAGGTCTTTCGAGATCGATGCTCTTATGTTTGTTATGAGGTTTTAGTTTTTAAGATTGTTTACGACGCTTGATGCTCAGTTTAGAGTTGGTTGCTGGAAGCCCAGAGCCAAGAGCAATGTAGCCTCTTATCATACATTAAAGGGTTATGTATACACCTGCGTTTGATTCAACATATCAACAATAAGATTTTAAATATTTAACTTAGCCGGTGAATATATAATAGCTGCTGCTCCAGCGGCTCGACAGAAAAACACACAAAAACTCGCGAGCGATCGCTATGAAGGTTGCGGGTGTGCCCACCAGCGCCAACTATCGGCCAGATACCGCATATGCATGTAAACAAGCCTCAATTCTTCTCTGTCGGCCTTAACGACAAGACGTATCATTACTCGCTGTATAACCTGGAGTTTTCTCAACAGACTTGGTGAAGTACTTCATTTTGGTTTGAGCTTTCGCAGTGCAGGTGTTTTTCCTCAACTTAAACTCTTGAACTCTTTTTTGGACAGATTTAATTGTTGATGACTTGGATTGTTTTTTGGACTTTCTTTGACTAATTCAAAATGGCTGACGCTTCTCAAGTTCCTAGATTTCGTAAGTGTAATGCTAGGGATTGCAATAGGCGTCTTCCAAAGGCATCTCTCGACCCACATACTGTGTGTTCTAATTGTCGGGGTAAAACCTGTCAATTAGGAGATCGGTGTGAGGAATGCGTGGGCCTTTCGGAATTCGATTGGCTCGAATATGACAAATATTCTCGTAAGCTAGAGAGAGATAGGGTGAGGAGAAGTTCCTCTAGATCAGTAGATTTTTCCTCTCCCCATGCCTCTGAACCTAATCCTTCCCCTGTAGTGGTTGTGCCTGAACCCCCTACTGGCACTCAGGAACCATCAATGCGGGACATGTTACGTGCCATTCATGCTTTGGGTGAAAGAGTTGAGTCATTAGCTACAGATCGTAATCAACTCATGGCGGACGTTAAAGAGCTAAAGTGTCAGAGTGCCACAGCGTAAAATCGTGGGAAAGTGATTAGTACGCAAAGGGTTTTTTCAGTGTTGCGACCGAGGGTTCGTCTGTTCGTGCCTGTCGTTCGCCTAGTCCGAGACCTCTTGCAAGCTCCCAAGCCCAGGGGAGAAGTAATGTCGTACGACTTATGGGTTCGAGAGGCCTTGATCAGCGAACAGACGTTCCCTCTATGGTAACAGGCGTGTCTCATCAAGACCGCCCCTACCATAAGACGAGAGAGACCATTTTCTCCTCGTCATCCGAAGGCTTTTCGCATAAGAAACCGTGGAGCAAGGTTTCAAGGCCCTTGAAGCAAAAGTCGGTCCCTTCAGGACAGGTCCAGCGTCCTGGTTGTAGCCATTGGGACAGCTCTGACCCCTTACAGTCATCGGAAGACTGCTCGCTGCCTAAGCAGCAACGTTACACAGGCTCAGAGAGTCTTGGTGTAGGCAAGGTTGTGCAGTCTCAGACGTTAACCCCGTCTTTTACCGCACCCATTCCCGTTGATCCTAAATGGGTTGTACTGCAAGACATGCAGATCAAGCTCGCCTCCCTTATGGAAGACTATTCTGCTGAAAAGGTTCACGATGATCCTCGCCGCTTAGCTAATCGAGATCCTGGCCTTCAGCCGCCAAAACGAGCCTTTGCTCGTCCTGTTGACGTTGGCGTTGCTAAGTCACGTCAATCGCGCTTTGTAGAGCCTCACTCGATGCAGTCACGTGTTGACTTTCAGCCGCATATGGACGTTCAGCCACTTCCTAATGCTCTTGTTGACGTTCAGGACGTTCGCCAACCAGCAGAGTTGACTTGTTTTGACGCTGAGCGTCAACCACCGCAGTCTAGAGTTGTTTTGACTGCTCAGTCTAGGCAGTCAAAACAGTCTCGAGTTGACGTCGAGCGTCCTCCCGCTCCTGTTGTTGTTGACAGTCAGGCTGTTAAGCAGTTACATGACGTAGCGTCCTGGACTTCTACTAATGCACCAGTGCGTGTGGACTCTGCGTGTCAAGCATTGCCAACCCCTTTGCTTGTTACTCAGCAGTTGTCGGATGAAGATCCTTCAGATGAGGACGTTGCTGACCCTCATCATGATGATCATCCTTCGGATGTAGACGAACCTAGAACGGTTCCTCCTTCAATGGACTTTAAGAAAGTCATGTTAATTTTCAAGGAGCTTTTTCCCGATCACTTTGTTACCGTTGCTCCTCGTTCGCCTCCGTCTGAGTTTGCTCTAGGCTTACCTGCTAACATGCCAGCCTTTACTAAGCTAGTGCTCTCTCGCTCTTCCAAGAGAGCTTTACGACTTTTAGGCGACTGGTTGGATACCAGGAGGAGTTTGGGGAAGACGGCCTTTGCCTTCCCTCCGTCAAAGCTCTCGTCTAGATCGAGCGTCTGGTATGCCACGGGAGAAGTTCTCGGCTTGGGAGTCCCTGCCTCTGCCCAGGGTGACTTCTCAAGCCTTGTAGACTCTCCCCGCCGCCTAGCCATGAGACGCTCGAAGATTAGTTGGTCCTCCTCGGACCTTGACCATCTGCTGAAAGGTGTATACAGGGCCTTTGAAGTTTTCAACTTCCTTGACTGGTCATTAGGAGCTTTAAGTAGGAAAATCTCGTCGGCTGATAGAGATGTTTCCTTACTGATAATGTCATGTATGGATAAAGCCATCCGCGATGGTTCCAATGAGCTCGCCTCCTCTTTTACGTCGGGAGTCTTAAAGAAGCAAGAGTCCCTTTGCTCTTTTCTTTCGGCAGGAGTTACTCCCTGTCAGAGATCAGAACTGCTCTTTGCTCCCTTATCAAAGTTTTTGTTTCCGCAACAATTGGTTAAGGACATAGCTTCTTCGCTTGTGCAGAAGGACACCCATGACTTGATGGCGTCCTCTGCTCGCAAGGGGACTCCTTCTACATCCTTTGCTGTAAGACCCAGGATCGACACTCCGGCATCCAGATTTATCCCGCCCTTTCGTGGCAGAGCTCCCAGCAGGGGAAGTACTCGTGCCGAGGGAAAGAGAGGAAAGAAGAGAGGAGCCAAGTCCTCACGTGGCAGAGTCTGACTGCCCACAGCCTCAGACAGCGGTAGGAGCCAGATTGAAGAGCTTCTGGCAGGCCTGGGAGAAGAGGGGCGCAGACCAACAGTCTGTTCGGTTGCTCAGAGAGGGGTACAAAATTCCGTTTGTACGCAAACCTCCTCTAGCGACAACTCCCATCAACCTCTCTCCCAGGTACCGAGAGGAGTCAAAGAGACAAGCCCTAAACCTAGAAGTGTCTCTGTTGCTAGAGAAGGGAGCGGTGGTGAAAGTCTCGGACCTTCAATCACCGGGGTTTTACAACCGTCTCTTCCTAGTCCCAAAGAAGACAGGAGGTTGGAGACCGGTGCTAGACGTTTTTGTTACGAAAACAAAGTTCACTATGGAGACCACGAAGTCAGTCTTAGCAGCGGTCAGAAAGGGAGACTGGATGGTCTCTCTCGACCTACGAGATGCGTACTTCCACATTCCTATACACCCAGATTCCCAACCGTTTCTGAGGTTTGTTTTCAGGAATGTGGTATACCAGTTTCGGGCCCTGTGCTTTGGCCTAAGTCCTGCTCCTCTCGTGTTTACGAGGCTTATGAGGAATGTGGCAAAATTCCTCCATTTATCGGGAATCCGAGCCTCCCTGTACTTGGACGACTGGCTTCTCAGGGCTTCGTCCAGTCATCGCTGTCTGCAGGATCTTCATGGACATT
Source organism: Palaemon carinicauda (assembly GCF_036898095.1). Taxonomy (NCBI): domain Eukaryota; kingdom Metazoa; phylum Arthropoda; class Malacostraca; order Decapoda; family Palaemonidae; genus Palaemon; species Palaemon carinicauda. The sequence continues at coordinate 7,699,204 of NC_090749.1, forward strand.
GGATCTGACCAAGGAATTGGGACTTTTGGTCAACCTAGAAAAGTCCCAGCTGATTCCATCCCAAACTATACTGTATTTAGGGATGGAGATTCGCAAGTCCAGTTTTTCGGGCTTTTCCGTCTGCCACCCGAATAGATCAAGCCCTGCTCAAAGTCCAACTAATGTTGAAGAGAGAACGGTGCTCAGTCAGGAATTGGATAAGTCTAGTAGGAACTCTATCATCCCTGGAGCAGTTTGTCTCGCTAGGAAGACTACACCTTCGGCCTCTCCAGTTCCATCTAGCCTTTCACTGGAACAAGGACAAGACGTTAGAGACGGTCTCAATCCCGGTCTCCCAACCAGTAAAGGCATGCCTGAAATGGTGGAACAACAATATCAGTCTGAGAGAGGGACTTTCCCTAGCAGTTCAGAACCCAAACCACGTACTATTCTCAGACGCGTCGGATTTGGGTTGGGGTGCGACCCTGGACGGTCGGAAATGCTCAGGTCTGTGGACCTCAAGTCAGAGGAGCATACACATCAACGGCAAGGAGCTTTTGGCAGTCCACTTGGCCTTGATGAAATTCGAAAGTCTCCTTCGAAACAAAGTGGTAGAGATCAACTCCGACAATACCACAGCCTTGGCGTACATCTCCAAGCAAGGAGGCACCCACTCCCTCACGCTGTACGAGATCGCAAGGGACCTGCTCATTTGGTCAAGAGATCGAGGCATCTCCCTGTTAACGAGGTTTATCCAGGGCGACTTGAACGTCTTAGCAGACTGTCTCAGTCGGAGGGGTCAGGTAATTTCTACGGAATGGACCCTCCACAAGGACGTGTGCAAGAGTCTTTGGGCGACTTGGGGTCAACCCACCATAGACCTCTTTGCCACCTCGATGACCAAGAGACTTCCAATCTATTGCTCTCCAGTCCCAGACCCAGCAGCAATACACATAGACGCATTTCTCCTAGATTGGTCTCATCTGGACTTATATGCATTCCCACCATTCAAGATTGTCAACAAGGTACTGCAGAAGTTCGCCTCTCACGAAGGGACAAGGTTGACGTTGGTTGCTCCCCTCTGGCCAGCGAGAGAGTGGTTCACCGAGGTACTTCGATGGCTGGTAGACTTTCCAAGAAGTCTTCCTCTAAGGGTAGATCTGTTACGTCAGCCCCACGTAAAGAATGTCCATCAAAGCCTCCCCGCTCTTCGTCTGACTGCCTTCAGACTATCGAAAGACTCTCAAGAGCTCAAGGCTTTTCGAAGGAGGCAGCCAGTGAGATTGCAAGAGCGAGGAGAGCTTCTACCATTAGAGTATACCAGTCAAAGTGGGAAGTCTTTCGAGACTGGTGCAAGTCAGCATCTGTGTCCTCGTCCAGTACCTCTGTAGCCCAAATCGCAGATTTTCTTTAACATCTTAGAAAGGTTCGCTCACTCTCAGCTCCCACGATTAAGGGCTACAGGAGCATGTTGGCTTCGGTCTTTCGACATAGAGGCTTAGATCTTTCCAACAATAAAGATCTCCAAGATCTCCTTAAGTCTTTCGAGACCTCTAAGGAACGTCGTTTGGCAACTCCTGGATGGAACTTAGACGTGGTCCTAAGGTTCCTCATGTCAGACAGGTTTGAGCCATTACATTCAGCCTCCCTGAAGGATCTCACCCTGAAGACACTTTTCCTAGTGTGCTTGGCTTCGGCTAAAAGGGTCAGTGAACTTCATGCCTTCAGTAAGAACATCGGCTTTTCTACAGAAAAAGCCACTTGTTCACTTCAACTTGGTTTCCTGGCCAAAAATGAACTGCCTTCTCGTCCTTGGCCTAAATCTTTTGATATTCCTTGCTTATCAGAGATCGTAGGCAACGAACTGGAAAGAGTATTATGTCCTGTTAGAGCTCTTAAGTTCTATTTAGCTCGTACTAAGTCATTACGAGGTAAATCTGAGGCATTATGGTGCTCAGTTAAGAAACCATCATTGCCTATGTCAAAGAATGCGTGGTCATATTTTATCAGATTTTTAATACGAGAAGCTCATTCTCACTTGAATGAGAAAGACCGATGTTCGCTTAAGGTTAAGACGCACGAAGTTAGAGCTATAGCAACCTCCGTGGCCTTCAAGCAAAATAGATCTCTGCAAAGTATTATGGACGCGACTTTTTGGAGAAGCAAGTCAGTGTTCGCGTCATTTTACTTAAAAGATGTCCAGACTCTTTCAGAGGACTGCTACACACTGGGTCCATTCGCTGCAGCGAGTGCAGTAGTGGGTGAGGGTTCTACCACTACATTACCCTAATTCCAATATCCTTTTTAATCTGTCTCTTGAAATGTTTTTAATATTTTTTTTTTTTTTTTTTTTGGTTGTACGGAAAGCTAAGAAGCCTTTCGCATCCTGGTTGATTTGGCGGGTGGTCAAAGTCATTTCTTGAGAGCGCCCAGATTAGGGGTTTGATGAGGTCCTGTTTGTATGGGTTGCAGCCCTTGATACTTCAGCTCCTGGGAGTCTTTCAGCATCCTAATAGGATGGCTGGGCTTCGTGAGGAAGACAGACTTGCAAGGCAGAGTAATCGTCTAAGTCAACTTCCTTACCAGGTACCTATATATTTGGGTTTTGTTATATTATAACTGTCAAAAACTCTAAGCATATACGCTGTAAACTTAATTAACTCTGGTCTCTACCCACCACCTTGGGTGTGAATCAGCTATTATATATTCACCGGCTAAGTTAAATATTTAAAAATGATATTTTAATTATAAAATAAATTTTTGAATATACTTACCCCAATAGAGACGAAGCAGGACGAGAAGAATTGAGGCTTGTTTACATGCATATGCGGTATCTGGCCGATAGTTGGCGCTGGTGGGCACACCCGCAACCTTCATAGCGATCGCTCGCGAGTTTTTGTGTGTTTTTCTGTCGAGCCGCTGGAGCAGCAGCTATTATATATTCACCGGGTAAGTATATTCAAAAATTTATTTTATAACTAAAATATCATAATTGACAATGCAGATGCGATACCCCTGCATAATTACTAATAATTATTCACTTATTTACGGGGGAGTAATAAACTGAAATCAACAGACAATCAACCAATATGAAATATAAAATTGGCAATGACCCGATGACGAATACACACAGAGATCAGAGAGCAGTAAAAGAAAAATTTATTGCACGAGAGCAGAAGAAAAAGGCCAATGAGGATTTCCTATGCAACCAACCTGAAGAATTACATCAAACACTAGCAAACAAAACAAGAAAACAAAGTAAATTTTAAAGTTGGGTAGGATACAAAAAAGGTAGGAAGTTACAAGGTGACTTTATAACAGTAGCCTAACCTATTCAAGGTATCAAGGTAAGCAGTCAAAATGCCTCTTGACATTCGAACATCCTGAACGATTTAGCATCACAGATGAACCCAATTCTGTTGTAACACGATGGCAACAGTGGTGTGAGAAATTTAAGATTTATTTAGAAGCATTTGGGAATATGAAGGATGCCCAAAAGAAGGCATTATTACTTCATAGCCTACAGGAGGTAGAGAAGTTCGGGAAGTGTTTAAGATATTGCAGCCTACAGATAACACAAGTGAAGCTGCAATTAAGGCTCTTACCACATATTTTGCTCCTCAGGTCAATAATTTTTTTGAAAGGTATCAATTTACAGCACAGGCATATCAGAAAGAAAATGAAAGTTTAGATGCATTTATGACGAGAAAAAAGAATTCAGCTGTTTCACATGAATTTCTAGAATTAGGAAATGTTATCATAGATTAAGTTATTGCACATTGCACATCACAAGAGCTGAGAAATAAATTATTGCAAAACAAAGTCATTGATAATAGGCAGAGCTTTATAAACCTCCAATAGGCAAAGTAACATAATAGGTAGTTCTACAAGTAATAGAATGGAATATTCTAAAATTAGTACAAGAGGTTCCAAATGGAAAAACAATGAGAATCAGAGAAGGCATATATCAAAGCCTAGTCATAGAAAAGTGCCTAACACAAATGTTCATAAATATCTGAATCCGGCCTACACACAGAAACAACAGGAAAAACCCAAGTTTTAGAGGTGTGGTAAAACTGATCATCTTACATACAGAGCAAAGAAATGCTCTGCTATTAGACAAACAAGCCAAAATTTTAGAAATAAGGGGCATTTTGACATGGCTTGTAGATTCCCTAAACAGTACGCAAAGAAAATAAATGCTACAGTTGATATTATTGGTCAAGAGAATAATGCGGAAAATGTCCATGACAATCAGGATAAGTCAGAAAACTATTCTGCGTTTCGCATAAATTCTGCCAATAAATATACAAAGAAACATATCATGGTAGAAGTAATCATAAATGATAAACCGATTCTGATACAAGTTGACACAGCAGCCGATGTATCAATTATGTCTGAGAAAACAGCTAAAAGCATTCCTAGTTTGTTATTAGAAGGTACAAATAGAGTTTTGAAAGGTTATATTGGTTTTGATATTCAGGTAATAGGTGATTCGAACATATAAGTATAGTACAAAGAACAGAAATTAGAGAGAATGCCATTAACAGTAGTAAAAGGTAAAGGGCAAACTTTGCTAGGTTTGGATTGACTACTTACTTACTTACTTACTTATTTCCACTCCCAGGTAGGCTTTCCGCCTGTCAGTGAAATCAGTTGTTTTCTCCACTCAATTCTGTTTTCAAAATTTCCATCTCTTCTCAGCTGTACAATTATTGGCATGTTGTTCTTTGTCAGAATCTCTTCAATTCCATCCCTCCAGCGTTTACGTGGTCTACCTCTTGATTGGCTACAGTATTTGAAATTAGATTGGCCTAGTATTTTGAAGGTTACAGGTACACAAGATGAACACAAAAAGGAAATGTCTGTGGATAACATCATATCAGATTTTCAAGATGTATTTGAAGATAAAGTAGGTACAGTAAAGAATGCAAAGGCAATTTTAGTTTTGAAACCTGACAGTGCTCCTAGATTTTGTGCTCCCAGAACAGTACCGTAGGTATTGAAAAGTGCAGTTGAAACAGAAATCAGGAGATTAGAAAAATAAGGTTCTATGGGAAAAGGTTACATATTCAGATTTAGCTACTCCATTGGTACCTATTGTGAAGGAAAATGGTCGGGTTAGGTTATGTGGAGATTACAAAGTAACGTTCAATCCACAACTGAAAGTAGCTCAACATCCATTACCAAATCCGAAAGACATGTTTGCAACTATGTCAGGATGCAAGGTTTTTTTTAAGTTAGATTTAAAACAAGCATTTTAACAGCTTCCCATGGATGAAAGTTCACAAGAATTATGTACTGTAAATATATCCTTAGGTTTGTTTAGGGCAAAGAGATTACCTTATGGAGTTGCAAGTAGTCCAGCTATATGGCAACAAACTATGGGTATGATTTTTTCAGGAATGCAAGGAGTATTCATTTTTATAGATGATATTTTCATTATTGGTAAAGACACAAGAGAACATAAAGAATGATTGCGAACAGTTCTAAAGTAGTTGAAAGAACATAATAATAGAGTAAATAAGAGCAAAGGTATTTTTGAAGTTGATTCAGTGGAATATTTAGGTTTTGTAATAAATGGCAAAGGTATTCACAAAACTAAAGAGAAGATTAAAGCTGTATAATTAACAAAAGTACCAGAAAGTGTTAAGGAATTATAATTATTTTTAGGTTTAGTACCATTTCATGGGAATTTTATTCAGAATTTGTCTACAAATGCACATCCATTGTGTAATTTCTTGAATAAGGGTGTAAAATGGAAGTGAACAAAAGAGTGTCAGGAATCTTTTGAGAGAATCAAACAGGAAATAACATCACCCACATTCCTAGTACATTATCAAATGGATATACCATTTAAATTAGTATGTGATACATCAAACTTAGGTTTAGGTGCAGTATTATCTCATGTAATTGCAGATGGAACAAAAAACCAATTGCATTCACTTCTAGAGTATTGAACAAGGCAGAAAGGAATTACTATCATATAGAAAAAGAAGGTTTAGCACATGTGTATGGAGTTAAGAAATTTCATAGGTATCTTTGTAGTAGGAAGAAGTTCGCACTTGTTACAGATCATAAACCCTTATTAGCAATATTGGGTCCAAAAGCAAGTTTACCTATTTTGGTAGCTGCAAGACTACAACGTTGGGCAATTACGTTAGCCGCGTACCACTATGATAAAGAATACCGTCCAACATCAAAGATGGGTAATGCAGATGCTTTATATATATATATTACCAGTAGACAAAGCTCCAGAAGAGTATGATGACAGTATTCTGTTAATTTCTGTATATGATGTACCCATTATAACAAAAGATATAGCACACAGTACCGAGAGACACCCAGTACTTTTTAAGGTTTTAGAGAGTTTAATGACAGGTAGGCAACTTATGTGGAAAAGAGGAAAATTTTAAACCCCATAATAGCCAAGGACTTTTAGGGTTTTGAGTGGAAATAATTAGATAAAAGCTGAAACTTTGCAGATCGCTTTGATCGCTTCGAGATATTAGTATGGTCCACCAGGACTTCTCTGCCAGGGGGGCAGGAAGCTAGTTCTTCACGGAATCTCTAGTAGGACGTGTTTCATACCTCTATTCGAAGCCCTTTGCACTTGCATAAAAAGGGGGAAAATTTCCACGATACATTAATTCTCTGGTACACTTCCATCAGGACGTCATGGCTTGCGCCCAAAAAACGGATTTTGAGCGAAGCGAAAAATCTATTTTTGGTTGAGACAGCCATGACGTCCTGATGGACCCTCCCGTCTATTCTAGTCCAGCCTTTCAGGCTCCGCCCTGACCTGCTGTATCATGGATATTAGCAAGAAGCTGGCATCAGGATGAGGACGGACGTGGCGTCATTTAGTAATGGCGCCAGTTTGTTTATGTCTCGAGTACTAAAAGCAGCCACGGATGAGTGTAACTGTGGAACGGCTCCCCAGTTATTCTCTACCTTTCCATATCGAAGTGTTAACTCTATATGGGGTGCAGATAGCTATATGGCGTGGTCATTCATGCGTCCCCTGTTGATATACGATATCCTAGAGGGAAACCTTTAGGGTACTCGCACCAGAAGTTAGAATTCTGTGATAACCTTTAGTTTAATTCTCTGGGAAATATCCACTGTAGTTAAATATACTCTAGGAAGCTACTGAAGGAACCTTTCATCAGGACGTCATGGCTTGAGCCCAAAAATATATATATATATATATATATATATATGTATATATCAAACCGTGTTGTGTGTATATACCAGGAATCTATATCTTGTGCACAATCATATCCATTTTGATGTATCTATATCTTTACCAATGTAAAAAATATTCTTACTCAGTTACTAATGAACAATAATATCAATTATAATATATCTGTATCTTTAACAAAAGTAACAACTATTCTTTAACAATTTACCAATTTGTGCAAACATGTTTTTTTTTCTTTTTGTGGTACCTCATAATCATTTACTAGCATTATGCCATATATAGCATACATGGATCTGTATTTTCCATGTATTTTTCTTTGTTTATGACTATGTCTGTTAGGTAGGTGTTATTTTTTTTTACATATACTTTTTTTGCATACTATTCCTTAATCACTTGTTTATGGCTATGACTAAATGCACATTCAGTCAAACTCCTAGGAAACATATTTTAACGTAACTTTCAATGTTCAATGCTTGAATGGTAGCTGTCCACGCTAATGTAATGTATACATTAATAAACCCATGACCCAAGGGGTCATTGGCAAATTAGGAGTGTAACAACAAGTCATAACAGGGTGTGAAACTAGACCCTGCTAAGCAATGCTGGGAAAGCATTGCATGAATAAACATTTATGTATGTCTTTTAAACAAGTCACAGCGCCTCCCGTGGGAAGCAGTTGACCTATTGAGCCCTACCGGAATCACCTGACTTCCGGCCCTAAGGCTACGTGATCATTTCACTTTGTAATTATATAAAACGCTGAGAGAGCTAGTGTTATGTTATCGACGCGAGCCTATTGTAAATCTATTCTATTCATATTTTCATAAGGAATGGTCATCCGACCAAACCATCCGGACTCTAGTGATGGAGCTATCAATAAATTGTTTAAAGTTAACCTAAACTTTGACTTATTCTAAGAGGACACGTACAAGTCTAATATTTCTATATCACATTGAGGAGACATGAGGATGGAACCACAATGTGTACGTACCACATTCATACACTAACATATGTCATAGGTTGGCTAGAAAACCATCCACCCATCGAGATACTACCACTAGATAGTTATTGAGCCCTTTGACTGGCCAGAGAGTAGCCTTATACATTGGATCCCTCTATCTGTTTACAACTAATTTTATTCCTTTGCCTACTCATAGGGACCGATTCTTCTCTATCATCATTCATCTGACAACACCGAGATTACCAAACTATTCTTCTTCTTTGAAGGGGTTAACTACTGCATTGCAATTGTTCAGTAGCTAACTTCCTCTTGGTAAGGGTAGAAGAAACTCTTTAGCTATGGTAAGCAGTTCTTCTAGGAGAACGACACTCCATAATCAAATCATTGTTCTCTAGTCTTGGGTAGTGTCATAGCCCCTGTACCATAGCCTTCCACTGTCTTGTATTAGAGCTCTCTTGTTTGAGAGTACACTCAGGTACGCTGTTCTATCTTATTTCTCTTACTCTCTTTTTTTTATATTTTTTGAAGTTTTTATAGTTAATATATGAAAGATCTAATTTAACATAGTTACTGTTCTTAGAATATTTTATTTCCATTGTATATTATTTCTCTTGCTGTTTAATTGTATCCTACTTTCCTTTCCTCACTGGGCTTTTTTCCTTATTGGAGTTGTACCAACCATGTGTCACATGATAGTAATTAGTAACGGCATTTCATTTTGTGTATATATTATGCTCGTATCTTCCCTCTTCCCTCGCACTAAAAAGAACCTGAAATAACATGCATGTATCTCCCACCATTAACTGTTAGCTGATGCGGTGTCAGTTGAACAGGAAATTTCCTGTTGCATTGAACCTGAAATAATGTCTATTTTTCTCACCGTTAACTGAAACCGGTGCAGTGTCGGCTGAACAGGAAATTTCCTATTGTATTGAGTTTTTATATACAGTGAACCCTCGCTACTTCGCGGTTCGACCATCGCGGATTCACCACTTCGCGGATTTTTTTCATAACCCATGTCTATACATATATTGCGGATTTTCCGGAAATATCGAAAATACCGCGATGTGACCGATGGTGCGAGATTGGAGAAAGTAAGGAAAATTGAATCATGATTGATTTTCAATATAAATGAAACTTTGAGGAGCAACAAAGATATCATTTGTTAGAGAGATAGAGAGAGGTAAGGAATGGGAGGTAGTGAAAAGTAGCCCACAGAGAGAGAGAGAGAGAGGTAGAGAGAGAGAGAGAGGTAGAGAGAGAGAGAGAGAGAGAGAGAGAGAGAGATAGAAGGGGGTTTAAATGTAATAAACAAAATAATTTGATAGGTTATAACACATTGGTGCTTATGTAATATCAACTCTATACTGTAGACGGTTTGAATAAGTTAAGAAATGGTATAAATGATACTTTGTTAGTGTATTCGTACACACTCAAGAGCGGCAGCTAGATGACAGCTGATCTAATCACAGCCAAAAGTAAAAAAAAAAAAAAGTCAACAATACTCGATTTTTAAAACACACCCGAAATTTAAAAACAAAAGTACACGCTTTCTTAATGTGCAATTAACTATTTAAAGAGTGGCAATTTTCTAGAATAAAATGATATTTCCCAAAAAATAGTGGTTTGCTGATGAAATCGGATGCCCTATTTTTGGCTATGATTGAAATGGATGTAGACTCGGCCTAATTATTTCATTTCGTATTTAATTGACACAAAGAAAACTAATTTTAGTTTCTTCATCTAAATGTAAGTATTGTATAACACGAGAGAGAGAGAGAGAGAGAGAGAGAGAGAGAGAGAGAGAGAGAGAGAGAGAGAGAGAGAATGAATCAGCTGTTGTAATCAAATGGCGTGTTTTTGTTTCGTGAGAATTTCATCGCCACGACTTTAACAACAACACACTGTACTGAACTTTACAGTATTATACAGACTACTGTAATATGATAAAGTAAAATATTTGTAATCTATTTTATATGAAATGGGGCTATTTTTGTTTTGTTTAAAATTTACATTTACGTATGTAAAACAACTCTCTCTCTCTCTCTCTCTCTCTCTCTCTCTCTCTCTCGTAGATTGTTTTCCTGCTTTGCTACGTATGTATGATTTTATATAGATACGGTAAATAATATTTGTAATAACATATTTTATAAAAGCTTTTACTGTAATATCATTATTTATCACTTTCATCATGCGGGTTAAATTCCTTAGTTTGTTTACTGAGCGTACTTTATGACGCCGTCGTTTCAGGCGGCGTCATAAAGAACGGATTTTGAGCGAAGCGAAAAATCTATTTTTGGGTGAGATAGCCATGGCGTCCTGATGGAAGGTTCCTTTTTGGTAGCTTCCTTGGGTATAAGACTACTAAGATATTCCCAGAGAATTTAACCACAGGTTATCACAGAATTCTAACTTCTGGAGCGAGTATCTCAAAGGTTTCCCTTTAAGACATCGTATATCAACAGGGGACGCATGTCTGAACGCGCCACATAGCTATCTTCACCCCGAACAGAGTTAATGCTTCGGTGTGTAAGGGCTGAGAATAGCTGGGAGCCGATCCACAGCCAATCTCACTCGTGGCTACTACTGATACTCGAGACGTAAACAAACGGACGCCATTGCTCAAATGACGTCACGCCCGTCTTCATCCTGAAGCCAGTTGCTGCCCATCACCATGATACAGTAGCACAGGGTGGGAACAAAAAACTGGACGAAGTAGTAGGGAGGGTCCATCAGGACGCCATGGCTATCTCACCCAAAAATAGATTTTTCGCTTCGCTCAAAATCCGTTTTTTGGGCTCAAGCCATGGCGTCCTGATGGAAGAGTACCAGAGAATCAATGTATCGTGGTAGATTTTCCCCTAGTAGTAAGTGCCAAGGCATTGACAAAACAGCATAGTAACCTTTGATAAAGAACCATAGGGAAGAAGTATCCTGCCCCCCTTGGCAGTGAAGTTCCCATGGGCTATGCCGACGTCAAAGTGGTATTGAAGGGCTATTCATCCTGATAGAAGAACTTGAAGAACTTAGAGATGAAGCTGAATGTTTGGTATTTGTATAGGAACATTCTGAAATTAAACCAGTGGTGGTTTAGCACTGTGTATTGAGTTCATCTCCCGGGTATCAAAAGTAAGTATTCGTGTTGGAACCTTACATAATCAGAGTGAATATAATTTAAGATTAAGCATCTTAAATTCTTCATAACCATAAGGAAAAAGGGGGAATAAATAAAACTATGACAGGTATGTATTTCATAGTAAGTAGGAGCTGATTGAGACGCACAAGTAATAAAATAGAAATTTTATTTCACAAATGCAGAAATTGATTAATTTACAGCAATAAGTAAAGTTCATTTACAGTAATTATAATGTACATAGAAATAAAGGCTTGCTCTTGAATCTGAAAAGGAATTTCAAGATTATTAGTAGGTACTCGTTCTCGAGGAACGCAAGTCTTTGATTAAAAACACATCATGCTCAGGGCATGCGGCACTTGTGTGACACTATGACATTTCACCTGGGATAAGAACAGTTATAAAAGCACTAAGTGTTTTTCGACATCACTATGAATCGCTCGAGGGTCAACATAGGCACCCGAAGAGTTAGAGTCCCAAGTAACTCACTGTTCTACGCAGAGTTAGGTGCAGGTTTCATAACACTACCTGCGGCTACCACAAAATGTTTGACTTCGTGCACTTGTTTCGCATAATGTTTAAAGAAAACTCGCGAGGACTTCCAGCCCGTGAAGTTTTTAAGGCTTTCAAAGTCCATGCTCTGAAAGAAATTCAGAGATGATGCCACTTTTCTAGGATCATGACCAGCGGGTGTACTGTTCGGATCCGCTCTGCGAATGAAGTAGGTGATTTTCGCTCTTAATTGTTTCAGTGACAAGTCGCTGCCCGATGTTTCTCCTTTGAAGAGTTGGCCTCCACCAAAGTGTGAAGTTCTGCGAAGATAGACCTTGAGGCTCTCTACTGGGCATAGAGAGGCATCCTCCTTCAGGGGGCATATTCTCCAAGGGCCCCATCTTTTGGTGGGTAATTCATTTTTGGCGAGAAACGTCGGATCAGGGGAGAGGGTAACTTCTCCTGTATCGGTAAACAGGATGTGTCCTTCTTCTCTTGATAATGCCACTATTTCGCTGACTCGGGCTCCTGAAGCGAGAGCAAATAGAAATATAACTTTCTGAGTCAGATCCTTGAGAGGGCATGAATCATTGTCCAAGTTGGAGGCGAAATGGAGTACCTTGTCTAGTGACCAGGAGATCGGTTTCGGTGGGGGTGCTGGGCGTAGGCGAGCACATGCTTTCGGTAATTTGTTGAAGATGTCGTTGGACAGATCAATTTGGAAAGCATATAGAATTGGTCTAGTCAAGGCTGATTTGCAGGTTGATATCGTATTGGCTGCTAATCCCTGTCCATGAAGGTGAATAAAGAAGGACATGCAGAAATCAATCGTGATTTCTTTAGGATTTTTTGTCTTGACAAAGGAGACCCATTTCCTCCAGGATGATTCATATTGCCGTCTCGTGGATTCGGTCTTGTATTCCTCTAGGAAGTCCAGACTTTTCTTCGAGATCCCAAACCTCTTCTTTGCGGCTAGGGAGAGAAAATCATGAGATGAAGGTCCTTGATTTTCGATGATGAAGCGAAGACAGTCGACTTCTGTACTTGTTGAGAGAGAACTGGGCCCGGGAGAGGAATCAGCTTGGGCTGTAGCTCCAGGACCAGGGGGTACCAGTTGTTCCGGGGCCACTTGGGAGCCACTAGGGCCGCTGTCCCTTTGAAGGTTCTCAGTTTGGAGAGGACTTTCAACAGAAGGTTGGTGGGAGGGAACAGGTAGATCTTGGACCATCTGTTCCAGTCCAGTGACATGGCATCCACTGCTTCTGCTTTGGGGTCCTCGTACGGGGCCACATACAGAGGAAGTTGATTGTTGTCGCTCGTTGCAAAGAGATCTATCTGAAGTTCTGGGACTTGGTGAGAGATGAAGGAGAACGATCTTGCGTCTAGAGACCATTCCGACTCTATCGGGTTTGTCCGAGATAGAGCATCCGCTGTCACGTTGCGGAATCCTTGTAGGTGAACTGCAGACAGGTGCCACTTCTTCTTCTCTGCCAGACGGAAGATTGGGAGAAGCACCTGATTTATCTGGGGCGATCTTGAGCCTTGGCGATTGAGACAACGAACTACCACCGAGTTGTCTAGGGTTAGACGGATGTGGATCGAGGGCGGCGGGGATAACTTCTTCAGTGTTAGAAGGACCGCCATGGCCTCCAAGATGTTTATGTGGAACGTCTTGAACAGGGGAGACCAGGTGCCTTGAGCCTGTTTTTGGTGGGAGTGACCTCCCCAACCTTCCAGTGAAGCATCCGTGTGGATGTTGAGTGATGGAGGAGGGTGTTGGAGAGGAATGGACCTTTTCAGGGCCTTTTCTTCCGACCACGGCTTTAGGAGACGTCGCAGTCTGTTTGGAAGCCGTCTCTTGAGGTCTCTTCGAGCGATGGATGCCGAACGTCTCCAGACTCCCGCGGCATCCTTTAGCTGTGCGCGAAGCACTGGGTTTGTCACTGAGGCGAACTGTAGAGAGCCTAGAACTCGTTCCTGCTGTCGTCTTGAAATGCGTTTGGATTTCAGTAGTCGCTTGACAGACCCTGCTATTTCCTTCCTTTTCTTCTGGGGGATGGAAAGGCGGTGTGACTGAAGGTTCCAGTGGATTCCCAACCACTGAAACTTCTGAGCTGGAGAGAGGCGAGATTTTTTCTCGTTGATCTTGAATCCCAGGTGTTCTAGGTACTGGGTAACTTCGTTGCAAGATTTTGCACAATCTTCGGGCGATGGAGCCCATACTAGCCAGTCGTCGAGGTAGGCCATCACCTGGACGTTTCGTAGGCGGAGTTGTTGTACTATGGCATCCGCCAGTTTTGTGAAGATCCGAGGGGCCACGTTGAGGCCGAAGGGCATGGCCCGGAAGGCGTAGCTTTTCCTTTGGAGTCGAAATCCTAGGTAGGAGGAAGCGTGATGGTTCATTGGAACATGCCAGTAGGCATCCGCCAGGTCTATGGAGACCGTGTAGGAACCTCGAGGTAGAAGGGTCCTTATTTGTTGAAGCGTCAGCATCTTGAATTTGTCGTTCGCTATGAACTTGTTGAGGGGGGATAAGTCCAGAATGACTCTGAGTTTGTCTGAGTCCTTCTTGGGGACACAAAACAGTCTCCCTTGGAACCTGGTGGACTTTACCTTCCTTATCACCTTCTTGTTCAAGAGGTCTAGAACATATTCTTCCAGAAGGGGGGTTGATTGTTGGAAGAATTGCTGGAAGGTTGGGGGTGGTTGAGTCCAACTCCAGCCTAGACCCTTCTTGACGATGCTGTGCGCCCAGGGATCGAAGGTCCAACGATCCTGGAATTGGCGGAGTCTTCCTCCCGCCGGAAGCACTTCATTGCTTCTGGTGTCCCGAGGGCTTGCCGCCTCGGCCGCTAGCTCCCTTTCCTCCTCTACCTCTGGAGGGACGGCGAGAGGCGTCTTTGCTTGCACCCCTGAATGAGCCTCTACCTTTGGCACGAAAGGTAGTTGACTGTTGCTCGAAGGCAGGGGTGAAGACCGGTGACTGTGACAACACCGGTTGGGGGACCAATTGAAAGGTCTGTTGTGGTTGGGCAACCACTTGGGAGGTAGCGGGTCCCGGAAACTGACGTCTTTGTTGACGTTGCTGGGGTTTTTGCTTTTGGGATTTCCTCTTAGGTTGAGGTCCGTCGTCCTGAGAGGGTTTCCTTTTTCTGGACATGCCCCACTTGTGGAGAAGGTTCCTATTCTCCGTGGCGGCTCTGTCAGTGATTTCCTTCACAAGGTCAGAAGGAAAGAGGTGTTTTCCCCAGATGTTGGAGGAAATCAGCCTCCGGGGTTCGTGTTTCACGGTGGCACCAGCAAACACGAATTCACGATAGGCTCTTCGAGCCTTTATGAAGTGGTACAAGTCCTTCATTACAGTCAACAAGTGGGATTTGGAGAGTACCATGTAGTGGTCTGGTACTCTGGTGTCACAGGCCATAACTTCGAGTTGGACTTGATGAGATAGGGACGCTGCAAGCCTCTCCTTCGTATCTTGTTCCCGACGAAGGAGGTGATCGTTGAGCTTAGGGAGGTCTTCATTAAACTGACGTCCGGCGACGTCAGGATCGAGCCTTCCCACGACGAAAGTATGTTGGACATCTTTCCAGTGTCGAGCGTCAGGGGGGGTCACTATGGAAAAGGGTCTGCACTCCTCCAATGCAGGGCAGGGTTTCCCTTCATCCGCAGCTTTAAGGCATGCAGCTAAGTCCTTTTCCAGGAATGGAAGAACCGCAGTTTCAGGTGCGACATAAGTAGGGTGCTTCTTGCTCAGGGCCGGAAGCTTAGAGCAGGTAAAGCCTCTACTCTTGAATGCGGCGGCTAGCATAGCCTGGGCCTTTGCGAGATCGAACACTATCTCTTCCTTAGGTTCGGTCTCTTCCTTCGAGGCAGGTTCGGAACGAAGACGGACGTAACAGTCCGGGTAGGCCTCAAAGTTTGGGAAGAACTCCACGTCTTCCAAAGGGACCGTGCCGATCTTATCACTGACGAAGATCCTGCCGGTCGCAATAACCATATGCTCAGCATACCTCCACGGGTTGGCATGTGAGCAAGCGGGGAGATCCTTAACCGAAATCTTCTTCGGTTCTCTGGATCCTATCATGGACCTGATGGACTCCTGGTTCTCCTTCAACCTGTCGTCCATGACGGCTCTAATCAGTCGGATCAATTCTTGAGTGGAAGAAGAGGGATCCGGGGTCGAGGAGGTAGACGGAATAGACACTTCCGTCGGTGTAGGAGTAGGAGGGGGGGATGGACGGAGGAGCGACCTCTTGCTCCGACTCGGTGTATTCCACCTTGTCTTCGTCATCTTCGGCTGCTTGAGCCATTAGCGTCTTCTCGGTGTCTTCCGAGACATCCGACATCTGCTCGTCATCTCCGGAATCCAAGCGACACTCATGCATGGACTGAGCCATGACAACATCAGGTTCCACTGTAAGTTGGACAATGGGAATCACATCTTTGGGTACCACTGAATCAGGGGAGGCCTTAGGGAACAAGAGGGACCTCAATTCTTCTGTGGCCAGGTAAGGGCCGGTGGCATTTTTCTGGAAGCCACGCACCCACTTGCGTAGCTTATCACGAGAAATGTCTCTGACCTCCGCTGAGGGAGGGTTATGGAAGGCGTCAGTCATGTGAGCCTGGCATACCGTACAGTTCAGTGGATTCCAAAACTTCAGATCCCCTTTCTTGTCTGCACAAGGGGCGTGAGTCCTGCAAGCCGTATGCCCGTAAAACTGCGGGCGTTTCACAGCGCAGAAGGCGAAATCACACTTCATCTGCTCCTCCTGTGGAAGAAAGAGAAAATGAGTATGGGGGAGTCATAAGAATGGCTCTTAAACTAAGTTAATATTAATTATTAATTTTAACTTAAGGAAGGGTGTGATGCATAGAGATTGAAATAGTAAAGGAGAACATACTCCATGCATCTCGCCCGGCTGGTTACCATAAGCTTGGTCCTTGGATAATCCGAGTGACCGAAGGCACCGGATATAATTCCTTAGAGTTCCATAGTATATTGGAATTCCGTGGAAAAAAACCCAAGGGCAAGATTGGGACCGAGATCATTCGGTCCCAAGCTAGGGGCTAGAAGGCCTCCTTTTAAGGTAACTGCTTCTGGCAACCAGCCGTGCTAAGATGCACGCAGCATGCTGGAATTAGAAGAATGCAAAGAGACAGCATGATCACTAACAGAACAGTACTAAGGTACTGATCTTAATAGTAGAAACAGTCTATCTGTTTGCGGTATAGGGCTATCATTGTCATATGATAGCTAAAAGAAGGGGGTGCAAGTATTCTTGACGCCTCCGGGGGTATCCGGCAAGCCGCCGGCATGCCGGAGTTCGCTCCAGCAGAGATTCTGGCATTAGGACAGACAATGTTTAAAGTCAGTCATATACCAGGTTGGCGGCCGCCGGTACAGCGGCGGCACGCCGGCAGGGGAGCGGCAGCTCCGGCAGTCGGAGGATGCCGGATTGGTGACTGGGATAAGGATGGTTAAGGCGGTATCAGGTTGCCGGCAGTAGATGCCGGCACCCTGGCGGCCGACCGGCGAGCGGACGACAAGCTAGGAGGAGGAGAGCCACCGGTAGAGCCGGCGGCAGCCGGCAGTCCCTCGGTACACGGGGGGCTGGCGGCAAGGTTAGGGAGAGTCACCAAGGAAGGAGGCAGGTATTGCCGACAATAGAGGCGGCAAGAGACCGGCACCCGGATAGGGAGAGAGACAGGGGGGAGGGAAGGAATGCAGGAAGTTCCGTCATGGACTCCGGACATCCCCCCCTCCCCTGAGAGGGTGTACCCATGATAGAGGCAGGCTCTAACATCCAGGAGCAGGGGTCACTGAGGACCGGGAGCAAGGTAGCCCAAGGGAGGGCTAGGGGACACCCAACAAGGGGGGGGGAGACTCCCATATGCAGAACTATTCTAGCAACTAACCCCATAGGACACTATGAAGGTATATGTACCAGAGCGGACTGCACATGGAAGCTCGGGTAGCCCTACTACTCCACCCTAGGGAGGAGTTGTAGGACAGGGGACAGATGGGTATAGACTAACCTAAGCATAGGCTAGGCTATACAAGAGATAGGTGGGGAGGGAGAAGAGAGAAGTCTTCCAAGGAAGGGTTTCTGTACCAGAGCGGCCACTAGGGAAAGGGAGGACACTCCCTAACCTAAGATAAGGCAGATCGGCTAAAACGGTGCATGAGTACAGTTTCAGCATGGAACAGAGAAACCTTCCTAACCCAACCTAGAGCAGGGCTAAAAGTCCTGAACTAGGAAAGGAAGAAGACATATCGCTATCGCAGGAAAGTCGTAGACAATCCTAGCCATAGAGGTAGGGCTAGCCTAACCTCACTCTCGGACGCAACCCTAAGGGAGGTTCATTCCCTTAGGGAGGACAGAGAGGCGATATATACTCTATTAGACAATTGATCCCTTAACTCAGAAAAGGAATCAAGGCTAAATAGAGGGAATGCCAAGGCAGGGGATGAAGGAAGCATATAGGGGTCCTACAAGTAGGTTAGGCTAGAAAGAGTCACTGACTAGCCTATCCCCTATATGGTCCCTGAAGGCGAAAACATTTGCATCACTGTCTAAAGTATTGTAAAATAATGCCACTATCTTCATAACTTAGCCTAGGATCACTAATAAATCATGCATGAACACTTGTAAGTAGGCTCCTGGCCTGGGGGCTATAGTAGCCGACTGGTATGAGGTCAATCGATGACCGAAAAAAAAAAGCGTCAAAACACGATATAAAAGTTCCTAGCTTATGAAGACTAAATAAACTAATGTATTCGATTAGTAAATAAGGCCGGAAGCGTTGTTGTGGCTAACTAAATAAGGCATGCATAACAACAACGACGCCATAAAATGGCGGGTCCGGTAGAGGCACAGCTCTGCCACAAAACAGCAATTATCTCGGAAAGTAATATTTACTTTACGGCCAGAGCTTAATTAAACAATACTGGAACCTTGTACTCAACTTTCCAGAAGAAGGCGAGGCTGAAGGTAACGACATAACAAAGATGCAAAACGATAAAGGTAACACAGGGAAAATCCGTCTAAGTAGGGCAGCTACTAAACAAAGGATGAAGACGGGCGTGACGTCATTTGAGCAATGGCGTCCGTTTGTTTACGTCTCGAGTATCAGTAGTAGCCACGAGTGAGATTGGCTGTGGATCGGCTCCCAGCTATTCTCAGCCCTTACACACCGAAGCATTAACTCTGTTCGGGGTGAAGATAGCTATGTGGCGCGTTCAGACATGCGTCCCCTGTTGATATACGATGTCTTAAAGGGAAACCTTTGAGATACTCGCTCCAGAAGTTAGAATTCTGTGATAACCTGTGGTTAAATTCTCTGGGAATATCTTAGTAGTCTTATACCCAAGGAAGCTACCAAAAAGGAACCTTCCATCAGGACGCCATGGCTTGAGCCCAAAAAAAAAAATTTCATTTGGAAGTCCTAAGAAAAAATAAGTAAAACATTAGTAATAACCAAATCAACATACTGTACTGAATAATCAATATAATTGATGCAAAAACTAACCTATAAACAGATGTGTAAATGCGTTTGTTTCTTCATTAGGATCAGAGATAAAACGTAAACAAAACATTGGTTGCCATTTTTTATCGTGCTTTTTGGCGTGTTTAGGAAACGCATGATATAAAGTCGCCTTTAATATTTGTGCCTGTTTTAGTTTAGGGTACTGTATTACATGCATTAAGTGTTCTGTACATTAAAGGGTAGTTTGTTAACAGTACTACGTACAAGGGAAGGTTTTAAAAGTCTGAATATACATGTTAAATAAATAGGTAAATATGGTGTTACTACTTCGCGGATTTTCACCTATCGCGGCCGCGTCTGGAACCTATCTACCGCGATAAACGAGGGTTCACTGTATAAAGGAGAGTGTTCTGTAATAAAGTTACTCAGTTGCTTTCATCCTGCCTTTGATTCACAACCTTCTCTCAGCACGTCACATTGGTGACCCCGGAAGTCGACTCGCTCCTCCCGCCTTCCTCCCCCCCTCACCCCTCTGTTGATGGTACTATGGCGGATTCTAAGGAAGTTGGCGTTGTGGCTGCCCCATTGAAAGTTTCGTCATTCGCCAGCGGAGAGGCATTTGCTTGGTTTCAGCATGCATAAGTCCAGTTTCGCATCAAGGGCATGACCTGTTCAACCACCAAAGCAGATTATGTTCTTACGGCGATACCCGAGGATACCTTCCTGGAAATATCCGACTGGCTTTGGGAAAAAGGAGACACCCAAATAACGTATGACACCCTCAAAACATACCTTCTGCAGCAGTACTCGCCGTCGCCAGCCGCCCGTATAGCAAAGCTTTTTCAGCTCTCACAGCATCCTTTGAGGGACCAAAGGGCTTCGCTCACCCTCAGGGAATTGACCAGTATCGCTCGCCTGCAACCTGCTGCAGACGGTCTCCTCGTGAGGTGAACCTACTTCGTGCCCTTTGGATACGCCGTTTACCCAAACCTGTACATGCTGCCGTACCCGATGTCGATAGTTTACCCATAAAGGACTTGATGACCAAAGCCGATTCCCTTATGGACAGCCACTTCAAGACCTCCATCAACGCCTCCACTTGTGACGAAGAGGACGCCTATTCAACGTCAAGCAAAGCTGACGTGAATGCCGTAGGACATACACGCCTACCCCGTGACGTGCCGAAGCGGTGGCAAAGCCACCCACCACCCACCACTTCATCGCACCCCAACCAACGACTTCTACAGCCACTTACTACCTCCCACCCGCCGAAGTTTTGCTACTACCATACCAGATTGGGAGCAACCGCAAAGAAAAGTGCCAAGGATTGTCAGTGTCCAAAAAAACGTGTAAGTAGGCCATCGCTCGTGGCAGTGGCCTCCCGTGTTTCTAATTTTTTTTTTTTACATGATGCAGGAATGGGCGTGCGATTTTTGGAAGACACGGGTGCTTGTCGTTCTCTCTTGCCAAGGGAATTCTTCATGACATGACGAAGTCTGTCTACATTTGCTGACGTCGCCTTGGTAGCTGCCAACGGATCTGCGATACCCACCTACGATTACGAGAACCTCACATTTTCATTTGGAAACGGTTAATATATTTGGAAGTTTCTCGTTGCTGACGTCACATTGCTAGTCCTCGGTGCAGATTTCCTTTTTCATTTCCACTTTCTGGTCGATGTCGCCACCATTGATTGGTCGACGGAGACTCGTACTTGTCGACACCTCTTCAACCCGGCCCCTCCAACTTTGCTCTCCCCATCAGCGCGCCCACGGATGCCTAATCCCACCTCCTCACGTTGTACACGGACGTTTTCTGTCCAGAACTTCTCCAAACGCCCACGGCTCCTCCCAAGAATGGTATTTATCACCATATCAAGACAACAGGACCCCAAGTATTCGCAAAATTAAGACGTATGACACCGGAACGATTGGCAGCCGCCAAATAGATGTTTGCCGAAATGGAGAAAATGTCAAATCCCTCCTTAACCCTGGAATGGTAT
Source organism: Palaemon carinicauda (assembly GCF_036898095.1). Taxonomy (NCBI): domain Eukaryota; kingdom Metazoa; phylum Arthropoda; class Malacostraca; order Decapoda; family Palaemonidae; genus Palaemon; species Palaemon carinicauda. The sequence continues at coordinate 7,720,466 of NC_090749.1, forward strand.
GGTGGGTCGTCCGCGACCCCGAGCGTAAAAAAAAAAGAGGTTTTTCTCACGTGACTCACCCCCGTGACTGAATTTGTGGGTGATAGACCTGCAGTAGGTGTCTCGCCTACACGCTCTAGTAGTGTCCAGATGTGCATTGCTCTAGCTGTACTCCTTCCCCGATTTCTGAGACGCGTCGGGGTCGAGCGCGACCGAGTTTACCCTTCCAAGGTAATTTGCATAATTATCAAAGTTATTACGTATTATGAAATTGTCGTAGAATGATGCAACTTGTATAGGTTATCAGTTGTGGAAAGTCTTGGTGGATTATTTGGCTACCATGTGCATGATTTTTTTTTAGTTAAAATGTCGTTCATCACCACCTTGGTATCTGCCAACGGATCTGCGATACCCACCTACGATTACGAGAACCTCACATTATCATTTGGAAATGGTTAATATAATTGGAAGTTTCTCGTTGCTGACGTCACATTGCTAGTCCTCGGTGCAGATTTCCTTTTTCATTTCCACTTTCTGGTCGATGTCGCCACCATTGATTGGTCGACGGAGACTCGTACTTGTCGACACCTCTTCAACCCGGCCCCTCCAACTTTGCTCTCCACATCAGCGCGCCCACGGATGCCTAAGCCCACCTCCTCACGTTGTACACGGACGTTTTCTGTCCAGAACTTCTCCAAACCCCCACGGCTCCTCCCAAGAATGGTATTTATCACCATATCAAGACAACAGGACCCCAAGTATTCGCAAAATTAAGACGTATGACACCGGAACGATTGGCAGCCGCCAAATAGATGTTTGCCGAAATGGAGAAAATGTCAAATCCCTCCTTAACCCTGGAATGGTACGGTGGGTCGTCCGCGACCCCGAGCGTAAAAAAAAAAGAGGTTTTTCTCACGTGACTCAACCCCGTGACTGAATTTGTGGGTGATAGACCTGCAGTCGGTGTCTCGCCTACACGCTCTAGTAGTGTCCAGATGTGCATTGCTCTAGCTGTACTCCTTCCCCGATTTCTGAGACACGTCGGGGTCGAGCGCGACCGAGTTTACCCTTCCAAGGTAATTTGCATAATTATCAAAGTTATTACGTATTATGAAATTGTCGTAGAATGATGCAACTTGTATAGGTTATCAGTTGTGGAAAGTCTTGGTGGATTATTTGGCTACCAGGTGCATGATTTTTTTTTAGTTAAAATGTCGTTCATCACCACGAGGACCATTTTACCGCGAGTACCCCTTTTTCATTTTTTTTTCATTTTTTTGCCAAGTCATTTTTCCGTAAGATATTGCCAAATAGTCTCGTAAAACTTTTGCTTTTTTAGTGTTGGAAAGTGTGTCTAGATGATCTGGCTACCCATGCGTGACTTTGTTTTTGTCAGATACGACGTAGTTATTGGTATATTGGGTATTTAACTGCGGTTGCCAATTTCTTTTTTTTTCAATATTTGTAAAAATTTACTAAATAGTAAGGAATTGCCATATATTATTGATTTGTTTTCATGTTTATGTGTTATAAAGTGTGCCTTGATGGTTGCGCTAACACCTGCATGTCTTTTTTTTTATCTGAGATGCCGTATATTAGAATGTTGGGCCTTTTACCGCGAGTGACCCTTTTTAATTTTTTTTCATTTTTTTTTGCCAAGTCATTTTTCCGTAAGATATTGCCAAATAGTGTCGTAAAACTTTTGCTTTTTTAGTGTTGGAAAGTGTGTCTAGATGATCTGGCTACCCATGCGTGACTTTGTTTTTGTCAGATACGTCGAAGTTATTGGTATATTGGATATTTAACTGCGGTTGCCAATTTCTGTTTTTTTTCAATATTTGTAAAAATTTACTACGTAGTAAGGAATTGCCGTATATTATTAATTTTTTTTTTCATGTTTATGTGTTAGAAAGTGTGCCTTGATGGTTGGGCTAACACGTGCATGTCTTTTTTTTTTATCTGAGATGCCGTATATTAGAATGTTGGGCATTTTTCCGCGAGTACCCCTTTTTATTTGTTTTGCATTTTTTTGCTTAGTCATGTTACCGTAAGGAATTGGCAAGTAGTGTCGCAAAACTTATATTTCTATAGTGTTGGAAAGTGTTTCTAGATGATCTGGCTACCCATGCCCATCTTATTTTTTAGCCAGATATGGCGTATATATAGGTATGTGTTCGATTTTCCTGTGATTGCCATTTTTTCGTTTTTTTCCATTTCTTTCAAAATTACTACGTACTAAGGAACTATCACAGAGTAATGATTCATTTAGATGTTTATATGTCGGAAAATGTGCCTTGATGGTTTGCCTAGCATGTGGCTGAAATTTTTTTTTCTGAAATGCGTATAATAAAATGTTGGCCATTTTTCCGCGAGTGCCCCTTTTTATTTGTTTTTCATTTTTTTACTTAGTCATGTTAGCGTAAGGAATTGGCAAGAAATGTCGCAAAACTTATATTTTTATAGTGTTGGAAAGTGTTTCTAGATGATCTGGCTACCCATGCCTATCTTTTTTTTTAGCTAGATATGTCGTATATATAGGTATGTGTTCGATTTTCCTGTGAGTGCCGTTTTTTCGTTTTTTCCCATTTCTTTCAAAATTACTACGTACTAAGGAACTATCACAGAGTAATGATTCATTTATATGTTTATTTGTCGGAAAATGTGCCTTGATGGTTTGCCTAGCACGTGGCTGAAATTTTTTTTTTCTGAAATGCCGTATATTAGAATGGCCATTTTTCCGCGAGTGCCCCTTTTTATTTGTTTTGCATTTTTTTGCTTAGTCATGTTACCATAAGGAATTGGCAAGTAGTGTCGCAAAACTTATAATTTTATAGTGTTGGAAAGTGTTTCTAGATGATCTGGCTACCCATGCCTATCTTTTTTTTTAGCCAGATATGGCGTATATATAGGTATGTGTTCGATTTTCCTGTGATTGCCATTTTTTCGTTTTTTCCCATTTCTTTCAAAATTACTACGTACTAAGGAACTATCACAGAGTAATGATTCATTTAGATGTTTATATGTCGGAAAATGTGCCTTGATGGTTTGCCTAGCACGTGGCTGAATTTTTTTTTTTCTGAAATGCCGTATATTAGAATGTTAGCCATTTTTCTGCGAGTGCCCCTTTTTATTTGTTTTGCATTTATTTTGCTTAGTCATGTTACCGTAAGGATTTGGCAAGTAGTGTCGCAAAACTTATATTTTTATAGTGTTGGAAAGTGTTTCTAGATGATCTGGCTACCCATGCCCATCTTTTTTTTAGCCAGATATGGCGTATATATAGGTATGTGTTCGATTTTCCGGTGATTATCATTTTTTCGTTTTTTCCCATTTCTTTCAAAATTACTACGTACTAAGGAACTATCACAGAGTAATGATTCATTTAGATGTTTATTTGTCGGAAAATGTGCCTTGATGGTTTGCCTAGTACGTGGCTGAATTTTTTTTTTTCTGAAATGCCGTATATTAGAATGTTGGCCATTTTTCCACGAGTGCCCCTTTTTATTTGTTTTGCATTTTTTTGCTTAGTCATGTTACCGTAAGGAATTGGCAAGTAGTGTCGCAAAACTTGTATTTTTATAGTGTTAGAAAGTGTTTATAGATGATCTGGCTACCCATGCCTATCTTTATTTTTAGCCAGATATGGCGTATATATAGGTATGTGTTCGATTTTCCTGCGATTGCCACTTTTTCGTTTTTTCCCATTTCTTTCAAAATTACTACGTACTAAGGAACTATCACAGAGTAATGATTCCTCTAGATATTTATTTGTCGGAAAATTTTGATTACTTCTTTTTTGATTGAATATCATCAAATTTTTTTAGCTTAAATATTATATTGTTTTACATTTTCCTTTCGATTTTATTTCCCTTCAAAAAAAATTTTTTGGGTCAGAATTTTAATTTTATAGTCGTAAAATAATCGACAATTATCCAGCAACCCACCATACAATTTTTATGCATATCCAAGAATAATTAGATTAGTAAATAACACCTTGAAATTGACATACCCTTCCTACATTTCAAGTGGCAGATTAGGGAGTCTGAGTCAGTGTTGTTGGCGGCCATTTTGTAGACATATCCGAAGCGTAAGTTGCCCTATCTATATATATTCTTGTTCCCTATAGAATTTGTGATATTTTGGTATGTTTTTACCTGCATAAATATCATATTATATATTAAATATATGTATTTTTTTTACGAAATTTCTAAGTACTCAAAAAATGACCTTTAGATATGGCCCCTGATATAGATGTAATTTACAAAATAATGAAGATTTTTTTACATATTTCTATTTTAGGCTAACATATGTTTATTTCCTAAAAAAATTAGCCACTTACTATTTCATTTGGGTACCCAAAAAAATTCATGAAATTTGGACAAATTTTTTTGGCCAAAAAAAGTTACCCTTTTTTTCTCATTTCAGATCTTCACCTCCATGGGTCTGACTTCATCCAAAATACATCAAGATGTGTCCTAAACATTCAAGAATCAATTCCTAAAAGGATTTGTGTATATATGTATAAACTTTTTTTTATGAATTTTTATGGAAGGTCTTTTTTTTCTACTTAATTTTTTAAAATATTTATAATAAATAGTTTTTCTGCAGATGAGTAGTATTTATCTTTACAGTTGTTTTGAGCATTCATTGAAGTTTTTTTTTGGCAAAAGAAAAAAGGAGGTTACTGCAAAAACTGATTTTTCAAGAATTTTTTTTGGCGTCAGGGTCGCGCGCGTCCGAGTATACCCTTAAAGGGGTGTCCGAGGAGCGTACCTATCCAGGGTTAAGTAATTCCTCTTCCACCATTTCATGTTCAAGTTAGCCTTTCAAAACACACCCTCTGCTTTTTAATGTTGCAGTTTCAACCTCTTTTGGGAGACCATCTCTTTCCAGATTAATATACCCTTACGGGCTGTCCAATGACAAGAGCCCGTGTCATGCTACAGGCAGGGCAATCTGCACAGAACCGAACATGTCCTATTATATAGGGAACAATACTGTAAACATTACGCAATAGCCAGGTGCCAGGAATCCACTCTACAACCATCCTGTTGACCTCACATTCGTAAGACTTCTGGCATAAAAGTACAGTAGTTATGAAAAATATCTAAAACTCCCAGTCCATACCAACAACATCAGGGCCAAATAGCCAGTCACATTAAAGATCTATATGATGCAAGGGAATACTAAGATGGGCACCAACACCATGAACGGGAGCATACTTCCCAATAAAGAAATGCTCATTCACAGGGACAACATCCTCTAAACAAGTGACAGGGGACAACCAGTATCACATATGATACAAACAGGGTGTAGTGAACCATCATCAACAGCAACAAACCTCTTAGCAGTGTATGGCTTGTAAACCTTATCAACAGGTCTGGAACAAACACTGAAATTAACAGCCTTCCTGTCAAAAAACGTGGTCATTTATAGTGTTAACCTCTACTGGTAGCACACCATAACGAGACTTTGGTAGAGTTACAAGAGCCACACTTTTATCTTCTTCCCTTTTCAACTTAAAACATTCGGGCACTGTGTGACCTGGTTTCTTATAATAATTACATACTACAGAACTACTAGTAATACAATTGGTATTAAAAGTACTGCTTTAAGATTTGATATGCGAATCAAAATTAGACCTTTGATCTCCATCATCAATACCTCTATGCTTATCTGTATCCCTATAGTTTTAACTAAAACAATAATAATACCAATTCTCTAATATTGCAAGAGGGTCTGTCCCTCTCTTTTATTCTTCTCCTGTACTTCTCTTTCTCCCTATTTCCTTAATCTTTCCCTTCCCGAGTAACTGCCTTTGAGCTATAAACTGGATTGTACAGGGGTACTCTTCCTTTTCCCATATTCCCCACTTCCCTATTATTATTATTATTATTATTATTATTATTATTATTATTATTATTATTATTATTATTATTATTTTGATCTATTAAACCTTTTATCATTACACCTAGACTCTTTGAGGGCCAGTACATAACCATCAACACATTAGGCTTTTCTGCAAAGGGTAGATAAACTTTTTTCATTTAAGTAAACCTTAATGTTCTCACTAACAAGATTCTTAAACTGTTCAATTACAACAGTTTCTCTTAATCTATCAAAACCTTCCCTTTACTCGCTGCTTTACACCATTTATCAAACTAATCTGATTGTTCTCTACTAAATTCTACATATGTCTGCTTATCTTGTTTTGTCCAACTCCTAAACTCTATCTTATAAGCTTTGGGTGTTAATTCATAGACTTATATTTTTTTTTTTTTCAAGATTTCGTAATCATATACTTTAGAGCCTACTCAGGAATAGAAGTATAAACCTTTAGTGCCCTACCAAACTAAACTCCTTAAAACATATAAGCCCTCTAGTCGGCTGTAATACACTTGCGTTTCTTAGCTTTTGTCTCAAAACAGACTAAATATTCATCTAAATCCTTTTCATTAAAAGGAGGTACAACTCGATCTTCAATAAAAATGACTTACCTAGATTTATCAGGATCACTAGAACTAGTCTGCTTAATTTTTTCTAGTCCTAACACTTTCTGAACTTTAAGCTCATGCAGCTTTATCTGAGCTTCCCTATCTATGGCTCTCTCCTCGCTTGTAATTGTTCACCTTTCAATTCTGCTTCTAATAGCCCATGTTTTGACTCGGATTCTCTTACCTCACGCTCAGCCCGAACTTCTACTTCTTTTTCTCTTAAACAAGCTTCTATTTTAAGCCTCTCAAGTTCCACATCAGGTAAATCAGAACACGCTGATTCTCAATTCATCGTATCTAACCCATTTTGGGGTAACACATCGTCTCTAACGTAAGATTTAACTAACACATGTTTAATATCCTCTTTCTTCATTGAATTTTTAACATTAAGCTCAAGATGTTTGCCTAAACTTACTAAGCTAGATTTCTTGAGATCGCTTAATTTCTCAACTTGGAGATCCTCACAAAATTCGCCAAAAAAACCAGATTGTAATAAACTCTGACATGTTTGCTGACTATTTTATACAAGTAACAAAATACGTTTACTTCACGAACGATGTTGGAATTACAAACAGAATAAAAATTCAGATCCCACCCAGGCCGCCAATTGTGTTACGTTCATGTATTGTACATAATGTAAATTATGCAAAATCTACTCATAAAGTTTTTTAAACAATAGCAAAAAATTAACAGCCACATGAAAAGGATACTCAACAAACAGAAAATAGAACTATAATCAAGATTTAACATAAATATTTACACACACATGGATACATGTCCCTATGCACTGCCCACGCAAGAGCCCGTGTCCAGCAAAAAGCTGGGCAATATATCAAGCAAAGATATATATATGAACTGCATAATGGAGGAACTAAGAACTGTAGCCCAGGAAGCAATCAGGAGTACAAAAACGGCAGGGGCGCAGACCTACTACAATGATAGTACCGTAGATCCTGTATTCAGACAACGGAGCTGCAGTATAGTCCAATAATTTTCTGCCTGTTGGTGAACATCCAATAATGCCTCCACCATGTAGACAGAGCTTGTTGCAGTAAAGTAAGCACTAAAACACTATAATGAAAATGAAGGACCTGTAGTCATTCATACTGACTCAAGATCCTCAATGCATGCCATGCAATAGGAAAACAACGAAGAAACCAAGGCTCTACTATCTGATATCAAAGCATTTCTATATCAGCGCAATTAAAGAGGCAGACCTGTGACTCTCAACTGGATTCTCAGTCACATTTGAATACCAGGGAATGAAAGAGCAGATGAGCTAGCCAAGAGCACCAGACATAGATAGAGTATAGGTACACATGGGTCACGGACCTAGTGCTTCCCCCCATTGACAGACACATGCCAAGAGAGACGGGCTATATGCACCCACAGACTCAGGCTGGGGTATTAAGCAAATTGGGAAATGAAGGAAAATAAGAATGAAAGACCCAGTGAATATTGTGACGTCAGCTCCAAGAGCTTGATCGCAGTGACAGGAGTGGGGGTGACTGGGTCAGGATCAGGGGAAGTCTGACATGGAGGCCTGTAACGTGGAGGTCTTTGGGGCTTAGGTGGCTCTGGTGTTGCAGCTGCAGCAGTGGTAGTTGGGATGGTCTGTAATGTTGCCAATCTTCTAAATTGCTCTGGACACCTCCTGTTCTAGGCGTGGTGAGATCCACCATAATTGGGCCTCTATTTTTTTATTTTCTTAAACGGGCTTCTATTTTAAGCCTTTCAAGTTCCACAGCAGGTAAAGCAGAACACATTGATTCTCTATCCATCGTATTTAACACATTCTGAGGTAATATTGTCTTTAACGTAAGGTTTAACTAACACATGCTTAATATCCCCTTTCTTCATTGTTTTTTTAACCTTAAGCTTAAGATGTTTGCCTAAACTCATTAAGCTAGATTTCTTGAGATCACTTAACTTCTCAACTTGTGGATCCTGACAAAATTCGTCAAAAAACTCTACTGTATTAAACCCTGACATGTTTGCTGGCTATTTCATACTAGTAACAAAATACGTTTACTTCATGAACGATGTTTGAATTAAAAACAGAATAACAACAACAACAATAATAACATTAGGGAAGTCGGGAATATGGGGAAAGGAAGAGTACCCCTGGATACAATCCAGTTTATAGCTCAAAGGCAGGTACTCGGGATAGGAAAGATTAAGGAAATAGGGAGAAAGAGAAGTACAGGAGAAAAATAAAAGAGAGGGGCAGACCCTCTTGCGATATTAAGTCATTGGTATTATTTTATTGGTTAGCTTTTCCAATACAGAATAACAATTCAGATCCCAGCCAGCCGCCCAATTCTGTTACGTTCATCTACTGCACAAGACGTAGATTATGCAAAATCTACTCATAAATTTTCCTTAAACAATAGCAAAAAACTAACTGTAATATGAAAATAATATCCAACAAACAGAAAATAAAACTATATTCAAGATTTAACATAAATATATACAGCATTACTCAAAATTCACCGAATATTCACATCTCACCAAAACTAACCTGTACCTGCATTTACACTCTCTTACTCAAGAGACTGTCTATCAACAAATTTTCTTTTCGTGGACTAAAAGAGGAGTCTCCCTACTGGCCCTGGGGCCTTTTTTCCATTGTCATGCCAGTAAACCTACCCCTTTTTACCCCAGTTGTTTTGCTTAGTGGTAGCAAGAGGGACCTGTCCCTCATTCAGTTATACGGGCATTGACTTGGAATCTGCTATGCAAATTCCAGCCTGTGGGATGCTTAGTATATTACCATTACCCCCACCTGAGAACCAAATTCTAAGCTGCTGAATGAGGTTAAGCAGTTCATTCGAAACTACCACTACTTTTTGGCCTTATATCATTAGCTTTGGCTATCTAGATTTAATGTAGTTTAAACCATTACCCTGAAAAGTAATATATCTCATTGATTTTTTTAACCCTTTAAGCATTAACATAAACTACTTTAACCCTGTTCAGATTGTAAATCCCCTTTTACAAATTTAATTTAGTCATTTCAGATAACCTCTCTTACGGGCTGCCAACGCAAGAGCCCGTGTCTTACACAAGGTAAGGCAATCTACACACACACACACACGGATACATGTCCCTATGCACTGACGACGCAAGAGCCCGTGTCCAGTAAAACGCTGGGCAATATATCAAGCAAGCAAGCAAGGATAAATATATGAACTGCACAATAGAGGAACTGAGAACTGCAGCCCAGGAAGTAATCAGGAGTACAAAAACAGCAGGGGCATAGACCTACTACACTGATAGTACTATAGATCCTAGTATTTAGACAATAGGAGCTGCAGTATATTACAATAACTTTTCGGCCTGCTGGAGAACATCCAACTGGATTCCCAGTCACATTGGAATATTACATAATGAGAGAGCAGATGAGCTAGCCAAATGCACCAGACGCATAGACATAGTATAGGTACACAAGGGCCACGGATATAGTGCCTCCCCCATTGACAGATGCACGTCAAGAAAGGCTATATGCATCCACAGACTCTGGCTGGGGAATAAAGCAAATTGGGAGATGATGGAAAATGATAATGAAAGTCCCTGTGAATATTGTGATGTCACACAACAACAGGCTCCCATGCACTACCTGCTAGAATGTAGCTAAAAAGCATAACTGAGAGATAACCTTCAAGCGGACATCAACTCGTAACACGCCAGGCAGACTGCAGTCACATTGGTAAAAGCAATTGTCGAAAACATAGAAATCCACAGACAACTGCTGTCAAACCTACCTCCGCTGAAGTAACAACCTCTGAAACCCTCATCAGAATCCATCTCATCCCATCGCAGTAAGCCCCTAGACACATCATCCCCTGTATTTTTCCCTAACTTTATCTACTAATACGATATTCCTCAGGGACACTAGTAAGTAAAGGGTTGGACAACCCTACCTGCAACATTTTTCTACGTTTCAAAGGCCTTACAAACCCTTCAACCTACCACTATCCCGTGACATAATAGACCCCTTCCACTACCACCATCATCCTTCCTCTGTTTGCATCTGTCTCTACAACTAAAAACCTTTCAAATTTCCTATTGTTTAACAACCAACCTGTATTTTATAGGTTACCCACGGAGCGAACAAGGGAAAGGCCCGTACCAAAAAGAATTGTTGGCTACAATACAACAAACGAACGAAAGTTGTTACTAAGTAAGACGAGTTAACTTTCCAAACTTTTATAAAGCAAGGGACAAATAGTGTTGTGTAGTTTCAGATATAAACTGTTGACAGGAAGAATTATGGCTCCTGATTCTAATAATGAATACTAATTCAGTCTTCTTTGTCTTCTTCAAAATACTTAATCGGTTTGTGTAGTCACTAAAGTCCAGAGTCAGAGAGGGTGTAGCTGAAGAGTGTCTCCAACAAAAAGAGTGTTCAGTCAGGTCTCTCTTGTTTCTGCCTCCCCCTAATCTCTAAAATGGGCTGCCAATATACGAACCCATGTCCAGCACAAGGCTGTACACTCTAAAAAGCAAGCAATGATATTTCCGCCAGCTCAAGAACTCTCCTATCCGGCACAAGTGACACCCAGCTCCCTGCCAGTTTGGTGGCAGAAATTTTCAGCTCTGACATACACTGTCGACTTTCCAATAAGCTATTATAGCGGAACCTTCATCTGTTGTTACTGCTATAGTAAGGAGCACCAGCAATATCAAGACTTCTGTTATGTTGACAGGAAAAAATGCAAGGAATACACTGCTTACTATGATCAGAAGGGAAAAGCTGTGTTCCTTGCTTTCAAGGTGGCTTCAGAGCTTGGCTTGCAGCTTGATTGGGACTGTGTCCAGCACAAGATATTGTGCAGATGCAATGTTTGTAATCTGTACCACGACATTGTATATCAACTTGTCAATAAAAGGAATAGTGAGCCTCCGTTGCACAAGAAACCACTACCACTGAAGCTCATCAACATTGAGATCCCACACTTCCATACCCCAGGAGTTCTCCAGAAGATACTGAAGACCCTGGCAGGCCACCTAGCTCAGTTTTAAATTGAATCCACATATCGACTGCACGAAAGCTACACCTAATAGATATTATCAAGAATGTGGTCTTACTGTTCTTGACCCCTCTCCTCAACCAGTGAGGATGCCACCTGCCAAGAAGAAAAAGAGTGGAACAACAGTGAAACCACCTACTACCACCCCCACCGCCACACTACCTACTAACACTCTGGTTTGAGCAATATACTTGAAAAGATTATTGTGAGCCGAGATCTGGCCAGACCTTCACCGCACTGGTTGGGTCTTCCACCTTGGGGGCTATGACTGACTGTCTGAGAGCCCCATCCGTGAATAATGTCCGGGCAATCTATGCACGCACGCACCTGTCCTTTTATATTTGGATCAATACTCTAGAGAATTCTGGATCGTTCAAGGCTAACATTGCGCAATAGCGACACTCCAGGAACCCACTCTCGAATCATCTTGTTGAACTCACGTTCGTCAGATGGCCAGTGCCGAAGTACAGTAGTTATGAGAAGTGTCTGGAACACCTGTTCCAGACACAATGATATTTTGAGTTACAAATACATTAACATTTATAACAATTAATCATTTATTTTTTTTTATTTTTACATCAACATATATAAAATAAAACGAACTATTTTATTTTTACATCAATATACATGAAAAATAAGCAATTTTCAGAAGTTTAGTAATCCAATGTACATAAATTTACTGTAAAATATAACACTTAAGAGTACAAATTTGTTACAAAATAATAAAGAGCGTTTGCTTACATTCTGGATTTATTATCAGTCCTAAAAAGGAAGTTGGTAGCGATGCCTTGATTTTTGTTTTGAACTTTGTTTTTATTGTTTTTTTGGGTAGACAGACGGAGACTGTCTTGACACAAATGCAGTTCTTGAAAGATTGTTTTCCAGATCAATTACTAAGGTTTTACCAGAAAACGTCATTTGAAAGATGATTTATAATCTTCCCGAATCTTCCAGTACTCCAGGCAAAAATTAAAATGCTCTGACGCGAGGAGAATTGTGAAGGAAAAGATTCGTTCTGTGTAAAGTCAATTAGGAGGAAAACATGAATTTTCTTTTAAGGTGTCTCAGACAATAAAGTTGTTAAAGGATACTTATTATGGGTTCGATGATGACGTGATTATTAATTGGGGTCTGCAGGGGGGATCTAGAAGAGGAAGGGAAGAGCCTTAGGGCGTTAATTTTCCTTCTGGAGTCAACTTGAAGGTTTCAAAAGACTGAGAGGAAAGAAAAGATTAATAGTTTATTACCAATTGTGAACAAGAAAGAAAGAGAAAGAATTTTCATCTATTACTAATGGTGAAGTTGTGTAGTAACTGAATACATCGAAGTAGGCGAGAGTTTTCATTCAAAAGTTATCTTAACAATGTTATCAGTGTGGGATGTTCTTTATTATACTTCAAAGTAGATATCATCCATTACAATGAAGAATTTAATTCGAGAGACGAATCATACAGTGATGCCAGATTGAAGGAACCCAATTAAGGTTTAAAGGCCGCTCATAAGTGGTAGAGGCAAAGGAAATTGAATTTGCCCTCGCAAGCAGGACAGACATTGCCTTGGAGACTTACCATATACACATATGATCAGCACTCAAGCACCTCTCCACCCAACCTAGGACCAGCCAATGGCTGCTGATGACTCAGCAAGGAAGGTCAGGTTGCAGACAATAAAGAATGTATTCCATTTGAGTGAGACTTGAACCCCTGTGCTGGGAGTGCCAGGCAAGGACACTTCCAATAGGCCACCACAACTTATAATTACCGGGATTGGATTCCAACCAAATGAAATAACCAATTATCCGGTTCTCTTTGGAAGATGCAATAAAGAACAAAGGATTGTGCAAGTTACAAAAAGCTTAATTATCTGAATTCAACATTGTTCAATATCTTTAATGAAATAATGTTTTTAAATGCTATATGTATATGTTGGTCTTTTCTCCAATGCTGGAAAACAATATCCAGTTGTTACAAATAAATTAAGAAATGTAACATTACTTATCAGTTATTTTTTCGCAATCAATTAAGATGGTTTACTGTAGGTGATGAATGGAATAATTACTTTAATTTATACAATATTTATTACTTCTTTTATCGCAAGGTCAGAGGCAATGTAATTTCACAGTTAAAGTAAAGTAGTGAGCACTGTGCCGAGCTATGAGAGCACACTGTAGCCCAGTAGTTGAAATGGTAACAGTATTAACAACTACTTAACATAATTTCAATTTGATCTGATAAAAAGTAGAAACCATGGTATGATGGTTGAGAATATTTGTTTATGTCTACCCCTCATACGAGGGGGTATTCAATAATAATGAGAAAGTGTAACATTAACGACAAGTCATACCACAACCTTTTGTTGTTGTTGGGGTCTCAATGAACGGGATCATCCTCTTTTTCAAATTCTGATTTCTCGTTCTATCACTATTTATGTGAATTTTTACTATATCTCCTACACAATATTAAATTTTTTATTCAAAATATTGAAAAAAAACAATTAAACACAAAAAAATAGATCCTAAAAGGTGAAAAAACTTAAATTACATCATCATGATAGAAAAATACCTTTCCATCTGATCTAAGCTCGTCAGGAATTTGCGTAATATTGAAAGTTCACTGAGATTAGAGGAAGCCTTTCCTATTCCATCAGTAATTAAGAAGTAAAGATAATGAATGATAGAATAAAAATGTTAAAACTTTATTCTCGTTTACTATAACCCTTATTTGTGCAATGGAACTTTTTATAGAATTAGGAGAAAATAGAAAAACTAGAAACACATTCCTCTTTCGTTTTCTGTCAATACTTTCGAGGGGGACTAAATAAAACCTAATTCGTTATAATACCTTTATTAAAGTTTATACGTTGATAAATGTTGCATTTTTAATTCTTGTTATTCTATAATGACCTTTGGTTTTTTACTAATTAAGTTTAAGGGGAAACAGGAAGATCTGCTCTTCTATTCTGTCGTAATATTTCATTAAAACTGTTATATTTACGAAAACTATCTCACAATTTTTTAATATCAGATTTATAGGGAGGGAGATTACTTTCTTCCCCATTCACAGTGGAAACTTAGTTATATATATATATATATATATATATATATATATATATATATATATATATATATATATATATATATATATATATATATATATATATATATATATATATATATATATATATATATAAAGAGAGAGAGAGAGAGAGAGAGAGAGAGAGAGAGAGAGAGAGAGAGAGATGGCGTTACTAATCAACCTTTCCATCTCTATCGGTAAAATAAAACCTCCAATCTTCAACGTTCTATTACGATAAACCCAAAAAGGATAATAGAAAGTAGTGGGAAATGAGACAGAATAGAACAAACGGTGTCAGACATGGCAAAGACCGACCCACAAACGTAAGCCTTCATAATATGAACTATACCATTGCTCTAAATGTAAATAACATGAAAATAATGAATAATATTGGGATAAAATTTGTGCGAACATCAAAATAGAAAAATGTTGATGTCCATTTATTTGTCTAATCTTATGATTTGGATTTTTGTAGATATCAAGCATATTTTAAAAAATATCAAAAAGGAATTTTACCTCTGGAATCACGCTTCGAATTTTAAGGAGACTGACGAAACGGTCCGACACTTGGTTTCTTAAATAAATGAAGACGGCGATTGAGATTCAGTTGTTCTTAAATATGTTTGATGCAGAACCAAGACCTACAGAAAGAGGTTTGTAGGTCTTGGACAGATCACAACTCTTAATAATCTCACGGTGTAGTGGCCGTAACACTCAATCCTCCACAAAGAGAGACTGCGTTCGATTCATGGACGAAATGACGCGGATTGGGTTCGTTCTTTTCAATACTTTGGCACCTCTGATGATCCAATGAAAACAGGGGGTAGTTTACCTGGTCGTTAGTCAACTAAGGCAGGTCGCAGCCAGGTATAGATGGATAGAAAGCTAGTAAGAATGGTTGATCAGAGAGAGAGAGAGAGAGAGAGAGAGAGAGAGAGATGGTGGAATAAGTAATCAATCTCGCATTTCCTTTAGTCTTCTGTCAACATATTTCAGAAAACATTAACCTATTAATAGTTGTATTTATGTAACATACGGATGTACAAACACTATACTAATGTACATGAAACACAACCTCAATAAACGATTGACTTTAGGTCAAATCGAGGTACTGTACCAGCCATGGTTTGCTCAACCTCCTCTTAAGGCGGGTTTACACGGCCGAGCAGCTCGCCGAGCCCGGTTGTCGAACATACTTGTAGAACGGCTCGAAGAGCTTTTAGACAGTACATCGAGCCTCAGTGTGCCTCGTGCTAAAACAACGTCAACATGTCCCTCGACCAGGACGATTTGATAGCCATTGCTTTAGCAGTGGCACTAAGAAGGAAAAAAAAAAAGATCAAAGTGGACGAAGGATTGGCTACTAAAAAGAGAGAAATTTTCACACACCAACTTGCTTATTGCTTTAAAATTAGTTCTTTCAATATTTCATGCAGAGCCGCTATTCCTTTGTTTCTGGCCACTTTATTGGAATAGTCTTTTGATTTAACTTTCCATAAAGCTGGATGAGCCCGATATGTATGTATGAAATCAAAGTACGACTTCCTTCTCATTCTTGCTTTCATTAATGGCAGCCATTATCCATTTCTTTGATTATGTTTCCTCTAGCAGGTTTGAATAACAACTGAGGTTCGAAGCTCGACACCCGTTCACACGTTCACACCGCTCGTCAAACAATGTAGCTCCGCCCACAAAAGTCAAGATGAGCCTGACAACCAAATAGCCCGTTTACACGCTCGAACATCATTGCAAACACAGGGTTGTCGAGCCAGGCTCGACGAGCTGCTCGCCCGTGTAAACCCCGCTTTACGTCAGACCCTCAACGAAATACAGCAAATCCCAATTTTAGAATGCCTGTCAGAAGGAGTCCATATAATCTGCAATTATTAAATAATATTCTTTATCCCTCATTCCTGAATTTTCGTGACATATCTAATCATTATTCATTCATGAAGTACTCCTGGGAATTAATAGTTAGTATAAGTACATATTTTGCATCCAGCTGTCTTTGACGTTATGATAATTAGACATAGAACTGCTTCGTAAATGAAGAAATATATTCCCCAACTAGTAATGAAAGAAGCAAGATTTCTCTCTCTCTCTCTCTCTCTCTCTCTCTCTCTCTCTCTCTCTCTCTCTCTCTCTCTCTTATTTGAACAAAAATCTATAATCTGTCTCTTAATTAGTCTGTTTTTTATGAATGCTTGAATTGCAAGAAGTGTTTCATGAAAAGACCTTCGAAGATCTTCTATTGTCTGTTGGAGATATTTTTCTCTGAAAGAGAAATGTCATCAAACGTTCCGCCTTTGCAAATACTCATAAGTCATTGAGATAAAGAAAGAATTTCCTTCCATTTCGGAAAATGCCATTACGGTGAAAGATCTTTTGAATATGCCAACTTTATCTAAAACTGAAACATCCCAGTAATTATTCTCTTAACTAATATCACAGACTTTGTTATTCTAATGACTATTGTTCATTAACAGAGATTATCCTAATTCGGCAAACCTAAAAGTCTATTCCTTTTTTCATAATATTCTCAATCATGGATCTATCAATTAAGCTTAATTGCTATGAATTGCTACAAAGGTCTTTTCTCAACTTTTATTTCGGTCATTTGATTGAAGTTGATCCTCTCAATTATTACAGTATTCAACTTTTATTACAAAGGTTTGTGAAAAAAGGCAGGAAAATGTCTTTTCTCAACTTTTATTTCGGTCATTTGATTGAAGTTGATCCTCTCAATTATTACAGTATTCAACTTTTATTACAAAGGTTTGTGAAAAAAGGCAGGAAAATGTGGAAAAACTAGATAGCAATTGCTGGGAGAGAGAGAGAGAGAGAGAGAGAGAGAGAGAGAGAGAGAGAGAGAGAGAGAGAGAGAGAGAGAGAGAGAGAATTCTTCTGCCAAAAGACATTTCAACTTTGTAACTAAGAACATTACTACTTCCATAACACCAAAATACTTGTCATTAATGTGAATTACTTTGAGCCTTTTATTGTGAAACTTAATTCACGAGACTCTTTTAATTTCCTGTTTAATGGACGTTGTTATGGTTTATGAAATCATTTGGATAGAAGGATACAAGTTGCATGGATCTGATTGGTTCCTTCGAAAATCTTTGCTTGTGATTCTTGCTGAGTAATTGTGGCTTCATGATAGAGAGAAGCAAGGAAGGAAGGAAGGAATCAAACAAGCAAGTAAGGAAGGAAAGAAGGTAGCAAGCAAGCAAGCAAGCAAACAAACAAGCAAGAGAGGAAGAAATCAAGGAAGGAAGGAGAGAATGAAGAAAGGAAGCAAGCAAGCAAGCAAGAAAGCAAGGAAGCGAGGGAGGAAGGAAGGGAGGGGAGAATTTTTTGGGATATAATCAGCTGTTTTATGATTGACACTCAGAATATTAGATAGAAATAATGAATCTTTGATATCGAAGTAGATTCACATTTTTCCCTTCAGGTTTAAGTAACAATTGTAAAGGTGTTTTCATTCAGGAATTAGCTAAAAGATGAATATTATTGTTTCATATTTCACTAGATAACTTTTCAAAAATACATTCAAGATTTAATTCGTTCAAAAGTGATTAAAAAATCACAAACATGTTTTCATATTTTTTTCAGTAAACTTTGATTAAAGTTTACTTCATATAACAAAATTTTTAAGTTCAGATGATAGTTTTATATAAGGTAATCATTCTAGCACAAGTTTTAAATTACTCTATTGAATTACGTTTATTTTTTATATAATTTAACCCAAGCAACTTGATCAGACTCTTTTTAAAATTCTGATTTCTTTTTCTATAACTATATATGTAAATTTTTACTAAATCTTCCACATAATAAAAAGATTTTCATCAAAATTTATCAAAAATAATTATAAACACGAAAAAAATAATTTTTAAAACGTGAAATAGCCCAAATTTTCGAAAACACATCATTATGATGATAGAATATTTTCCATCTGATCTTACTCGTCAGGAATTTGCGTAATATTAACTGTTCACTGAGATTGGAGGAAGCCTTTCCTGCTCCATCAGTATCTAATAAGTAAAGAAACTGAAAGATAAAATACAAACGTGAAAACTTTATTTTCGTTTGACTATAATGATGATTAATTCATGCAATTTTCTATAGATTTTGCAGAAAATAGAAGAACTTGCAACACAGTTTTCTTTCGTTTCTGTTTTGACTTTCGAGGGGGACTAAATAAAACTCAATTCTATATTATCCCTTTATATAAGTTCATATGTTAATAAATGTTGCATTTTTAATCCTTCTTATTCTATAATGACTTTTGATCTATTTCTAATTATGTTTAGGGGGAAACAGGAAGATCTGCTCTTCTATTCTGTTGTAAGATTTCATAAAAACAGTTATATATACGAAACTATCTCAACTTTTTAATATTAGATTTAGAGGGAGAAAGAAAATACAGCAGTTGTGAAAAACTACAGTAATTTTACATTATTTTCTTTCTCATTTACAGTGGTAATTCCGTTAGAGAGAGAGAGAGAGAGAGAGAGAGAGAGAGAGAGAGAGAGAGAGAGAGAGAGAGAGAGAGAGAGAGAGAGAGAGAGAGAGAATTATGGACAGCAAATGGTTCTGTTCGCTATTCTTGTTTTTTCCGTAGGTTATGTATGATGCTTATATAAGTACCAGCAGTATTCTTGCAGCTCCAGGTAAAACCAGTTCCAAAGAAAATCCTACGGTTTGCCATGAAAAATTAAATATATACAAAAGAGTTAAGTGGCATTCATTGGTTGTTACAGTCAACAATTCTAGGTGATCACACCTATAAATAGGTACAGAAATGTAAGTAATTACAAGCTTACCGAGTTACTTAAACACAAATCAGTAGTTTTAACATCCTATGTTGCATAACCGTTTGGAACAAAAAGCAACACAGTGACCCCTTTTACTAATCATTGGTATTTTGCATAGCTAAAACGCACATACCAGAGCTCAAGAACACCTTTAGGGTAGAACTCTCTGGCTAATAATGCTTGGTTATAGATTTGCCTTTATTCGTTAAAGGATGCCACAAATATTACGCCCTAGCACATCTTTTTGTCTATCAAATTAGGGACTTAATCATTCTCCAAAATGGCCAGTTTTCTAGTTTTATGGATGACATGACCAAATGCTAAGTAGTATCCTGTCCCTCCCTATACAAAGCACAAAGGGTATCCTTATCATTTCTGTTTCTATAATTTTCTTTTAATTCTCGCACATTTAACCTAGTTTTCATATATATTACTGTCGCATTAGTGTCAAGTTCATCTATACAGACTCTTCTGCCATTACTATTCACAAACTTCAGTTTCGTCATCTCTGCTTTTCTTGCTTCTATTTTACTTTCAATTTCATTTGCCTCTTAATTTTTGTTTCTTTTTTAAATTCTTGTTTTTTATACTTTCTTACTTCTTCAATTTTAATATAATATTCATTGTATATTTCTTTAATACTTTTTCCCCAACATTCCCCAAATGGTTCTCTTATTTGATCTTCCACTACTTTCTTAACTAGCCATTTGTCATCTGATGTTATGAGAAAACATCACATTTTTCATACTGTATTCTATTTTCAACTGGCCGTAATCCTATTTCTGCTATTAGCCCCCAGTATGGTGGGTAGAAACCTGTTTAAACATTCCTTTCATAATTTTTTACTGTTTACTCTCTAGTTCTTTCATTTATTTTTCTTTTATTACACGCCATGTCTAAATATTTGCAAACATTGTAGGTACTACTACTGTCTCATAGATCTTTATTCTCACTAACAAAGCAAAATCTCCTACTCTGTTACTGTCTCCATACTTCCCAACTTCCTGTACCATGTAGCCTATTTTATTATTGCTTCCCATTTGCTTATGCTGAGACTTTGGTTTCCTTTATCCTAGTACCACTCTCCTGATTATTTATATTCCTTAACTGTTCCTATCCTTCGGAGTTTCTTAAAATCTCGTCCTTTTAGTTCCATGGTTGATTTGTTGTCGGTGGAAATTGGGAGAAACAAAAATCCATGAAAGGACTCAGTTATATCTTATACATGCAAAACAATACATCTCTCTGAAGTGCAAAGAATGTACAGATATAATTGTGTACGTTTGGTGGTACATATCTGTATAAGCTTAATTCTAAAAACTTTTTGTTGTCTTATGGAGAGAAAGAATGAGTCGACAAACTGAAGAGAAATGAGTTGAGAGAAAACTTAATCAGCATTTTGCTTCATCGCAACGATGTTGTCAACACATTTTATATCGTCTGGTCTTTGAGAAATGATAACAAGTGAAGCAGATGTTTACATTGACATTAACAATGCCATGCTGTTATGAAACCCAAGAGACGATATACCATGTCCCATATTCGTTGTTAAAGTTTCCTTTACAACTAAGTAACGAAGCCAGATTTGGTTTACAGTGAACGCTGTTATGTATTATTGTAATAATGTACTGTATTGAGCTCAACATTGCATCATATTGCATTGATAAAACACGTTTAAGATTGTATATAACTGAAATAATGTATTTTGATATTAGGGTTCAAGCATTTATTTATTACCTCAAAGATAGGATGTGATTCTTTCTACTTTTTTACTGCAGTAGGATTTAGGTCTTTCGAGATCGATGCTCTTATGTTTGTTATGAATTTTTGGTTTTTAAGATTGTTTACGATGCTTGACGCTAAGTTTAGAGTTGGTTGCTGGAAGCCCAGAGCCAAGAGCAATGTAGCCTCTTATCATACATTAAAGGGTTATGTATACACCTGCGTTTGATTCAACATATCAACAATAAGAAATTGACAATGCAGATGCGATACCCCTGGATAATTACTAATAATTATTCACTTATTCACAGGGGAGTAACATGCGGAAATCAACAAATGATCAACCAACATAAAATATAAAATTGGCGATGACCCGATGACGAATACACACAGAGATCATAGAGCAGCAGAAGAAGAAAATTTATTGCAAGAGAAGCAAAAGAAAAATGCCAATGAGGATTTCCTATGCAGCCGACCAGAAGAATTTCATCAAACACTAGCAAACAAAACAAGAAAACAAAGTGAATTCTGAAGTTGGGTAGTATACAAAAAAAGGTAGGAACTTACCAGGTGACTTTAGAACAGTAGCCTAACCTATTCAAGGTATCAAGGTATGCAGTCAAAATGCCTCTTGACATTGAACATCCTGAACGATTTAGCATCACAGATGAACCCAATTCTGTTGTAACACGATGGCCACAGTGGTGTGAAAAATTTAAGATTTCTTTTAGAAGCATTTGGGAATATGAAGGATGCCTAAAAGAAGGCATTATTACTTCACACAGCAGGTAGAGAAGTTTGGGAAGTGTTTAAGACATTGCAGCCTACAGATGACACAAGGGAAGCTGCAAACAAGGCTCTTACCACATATTTTGCTCCTTAGGTCGACAAATTTTTTGAAAGGTATCAATTTACAGCACAGACATATCAGAAAAAAAAATAAAGTTTTGATGCATTTGTGACTAGACTAAAGAATTTAGGTGTTTCATAAGAATTTCTAGAATTAGAAAATGTTATCATAGATCAAGATATTGCACATTTTACATCACAAGAGCTAAGAAAGAAATTATTGCAAGACAAAGATTTAAGGGGATTCTGATGAACGGCATTAAGTAAGGAGAGGTCCATCTGAATCCCCATTCTTCATAATATGTTGTACGAGGCTTCATTCATCAATAGAATTCAAAGCATCATCCACCAACAACAACTTCCATCACTGGAAATGAGAGGCATTTCCATTTTATATTTTGTCAACAACTTCCCCCTGTGACCAGAGCAAAACAAAAGAAAAATACCATCCATTCACACCCCCCCCCCCCCCCCCGTAAAAAAAATATAGAATTGGCTTGTTTTTAAGGCAATTACTTTTCTTAAACGAGGTCAGGACTAGCGTCTTCCTTCCTTTAAACCAGATTGACCTTCCAGGAATTTAATTTGAACCAGGAATCCAATTTAAACCCAAAAACTCCAAAATATTCTGGGTGTGCCTTGAAGTCCACTACCATCGAAAACAAAATTAGTTTCATTTTTTTTCTGTATGTATTTTTGCCTCTCAACCTTATCACATATCTATTAATGGACATCTGGTATGATATACTTGAGCGTTTCTCTGCCTAAGAAATATCATAGAATACAGATTCCATAAAGAAAGAAAGAAAAAAACGTTGGTTGGCTACTTCTCCCCTTTTTCATATGCTCGCGAGATATGGAGTGTTGGTTCCCTCATAAAGTCGTCATTCGTGTTCATTATCTTCAGAAAAGGAAGACAAACAAATATCACCTTTATCATCTTCCTACTCATGTTATATACAAAGCATGATCATATCTTTTATCAATGAATATAATAATATGGTTTTGGTTAATCGTTTATGGATTCCCAGCGGTTCTCAAAGGTATTTCTTTCTGTGATTCTGACTATTTGGTTCCGATTATGGGCTTGATGTATTGAGATGATTCAGAGAAAAACCCAATTGCCACTTTGTTTGGCCTTTCTCTGTCATGGCAAAAATGTAAGTACACACACACCAACCCTTTCAGTCACAAATATACTCCAAATTTCCTAACAATGATGCAGTGATGACCTAATACAAATACTCGTTATGTTTGTATTAAGAATCAGTTTCGATTTTCAATTCTGATACTTTCCATACAACTTAAGATGAAAATTCCTGATGAAAATTCCTCCTGTTTCACTTGGGATCTTAAAGGTCTATGAAAAACAAAGCAAGGCTTAAATAAATCTAAAAATAAAATGCTTTCAGTCTTGTTGAAATCACTTCTCGATCACACCTTAAGATTTTTGGATTCCAGTGGGAACTATTGTCTCTTGTTACTAGTCATTGATTCTTTGGTCTGAATTTGCTAGGCATCGTAAATCTTATTTTATCATATTATAAAGTCATTGGAGCTCATGAGTCAAAGACATTGTCATCCCCTAAGACCTTATAGGAATATCATTGAGACGCCAAAGAGAAGCAGTCTGGAATAATCCTCCATTGTGGTCTTTGGCTCCGGTCTTGAATATTCAAATTGGCGTACTCCAGTGGAGCCGCTTAAGCCTCAGCCTAAAGTGGGATAGAATAGAAACAGTGACACAATGATAGGGATTTGGGTGAATGGGTTGAGTGAGAGAGATTGGGGAGGGGGAGGGGATTGGAAGGGGAGAGGGGAGGGAGGGGAGGGGAGGGATGGTGAGGGGAGGGATGCAGAATCTCGATTATAAGGCATCGCCGTCCACCGCTTGGACTGAAGGGAAGAAGGTGCCAGGGAGTGAGGGAGGGAGGGAGGGAAATGGATACAGTTTGACGGCAACATTTTGCTTGATTTGATATTAGAAGAGTGGCTACGCAAGAAATGTAGAGAAGAAACGAAAGAAAATAAGTAAAAGTCGGAGAAAGAAGGAAAAAGACGAATGTAGTGAAAAGAATAACAAGATTACTATGGAATGGCGTTCATGTTGTTTGATCAGAGATTTCAACAACGGATGTTTCATTGGAAATAGGGATATGTATAATTGTAAGTGTTTTTCATTCAATCTTTCACATTCATTCTCTTTTCTCTTAGTAAATAGCTATCAGTTGGTAGTAGATATTTGGAGAGAGAGAGAGAGAGAGAGAGAGAGAGAGAGAGAGAGAGAGAGAGAGAGAGAGAGAGAGAGAAAGAGAGAGAGAACTTGGTTACTGACATGTATTACTCCAAGTAATGTCTGTGTGACAAGGACAAACGACAAACAACTTTATCCGAAAATCCTCATTTCAAATACCAGAAGAGGAAGATGGTCACACAAGTATAGGTATACTCTTATTAGAATGGTCAGTGGAAAGCTAAAAAATACGTTAATAGACAGCTAGATAGACAAACTCTTTAATAGGATTAACGTTAATCTTCAAAGTCCTTTAAGGATGAGGTGTTTGCTCCACAACCTGTCCCATTCACTTTAGGATCCCGGGGTGATTTGGTTACTGAAATCCAACAGGTGTTTGGCTGTTCTATTTTGAGGAGAGTAAAACATTGAACCCTAGCTATTTGGAAATTTCCAACCCTTAACCCCCAGGGGTTATTTTTTTTTTTTTTCAAGCACATTTTCCAGTATATTTTTTTTAAATGGCTGTAACAGCCTTAATTTTCATCATAGAGAGGTCAAGGTGGTCTCATTCTCTTGGAAAAGGCCTGAAGTTTCTCAAAAAATTATCAAAAATATGCAGAAAAAATTTTAAATAGCATTTTTTAGCAAGGACGTACCGGTACGTCCATGGGGGTAAAGGGATGAGTTTTGTGAAACGTACCAGTACGTCCTTTGGGGGTAAAAGGGTTAAAAAAAGAAACTTATAAGAATTTTAAGATACTAATAATAGAATTGAAGGATTAATTATTAAAATAAATAAGAAGCATAAAAGTAAGATCATTCAAACTTATGCACCAATGTACCATACAGAGAAATAAATAGAACAATTTTATGAAGATCTGGAGCTATCTAGGAAAACACAAGCGATTTAATTCACATTTTTTAATAGATGATTTTAACGCTAAAGTAGGACAGAAGAAGAGCGGTAGAATTTGCTGAAAATAACAATCTTAGAATCATGAAGACCTTCTTTTATAAAATGGAACATAGAAAATGGACATGGAGAAGCCCAAATGGATAAACAAAAAATGAAATAGATTTTATTCGCAGTGAAAAATTAAATTTAGTTGAAGATGTTGCAGTCTTAAACAAGTTAAAGTCAATCGACCATAGAATGGCGAGAAGCAAGATTTGTTTAGCTTGAAAGTAAGAGAGAAAAATTAATTTTAAGAAAGAAAATAAACCTTCCTGTAATAAAAAAATCTGATGAGTTTAGTTTATCAATATAAGATAGGTACTTCCAGCTACATGATGAAATTGAAGCAAACATAGAAGTGGACAGTAATTTAAAAAAAATTCTATTGGAATCAGCATAAGAGATAGGTGGTAAAGTTCCTAAACAAGATCAAGGAAAACTATCAGAAAATACTAAAAATTAATAAAGAAAAGAAAGATTGGAAATGAGGGTAAATTCCAAGAGAGATGATATGAATTAGCAGAACTGTCCAAAAATATAAATAATCAAAAAAGATACTCGTAAACACAATCAGGAAAATAATTGAGGAAACACTAAAGAAAGTAATAAACATTGAATTGATGTAAAGAAGACTTGGAAAAGGGCGCCAACAGCAGTTCGCTTTAAAGGATAAAATTGGAAATATTATCCGCAATAGTGATGGAAAAATAAAAATTGCAGACGATTTTTATATAATGCTATACAATAGAGATATAAGAAATAACTTCATTTAAAATAATGGAATACCTGATCAGGTAGCAAACGTAACAGTAGAAGTAAAATGAGCATTAAAAGCCATGAAAAGAGGCAGAGCAACAGGAGAAGATCGCCTAACAAATGCTTTACTAATAGATGGAGGAAATTTCAAAGTAATTAAACTGGCTGAACTTTACACAAAATGTCTGTAAGAATGCTCTATACCTACAGCTTGGAAAAAAAACTTTATTATTATACCAATTCACAAAAAGGGAGACAAAAAAGACCTGATCAATTGCCACCTAATAAGTTTACAGCAAGACTTCAATCAACCAAGAGAGCATGCAGGCTTTAGAAGTGGGTATTCAACAACAGATCATATCCATGTAATTAACCAGCTAATGCAAAAATCAAAAGAGTATGACAAACCACTATGTATGGCCTTTATAGACTATGAGAAAGCTTTGGATTCTGTCAAAACATCAGCAGTAATGAAAGCCCTTCAAAAACGAGAAATAAAAACGAGAAATAAAAGAATCTTATGTCAGAACACTTGAAGATATCTATACAGGAAGTACAGCAATCCTAAACCTACATAATGATAGTGATTAAATTCCAACTGAGAAAGGAGTTAGACAGGGAGACCCCTTCTTTCCTAAATCATACACAGCATACCTAGAAGAAGTTTTTAAGAATTTAGATTGGGAAAATTTATGAATTATTATTAATGTGGAATCCCTCAACAACCTAAGATTTGTAGGTGACATAGTTGTGTTTAGTGAATCATGTGAAGAATTACAAAAGGTGATAGAAGATTTGAAAAGAGAAAGCAAAAGGGTAGGACTGAAAATGAATATGAGTAAAACCAACCTAATGTTTAATGAAAATGCAGAGAGAACAAATAAGAGTTAATGACGAGCCTCTAGCGATTGTTAGTGAATATATGTACTTAGGACAGCTGGTAAGTGCTTCCCCAGGACATGAGACCAAAATTACAAGAAGAATAAGCATGGGATGAAAAGCAAAATGGGATTGTGAAAAGTGAAATACCACTCTCTCTAAAAAGAAAAGTATTTAATGAGATGGTTCTACCAGTATTAACTTATTCATCAGAAACTTGGAGTCTTACTAAAGTCTTGTGACATGAGCAAGTTACAACTCAAAGAGCTATGGAAAGAATAATGATGGGAATAATACTAAGACACAGAAAAATGGCAACATGGATACAAGAACTAACTAAAGTATAGGATATTCTAACATTTTGTAAGAAAAAGAAATGAACATTGGCAGGACATATAATGAGAATGACAGACATCAGATGGACATTAAGAATAACAGAATGGGTCACTAAAGATTGCAAAAGAAGCAGGGGAAGGAAGTGAAGATGATGGATTGACAAACTAAGAGAGTTTGCGGGCGTGGAGTGGCACAGAAAAACCATAAACAGACGCAAGAGAAAGGATATGTCTGAGGCCTTTGTTCTGCAGTGGACTAGTAATGGATACAGAACTTGTTGGAATAGGAATCGGAAAATACTTTCGAAATAATCTTTTGAATAGAAATATTTACAAATATACTCTCTCTCTCTCTCTCTCTCTCTCTCTCTCTCTCTCTCTCTCTTTCCAAACGATTTCTGCGCCAGGTAAAGACCAAGAAGTAGAATTTTTTTGTAAATGACCCAATTCTGCCAAAGTACCTCAAGTTCAAGCTGCTTAACTTTCGAACTTTGGAATCAAGTTGATTATTATCTTTGGATCTGAATCACTGAAGGATTGTAAATCGAAGACAAATCAGACTTTAGTTGAGGAGCCACAGTGAAGAGAA
This sequence comes from Palaemon carinicauda, assembly GCF_036898095.1. Classification (NCBI taxonomy): domain Eukaryota; kingdom Metazoa; phylum Arthropoda; class Malacostraca; order Decapoda; family Palaemonidae; genus Palaemon; species Palaemon carinicauda. Next base: position 7,748,184 of record NC_090749.1, read on the forward strand.
CTGACACAGAATCTATTATTCCTCACAAATATATGATATAGAAAACATACTCACCACATCAATTCCTCGATACTCATATTGCGTTATTGACTTCTTAGGTAAATACATACAAGACTATTTAACGACTTTCCAATAATGGTTGTAGGAATTTCTATAGAGTAGATAGTAGATTTAGTAGATAGCTACTTTCCTGACTCTAGTCTTTTGTTTGATAAAGCCATAAAAAGATAGCAAAATCCATCGAGCAAAAAGTGCAGAGAAGAGACACAGCACATTTTGTGAGGAAAACGTTGATCGCTTCGCCTCGATTTTACTATTACTATCTCATGTTAATATTGTCACTAATCAATCTCAAGAGCCTCCAACGCAAACAGCAGTTATCAGAGGGACAACCTTCGACAAAAAAGCTATTTCGTTTCTCGTTTTTTTTTCTTATCTGATGTGCTTTTGAGGACTATGACTCCTGCTCTTCTTGGTTCAGCGTAACACTTTTAATATTCTATATTACATAAATAATTTAATAACTTCCTTCCTTTCAATTACCGGACCACTCATCGCCTAAAGGAAGTCTTTGTGAAAGAGCCAGAGTGGATGAAGAAGGAAATAGAATAGAATTGGAAAGACAATATCCTATAATTCATTTTTAATTTATAGCGATGATCATTTCATGAAATTTGTGCCCATCATATAAGACCTACTTGCTATGGATATGTGGTGGAATGAATGAATTTTTTTTTATATGTTTAAACAGTTTTTACATGAAATTCTATGAAATTCTTTTTCTACTTGAAATGATAGTAATTATTGTTCAAATAATTTCAACTGAAATGGAAGATCTTTACTGTTTTACGCACTCACAGAATTTCCGATTTTATTTTTAGCTTAATGTCGTCCGCATCAAAATCTTGAAGTCTGGTGGGAGTTTCAGTGACACTTGTCGTGAGATGGGCGCGATGATTCTCGGGACGGGGTTGCCAGCCCCACACCCATGACTGCGGGATGGTCAAGTGAAGGGAGCCTCCACAGCCACATCAGCCTCTGATGTGACAATATAGACCCAAAATGGTTTCTTAATTGGTTGGTTGTTTTCACAACTTTGTCTAAGGTCAGATGTGATTATGGGATCATCTGGTCGAGATGTGATATTGAAAGTTGAAATATTCTATCTATTCAAAATATGAGGAAAATTTTGCTTCATTTCTAATTGCAGTCACATTGTGAAAGGTCATCTCTTCGCCAAAAGCGAAGGATGTTAATAGATGAATAGCAAAAGGCTTCAGCATTGTCTTAATAGATATGTTTGAAATTTGCCTTTCCCCTATTTATATGAATAAATGCATCAATACGTGCATGTATATGTGCTTACACATAGACATTTGTATTTATAATTCAAAGGAATTCACTGTCCTTCTGTAATAAAGACCCAACTGAAACCTATACTTCTGAATCGAAACAAGACTTGACATAGGACTTGAACCCGTCATGTATTAATATATATATATATATATATATACTGTATATATATATATATATATACATACATATATATATATGATATATACAATATATATATATATATATATATATATCATATATATATACTATGTATATATATGTACATACATACATAAATATATATATAATATATATATATATATATATCATATATATATATATATATATACTCATATATATATATATATATATATATATATATATATATATATATATATGTATATATATATATATATATATATATATATATATATATATATATATATACATAAGTATATACATATAAATATATATATATATATATATATAGGATTCTGGCTCTGTTGTACAAATTCCAGTTGAACTAGAAGAAACTGCTCAGGATATACATTAACAAATTCGAGAAGAACCGTTCCTCTTACGTCTAGTGTCACTCACACCCTTTCCCTTCTGCCTCTCCTTCTGCAGAGACTTCTTCCATCTTGGTCACTTCCTTATCGCAATCAGTTGGAAGGTCTCTTTTAAAAGACACTTCTGAAGGCTACTTTAGACATTCTCTGAAACCATATAGATACTTGGACACAGGTTAGGAAGACCACAGAAGGGGTCCCGCCCAAGGGTTGTCAAAATTTCGATGGCCATCGTAAGATCTCTTCCCTTTTCATCGAATTCATTCAAATTGAAATTTCCTCTCCTGTCATCACCTTCGAAGACAGAAGCAGGAATTTTCTTTTTTTCAGAGAGAGAGAGAGAGAGAGAGAGAGAGGAGAGAAAAGAGAGAGAGAGAGAGAGAGAGATTGCATGTGGTGATAATTCCCATTGTGTCGTAATTGTCATCATAGGTTACGTGAAATTGAAATAGAAACTCAACAACTCCATCTAGGGATGTTCGAGTAAATCAAATGTCTGATATCAAATAAAACAGGGTTAAGAGACACACTCTAAAGATGAAGAATTTTTCAGTTCATGCCTAACTATTTTAAGAAACAATGAAAAGGATCAAACTTTATCTCCCTGAACTGAATCATGTGAAATGATATGGAAAGTGAGAATCTCTCTCTCTCTCTCTCTCTCTCTCTCTCTCTCTCTCTCTCCACTTGTCTTGTCCTTCATGTGGATGCCCTCCCATATTGGACTTGCTGGGAATGACATGTTGGACAGTCTTACTAAAGCTGCCTGCACAATGGACCTTGATGACAGAAATGTTGAGTCCTCACTTCGTTCCCTAAAACATAGAATATATTCAACGGCTTTTGCCTTTACAGTATAGCGTAGGGATGCAGAGAGGGGCACTAGTGTTTCCATATAACATCATGATAACTTTCTGCAGAGCCTTCACAAGTACCGGCGACGTGGACTTTTGGTGCGTAAGCATAATATCATAGCCTATGTGCCAGGATAAGGTTGGGATATCGTCCTGTGTGGCAGGTTGGACAGACACTAGATATACCACACTACACCTCATGTAAACTGTGTAACCTTGCTAATGCCAATAACCTTGAACACTACTGCCTTCATTGCCCCACTGTCAGGAATCTGTTACCTCAATGACAAAATTTACTTCAAACCTGCCAATATATACTCAAAGATGACCACCTAGACGTAATTTTGACACGTCATCCACACTTTGGTGGCTGCTAAACTGTCTGTTACAGTTGTTGTGATAATTGAATACGATCTCATATATGTTATTTTTGTAACTGATATACAGATGATTCAATGCTGTAATTTTTTTTTTCTGTTGATTTCTGATGTACTGTATGTAACTGCCAATATGTAGCTTTGTTTGAAGTCTTTGGGCGTAATAAATTTATTAAATAGTAAGCTCTCTCTTTCTCCTTGGCACATGGTACGCAATACAAAGTTTCTCTTCCTAATGGAAACGAAAGTTATTCCCTGGAGACTTATTCCAATGTCATGTTGATAAATATTGAAAATGTCTCAAGTTTATAAAACTCATCGTTACTGATCTGATGGGAAATTGGCCGAAGTTAGTTGAGTTTTGTGAACAAAGTTAGAGATACGAGTTTGGAAGATGAAGAAAAGTTTCCTATCTTCACCTGAGACCAACGGATAATAATGATAAGAAAAACTTGAGTTAAAATACTTATTTATTAAATACCAAACCCTCAAGATTTCCTTCTTTTATTGTCTATATCTTTGCTGCTCTATGAGAGGTCAGGAAAGATTCTCTCTCTCTCTCTCTCTCTCTCTCTCTCTCTCTCTCTCTCTCTCTCTCATTATTTTTGTCATTGTATTTAGTCTTGAACCGCCTAAAATCTTTTCCGAAAAGTATTTCTGCTAACTCAAACTCTTGATCTCCAACACAGATAAAACTTTTAATTTACCTTTGTGCTTTGTCCGATTTGGAAAGTTTCTCAGCAATTGTGAAAGTAAAAGACTAAAGATTTTATAATCATATGTGAATAGGATCTTATTAGAATCTTTCTCTTTAAAACCATTTAATTTCAGATATGTAGTTTATATAAGAAATGTTTATTTTAATGATGTTACTGTCCTTGAAATATTTCATTTTTCCTTGTTTCCTTTCCTCGCTGGGCTAATTTTCCTGTTGGGGGCCCCTGGACTTATAGCATCCTGCTTTTCTAACTAGGATTGTAGCTTAGCAAGTAATAATAATAATAATAATAATAATAATGATAATAATAATAATAATAATAATAATAATAATAATAATAATCCTATAGACTGAACTTACCGTCTTAGTTAGAGAATAAATGTATTAGGATTACTACTGCTGTTATTGTTCTTAGTATAATTTCTGTTTTAGTTACTACGATAACTAACGTGATTATAATTGTTGTTGTTTTTGCTACCGAAAATGTACTAAAATTTAAAACGGTCAACAGTGGCAGACCATAAAAGTGGTACATCTATTGAGACAATGTTGCATCATCGTGTTATTCGAGAATATGGCCTCTCATATAATGTGGGTATGTCCTAAATATCCTCTATTTTGATAAAAGGGTTTTAAAGATAATTAAATGCTCAAAAGCTTTCTTGCCAAGCACAGATTGCAGTACTGACTCAAGTTCCTTATAAGGGAGGACTATTTTTCTGCATCATCCCTGGTTGCAGGGAGGCGCCATTACTTGCATGGGGCCTACTCTTTGACCCTAATATAACAGAGAGAGAGAGAGAGAGAGAGAGAGAGAGAGAGAGAGAGAAAGAGAGAGGTGGGGTTTCGTACTAAAGTCAGGTATAGTCAGACACGTTTTTCCTTCATGGAAGTCACCCTTGGCTGGTTCGTTTATATAGAAAGGAAAAATATATATTATTCCTTTTTTTTTTTTTTTGTAGAAGCGATTCATTCTCACATAAGGTTCCTCCCCATCAAACTTCTTCCTTCCTTCCATTGAACTTTTCTTTTACCTATAGGAAAGCGATAAACTTTACCTTCCAGAATTCTTTGCTACTGAGTCCTATTCTCAATCCCATTCCCATTCCCATTCCTGTTAACTCAGATTTTCCCCAGAAACGCTTCTTTTACTCTTTGCTTCTGATGTATTTCAAGATGATGATTAGTTGTAGTTATAACCTTTCGCTTTACAAGAGGGAAATACCTTTAGACCAATATTATCTATAAGAAGATTATTATCCTAGAAATTATAATGACACCCAGACGGAAATTTGGAAAAAGAGGAAAGATGAGGAATGATGAGATTCTGAGAGATTTTGCTCCTGATCTCTCCATTGGTTTAGATAAACGGATGGAGCTGAAAAGGAATTTGTGGTCACAGAGAGTTGACAATTGCTGGTTGAGTTGATGCTGCTTCGGTTCATTTTCTCTTTCTTTTATCTGCTTTGTAACTTTGAGGTCTTCAATTGACTGTGGGACTGTGAGCAAATGAGTTAATTACCGGATTTCTATTACGTGTTTAGCTGATGTTCTAATATTGACAGTGCAGCTGCACAAAACTCTCTCTCTCTCTCTCTCTCTCTCTCTCTCTCTCTCTCTGTTTGTAATATGCATATCTTTCTCAAAACTTTCATACGATTCTCCATCTAATTAAGTTACTCTTCAGATAACATCACACCAAAGATACATCCGTTTCCCTCAACCGGAAAAGGTCCTTCCTTATTCCTTTGGTCTTATGTTGTCTTTATTTACGTCATGTTATCAAAATCTGGAAAGCATAAGAACCCAAAGCAACAATGTTCCAGCCCATTAATCTCGTTCTAACTTTCAACATGACAGCCAAACGTCTATAACTTATCACGTCCTGTAAGCACAGTAAACATGCAATAAACAGGTTCCTCCTGAATTATGAGGGACAAGTTTCATGATAAAAATTTCAAGGGAACAACTCACTACGACGACGACGCCAAGAATTTTAATGTTGTGGAAGAACTTTGATAATTATTTCAGATGTAAAGTTTCAGAATATAGTGAAAAGGGCCAAGAATATGAGACAGTCAAACATTTAGTCTCTCTCTCTCTCTCTCTCTCTCTCTCTCTCTCTCATGAGATAGGATTATATCATGCAACGATAAAAAGAAGGGAAACAGGGTTCTTTATTTGATATGATGTTTACCTCTGTTGATGTTACTGTTTTGAGAAGCGATTCTACTGTCACTAGGGATGTTGATATGGTGAATAGTTTTGATTACGTTTCCCTCTGGGAAGTGTGTAAAATTATATTATGATGTTTTCAGCTTTTGTAAATTTTGTCAAACTTTTTCATTCCAATTGGTACCACTTTTAAAGAGAGGATTCACTGAATAAAAAGAGGCTGTATAAAGTTTTAAGAATATACTACTTTCGTTTTTTATTCATTGTATTCTTTATATCATTATGTCTATTAAATTTACATAAGTAAACATTCCTAGGACCTTCTTTGAACATCAGACATCCTAGTAATATTAGATAAAGACATATAGAATATTCATTCCTGCATCTTTCATCCGGTTTATCAATGACATTTATGCATTTCTAAAAGTGCTTCATCTGACACTTAAGTTCAATGGAAATTTATTTCAAGGCCGAATACCCTTGTAAAAGTCACACATGATTCTGATTTATGCAACTCGATTTCAAATTATCCAAAACTTTTCAAATGTTTTATCTATATCAACAAATATATAAACCTTTTTATTATCATAATAATTTTTACTAATTTTTAAGGTCTTCATGATACAGGTTATAATAAAAATCCTCTTTGATTGAAGCCTTTCATTTCGTTATGGGTTAAGCTCAATTACTGTCTTTACTTCACAATCTTTATTTCTTCATCTTTTTATAAACTGTTTAGACGAGTTTATACCATTGCCCATCCCATCGGCCTTCCTTTCCAAAGAATCTTTCTGAAAAGAAGTTTAGGGCAACTCTCCTTTTCCTTGACGACTCAAACGAATTTTGATTTAGAAACATTTTATTTTGAAAGAAAAGTTCCAAGATATCTTTATTAATTTTGATCTACAGAATATTGGATTCGTTATTACATGTAATCACTGGTATAGCAGCATATATCTTCACTTCATAAGCTTAACACACACACATACACACGCACATACTCACGATGACCTATGTCCTAGAAAAACTTACCAAACCCGAATTTTTTTTTGGAATAATAAACCAATTGACAATAAACAGAAAATCCCCCAAAGACGAAGCACGACGATCAAAAGTAACAACGAATAGGTTCAGATTTTCGGCAAATTTTTAACATTCTTCTTCTTTCAAGTTTATTGTGGGTCGTTTGAAGCTTCTAAGCGATGAATGTCTCCTGACAGAGAATCTGAGAAAACACATTTTCTCTCTGATATACAAAATTATGTGACAATTTCTCGGATTGGTGCGATATATAAGAGGACACTTTCAAAGGCTAAATTTTCCACTTTTTTATGTTTTCCTTTACTGTTGAGATTGAGTAAAATCATCAATTCAGGACAGAGATTTCTGAGATCTCTGTCAATTCACTAAAAAGGAGAAACATCATAATTATATGTTAATTAATGTCCAAGGAACCTTTTCACACCCACAGAAGCATCTGTAAAAAGCAATTAATTTTTCCATCAAAAAACGTCTCATGGGTTCGTCTTTCCTCATGAATTTCATTGACCTTTACTTGAGGGATCGAATTTAAAACGAAGTAATTACTCTTATTATACACTCGATGATTTATGGAGTTCATTGCTGAAACTCTTTCAAGAGCTTTATAATTGTTTCCATTTATAATTCAAAACATATTTCAAAACTGATGATGCCAAATATCGTGATGGTAAGTAGATTCAGAATAACCTCGCCCCTCTCTTGAGAGAGGGATAGGGAGTGGGGGGGGGGAGGCATACATCTCATTACATCTAGTACTTTCTAAACACCACTATTCCTATTTACTCGTTGCTATATTCCCTGGTTCTGTTCTTTTATCTTTTTGTTAGAAAACTGTATCAAAAAAAAAAAAAAATTCTATTATCGTGAATAATGACCGATACCTACTTTGTTTCATCTTTAAAAAGACTTAAGCAAAATTAATTATTGCTTTAAAAGGAATCCAGTTTTATGAATCATATAGTTAATAAGATGGCCAAGGCACCTGCCACCCGTTGAGATACTACCACTAAGAGTTATTGGGACCTTTGACTGGCCAGATCTTACTACATTGTATCCCTCTCTGGTTACGGTTCATGTTTCTTTTGGTTACCCCAATAGCAACAAATGGTGTCATTTATAGTCCACTGTAGGACAAAGGCCTCATTTATGTCAATCCATGGATAGGATTTGGCCAGTTTTCATCGCCGTGCTGGCCAAGGTGGATTGGCGATGGTGAGAGAAACAAATAGTTATCATGTGATCATAATCCTTTTTGAAAATCCATAAAAATTATCATATTGATGATAGACATAAATATAAATAACCTCTGAAGATGAATCCATTTGATTGAGGAAATGATGACAATGGAGAAAGTCAATGTGGTTCGCAATCTCACTCTTCGTGCAAGTAGGATGGACAGAAAACGGATACCTGATGCTTTCTAGAGCCACCCCTTCCCAACATAAGAGAGAATTTCTGAAATAGTTAAAAAATGTTTCCCAAATAAGAAAAATGATATCGAAATAAAGGTTACCCAAAAGTCTCTTTGCTTCATTAACGAGTTATTTACGAAATACTGAAAAGAAAAGAGAAATGGCTCATTCTCCAATATCAATAAAAGTATGTCGAGATCTAATGGCTTTTAACTGCATCATTTGACACTAAAGGCATTTTCAATTTATTGACGCGAGAGATAATTTAACTTCAGAGAGAATATAAAAAGGATTTATGCATCAAAGGTTTAGATAATTAGAGAGTGTGAATCATGAATCAAGAAATTCAATATTTGTAGATGAATATTTGATGTTGATCCATTATGGCCAGTTTGCATTTATATAATTTATATCTTCAAATGAGGATCTATTTTGATCTCTTATCATTAATGAATGAATGAATCAGATGAAAATATCAGACGAGTAATGATAATTTTCAAGTATCTATCAGAATGTCTACTCAGAAAGACATAATATATATTATATCTATTTCGAATGTAATGAATAATTATTTTACACAGAACATAAATTTATTTTTAATAAGATAAAAGGTGATGTGATCTGGTAATATGGCATATTTTTCCTTCCATTCACGTGATCAAGAAACTTGGATATTAGTTTGATCAGAAGAGATTGTAGTTATAGGAGAAGATGCATGAACCTACATAGAAACAACATAACATAAGGTAACAACATACCCGCTCCCCACCAAAAAAAAAAAAAAAAAAAAAAAAATAGTAACTAGTATAAATGAAACATACGTCCTTTCTTATATCCTATTTGCTAAAACATACTAGACCATTTCCCGGACAACTGTAGTCGTAAAAGATCAGTCAGTCGGCCACGATAATCCTTCCATATTGAATATAACAATGTGGATTT
>NC_090749.1:7767606-7797667 GCF_036898095.1 Palaemon carinicauda
CACCTTACAAATATCTGTGATAATTCTCTATATCATTTTCCCTCTCAGTATTTTCCTCCTCTTCATCACTGCACCATTAATTCAAAGAACCTTCATTAACGAAAGAAACAAGAAATGTTTGTTTACTTTTTTTAATCCCAGGAGTTGCGAAGATGACATTGAACCTTTCAAGGAGATTTTGTTTAAAGCACAGTAACACGAGGGGATACCAGCATTTTCTACAATCAGAGGTTCTCTCTCTCTCTCTCTCTCTCTCTCTCTCTCTCTCTCTCTGCGAGTTCCCTTACACAAATATACAAGTAGGTCATTTATCAAACATTCCTTGAAATGACAAAAGCATATCAAGAAAGAAAAAGGCTCTGTTGTATATCGCAAGCAGCCTATATTGCATACCCTTTAACTAAAGTCTAATTCCTCCTGAACTTTGGAGTAAATATTTTGGTGACTTAAACTGAAAAAGAAATAAGTAACTTAACTCTGAAGTTCAAAAACTAATCCAATATCATTTTGAGGACTTGGAAAGGATTAAGTTAATTACCTCACAATAATGATCCCTAGCTTTAGTGAGTTGGAATTTAGACGACTTTCATAAGAGATTATTTAATAAATTTATTACTTCCAAAGACGTCAAACAAAGTTACGATATTGGCAGTTACATCCAGTACATCAGAAATCAACAGAAAAAAAGAAAAATCACAGCATTGCATCATCAGATATCAGTTACAAAAATAACATATATGAGATCGTATTCCATTATCACAACAATTGCAACAGACAGTTTAGCAGTCGCCAAAGTGTGGATGACGAGTCAAAATTACGTCTAAGTGGTCATCTTTGAGTTAATATTGACAGGTTTAGAGTAAATTTTGTCCTTGAGGTAACAGATTCCTGACAGTGGAGCAATGAAGGCAGTAGTGTTCAAGGTTAATTAGCAAGGTTACACAGTTTACATGAGGTGTAGTGTGGTATATCTAGTGTCTGGCCAACCTGCCACAAAGGAGGATATACCAACCTTAGCCTAGCACTTACGACATTATGCCTACGCATCATGAGTCCACGTCGCCGGTACTTGTGAAGGCTCTGCAGAAAGTTATCAAGATATTGTGTGGAAACACTAGTGCCCCTCTCTGCATCCCTACGAGAGAGAGAGAGAGAGAGAGAGAGAGAGAGGTGGTAAAGTTGCTGATTTATTACTACTTAGAGAGAGAGAGAGAGAGAGAGAGAGAGAGAGAGAGAAGATTGATTTGTTAAGGATATTACAATTTGAAGAGAGTGAAAGACGAAATATGAGGGTAAGTGAGAAAGAAAGAAATGGGTGAGAGAGAGAGAGAGAGAGAGAGAGAGAGAGAGAGAGAGAGAGTCAGGTAGCAACATTACTTCTTTACAGGTTCCAAAATGGATCCTTAAAGCCCTTAATCCTTTTTACTCCCAGACATTATAATGTGGTAAATCTCACTCTCCTTCTGGTTAAGATCTCACCAAGGGTCATCTAAGGTCATCCTTAAAACTGCTTTACGACACTGAAGCTATTTGAGGCTTCCTTCTTGACCTTGTGTTGTATCTAGTATGTTATCAAAGTGAGTGAAGCAGACATACAGAGGTTTTGATGCTACCAATAGATTACTGTATTACCAAGATTTTTATCAACACGAACTTCATCCAACAACCTACAGAATATGAAACCAAAGTTCTCAACATTCTCTTACTTTCTTCATTACTGATAGATTTACACAAAGAAAATATTTGTATAAAACTTTGCATTTGTAAAGGGATTTAGAAATATGAAGAAAAGTTTGATGTTGGATAAAAGAAAGAAAGAAATGGCAGTCACAAAGAATGAACAATTAAAAACGGTGTTGGCGAATGTATCAAAACCATAAGAAATATGAAACAAAAAAAGTAAAATGAAAGAAAGTAAAAGAGAAAGCAATGGCGACCAATACTTCTATTGTGTTACCATTTCATAACAGAAGAGTTTTATTTTCAGAAGTTAAAAGTGCAACGATAAGAATTGGATAAACTTGTGGCAGTAATATTACATGTATTCGTTTATCACTATTGTAATACTTGGAATACTTGGAATTATTCTTGGAACTGGAAAAGTCTGTTTGTTGCATCTGTGAGATTTAGGAATACGTTTAATATCCTTTTGCTTACTAAGATAGAATTTGAGTCAATCTGTAAAAGGAAGATTACTTCCTATCCCACATGTCATCGACCAGAATCTTCATAGTGAAACACATTTCAAGATAACCTCTAATTCTTTTCTTAAATTCGTTCATTATTCATCATCAAATACAAGGAGAGTTATAAGCAAGTAATGAAGAGCAGTTTGGCGTATGAAACAGCATAATCGATCATCAACAAACGGTATTTCTAAAGAAAATTGTTGCCTTGGAATAAGATAATTAACATTACCGTACCATCTCATAACACTGTCTTGATCAGGGTATCACATACATTGTTGGTCTCTCTCTCTCTCTCTCTCTCTCTCTCTCTCTCTCTCTCTCTCTGTTGGACCTCGCAATCACCCCAAAACACGATTGACTGAGGGAGGCAGGCTTCGTCTTATTAACATGTCAGCATATTCAAATTTTCTTCTTTTCAGTGGTTGATTCAATAAACACAAAACAGATTACTTTGATCAAGCTGTCCAAAAAGGGTCAAATAAGATTTGTATTCACTTAGGATGAAATAGATCGTTGCATGTTGAAAAATAACCTTTGTTTATCAATAATATTTTAGATACCCAGAAGAAAATATTGAAAAACGAACATCAATAAAACTGGCCAATTTATAATTGGTTATAAATTGTAACTTTTTTACCCATTATTCGGAATATTTGATAATATTTCATAAATCCCTAATAAATTGTAAATGGATGAGATTCTGTCATTTTCTGAAAAGTAGTACAAATACCGTGTGAGAAATTTCAAGCGGATTCTTTAGATGAGTATGATCATGCGCAGACCTTAGGAATCTAGTGTCAGCGGTAATGAGTCACAACGATTGTGGAACGTCAGTCTATAAGAGTACACACTTTGCACGATTGCAGTTGAGGAATGTTAAAGGAAAGAATGAAACAATGTGAAAATGACCAGATTTCTAAAGTGAAAATATATATAAGTTTATTTTGCATACTTTCATACGTATAACAATTATAGTTATTAGAGCAGAGAGACAACTTCAACACCGTTCAACAATTTAAGATGAAACTTTTTGTCGAATTTTTGGAAATATTAGAAAATAAATCAACTATTCTCGGGCTGCAATCATGTGGTTCTCTCCTTATTCAGATCCTGATTATCTTTTCAATAACTAGTAAAGAGAGAAACAAAGGTCATCGAAAAAGCCAATATTCTTTGCTTCAAAGGCACACTGGATTTTGATATCCTGAAAAAAAGCTCATTTGGAATACAATAAAGGAAAGCTTCCAGTTAACAAAAGATATAAGAATCCAACGCCACCTCTGACTTACTTGACTAGAATTCCTTTCAGACTCAACATATCAATTGCACAGTATTTAACGGCCAATTGCTCTTCGGAGATTCGTTGAGGATTATTTGATGAGATTTCGGTTCTAAGTTATTTTGTTTGGATGGGAAATTATTATCTTTTTCTTTTTTTTTCTTTTTTAGACTAAATCCAATATCTCTTATCATGCAGTATACGTTATACTGTAATTCTTAAGGTTTTAAAAGCAAATTACTTTTATCGGGGCCTACAATAAAGCAATTTTGTGTACAATTTATCTTGTTAATCTGAAGATGGAGACTTCTTCAGGTGGCCTTTGCATGATTACAACAGTTAATTACAATTTCTAAGAGTATTTCAATTACAGCAAATTCTTTCATCAATCATATGTTATTCAACATAATTATGGGGTTAAATTTCAGCCACATTTTTCTTATTACACAGTTATAATCTAAATGTGATATCCAATACATAGTCTCTGAAGGTTCATAAGAGGATATCTAGGGTTTTCAAAATGTACGTCCCGAGGAGGAGAACAGTTTCTCGTGGTTAACTGAACCTTTGAGTTGAGAGAGAGAGAGAGAGAGAGAGAGAGAGAGAGAGAGAGAGAGAGAGAGAGAGAGAGAGAGAGAGAGAGAGAGAGGGGGGGGTGGGCTTGTTAGGCACTGTCCCTTGCCTTTGTCATTCATGAGTGGCCTTTAAATCTTTAAACCTTTAAGGTCTATTATCTGTAACATGAATCTTATTGATGCAACAGAATTTCACATCGTTCCAGATCTCAAGGTGTTTCATCTATATCAGCAAGTAAAAGTCTTATGGAATCTGGAGTCTTTATGTTTCAGACTTTTTCAAAAGACCTGAGATTGAAGCCTAGTTGTCTTTTGTGATGTTGATTGTCCTTTCTTCACAATCCTTATCTCTTCCTTTCCATTTTATCTCCTGACAAACATCTTTCTAAACTGGAGGTTATGCTACTCTTTTTTTATATTATCGACCTCCGAATAAGGTAGTTAGAAGTTCTTCATAACATTAAAGTATAAGAAAAATCGTTATCGAACAAATTAGTGAGTGTAACGAAGGATATATTAATAGATGTATAATTGATTTATAAACGAAATTGAAATCTACTAGAGATTAAAAAAAAAAATCCCGAAAGAGAAAAGTAATTGATGATTTTAAAGGTAATTTTCGTTTCTCTTTTACTGATTCGCGTTTCTTTGTTTAATGGAACGAGATAATGACTTAAGGGGAAGTCACTTTTTATTGAAAATTTGAAAAATGAAACGTAATGTTTAAATGGCTTTATTGGAAAAGTGTTTATTATTATTGTTAGACTGGTATTAATCAAGATCCCTCTTTATAGATTGCTTATTCTTTTTCTCTATCTCTCAAGAGTTCATCACTGATGCTTATCCTCATTTCCCCCCTTTTTCCTACCCTTTTTGCTTCCTTTACTTTTCCAAAAGAGAGCAAATGCGTCTCCTTAGAGTAACTGGAAAACTCTGCATGTCAGCTTTCCAAGGGACACATAGAGGATGAAAGACAATGACAAAGAGAGAAAAGAAAAAAAGGATAGTATCGTTGTACGACGCTGTTCAAATTGGTCGAAATTGTCAGTATTCCTTTAACCCTACTGAATACCACCTGGCCAGCAAAAGAACAACCTCATCTACTCATGTGCATTGAGGCTATAAAACACTTAAAAGAGAATGTCTTTAAAGTTTCCATATCGTCTTCTGCGTTCTTTGCCTGTGACGTCATCACACCACCTGACTTTTCCAGCGGCCATCCACCAGTCAGGAGTACCAACCTATGAAACTCATGAAACCTAAAACGACTCATAATCACAGAAAACATGATGAATTAAGTCTTGTTAGCAACAATATCTTTATATTGCAATTTAATATATATTTTATGAAGGCTGTTCATTTCTTCTTTGTATTACCTTAAACTGTATCCTTTTGCATTGGTAGTCTTGGTATTCATGTCGGATATAATGGGCGATTTCATTTTATCACTTCTGACATAACTTATCTTTAAATGAAAATATTATACCAAATAAAACATAATTGCAAATAGTAAACTTTACATACAACAATAATTTTCGTAATTATTACAAAAATTACAATTGTCTAACAACCTTCCTCCCCTACAGATCATAAATGAAAAGCTTTTTCTCTTAGTTGACAACAGATGGTGTTGGAAACTGGATTATAGTAGAGTACCTATATAAACACCCCTTGACTATTCCCCTATCAAGAGAAAGTGGCACCACTTCATGGTCAACTCCGATTTTCAGTGCCACCTTGCCGTTGCTTTTTCCTGTTACACTTCGAGATGGGATTTTCATCGACATTTGAATCTCTCTCTCTCTCTCTCTCTCTCTCTCTCTCTCTCTCTCTCTCTCTCTCTGAATGTGTGTGTGTGTGTTTTGCGTGCTTGTTCCGAAGCATGAAGAAACCTTTATAATGACCAAAGGTGCCAACAGAATGCAACCAGGGGAAACAAATGAAAACTGCCCTCAACAAACTAAAAGAAATTTGTCGCAACTTGTCGAAGCCCAACAAAGGAGAGCTAAATACGAAGTCGATTAATTTCTCTATCTCTTCTGTTTCTTTTTCTTTGGGAAAGAGGCAGATGCTTTCGATTGGAGATTCAAGGAAGGGGCGTGACCTAGTTTGACCACGCCCAACTTTGCAGCCTTCATTGACGTGTTTCTTCAAACTGTTCGCATTAGACTAAACCTTTTAATCGTTTAGAAAATTATGATGACTATTGGTAAAACCTTGAAGTCGTTAATGTCTCCTGTTTTATTTGAAAAAAAAAAAAACAATGTAAAATTTGTTTGGTCTCGGTTCTGTGAACGACGAATATTGTAGATTAGTTCCACTCTTTACTGTCAAATACATTATCAGATACATTCACACAAAGTCCACGTATTAACTATCACCTAAACATCAGCTATTCTCTTGTGAAGGGAAAGAATGTTCCTTCTTATTCGCAATGATACGAGCATTGTTGCAGGGTCACAACAATAGTAAAGCTCGTTCTCTGAGTATCAGATTGTTTCCAGAATTTTGCTTTGTTTCAATATTATCAAATGTGTTATGATCTCCTTTGAAGGCTGAGCTGGAATTCTCCCAAGAATTTCCACGTGAACACACAACTGCAAATACACACACACGAGTACAAAACTTATGATGTATATTTACTTACGCAAATAACAATAGAACAAATCTAAGGAAATAGTTAGAAGTAGAGAATCCCATGTACCTGCAAATATACACAAAAGCCTACTTGCACCGAAATCTATAAAATAAGCTTAAGCAAGTACACAGGCACCCACACTTGTCCATTTACACATCATACGCCAATGAGCTCCTCTCTAAATATTGGAGGGTCCTCACCGATGACCGGAAGTGAAAAAGTGTCCACAAATCTCTAAGGAAGTTTCCAGATTTCGAAGGAAGATCCAATAACTGACAGAAAGCATTTCTTTCTTTCTATTTCCCAAAATTTTTATTATTACTATTATTACTAGCCAAGCTACGGCCCTGCTTGGAAAAGCAGGATGATTTAAGCACAAGGGCACTAACAGGAAAAAATAGCCTAGCGAGGAAGGGGAATAAATAAACCAGGAAACGAACAAAATAAAATAGAGTAAAATATTGTAATAACTTTGTTATTTTTCATTTCATATCAGTCTAATAAACATGGATTTTTTGTTGGAAAAGGTTAGAATTTTATTCTTTACTTTTATATAGTCAATAAAAGATTTATTCTAATGACATGAGCTTGTGAGATAATACTATCTTTATCTGCAGTCGTTTCTTTTAGGTCACTGGCGAGGAAAGACTCAGTAGTCACATAATGCTGTACAACACCTGACACACCAAAAAGATTAACCATCAGGTTGACCTTCTTAGAGATTCCATCAATAATAATAATAATAATAATAATAATAATAATAATAATAATAATAATAATAATAATAATAATAATAATAATAATAATAATAATTGAATGAATGAAATGGGGAGTAGTTTTGTTTCCTGTGTGTATCAAAGTACATTCTTATAACTTAAGGGAGCTTATTTTATACCTTATTTTCATTCTTATTGGCATAAGAATTTTGATGCGTCCAGAAACTTCTCGAATGATCCTGTTACCTGACATCACACAATGAAGAATCCTCTGTAATAAACGTTACACAAAATATTGTCGCAAACTCAAGGCTGCAACTAGTAATGAAATATATAGAACTGCCAATGTATCCAGGGACCGAGCAGACTAGCCATTCCTTACTGAGATATTCCAGCATCCTTGAAAATCGTGTCCTTATAACAATAATTTGAAGTACAACAAATGTCTGCCTTTTGGAATTCTTCTGTTCTGTCAATAAATGTAAATCAGGAAGTGATTGGAAATTTTGCAATGCAGGCTAATTTTAGGGGGACATTTTCATTCATGAGTTTAAAAAGTTTTAGTTTTTTACGGCCACCTTCCTAATTTGTTATCTTTTTATTATATATGTGTTTCTTTATTTGCCACTTATTGGTTCTCCATCCAGGAAATGACATAAACAGGTGTTCAACAAACATAACTATACACTTACAAAAATTACCTTTATTGCTATCTGAGGCTTCTACGTATTTGCAATTAAGAGTTAATATCCTGGGAGAAGTCAAAAGCATTTTAATAAGACGCAAAATACTTTTAAACCGAGAAAATCCTTATTTAATGTACCTTGACCTGTACTGAACTGCCGTTGCCTTGTTTCTATGGTTTCATCAAACCTCACATAAAGAAATTCAATAAGATTAATCAACAGAGATTAAAGCCATCGGTGTAAACAGAATGACATCCGGATGTCCAAACCTCTTTTGGAAATTCCCTTCAGATTGATTTTGGTGATGTCCCTGATGGTGACATCGTCTCAGATGACTTCAAATGATTTTAATCTGGCATTGAAATATTATGACATTGAATGGTCTGAGAAATTTTTATAATTTGGATTTATGTGTTTTGAATGTCATTCCTGGCCATTTTCCTCGTAAAGATCAGCTTAATTCGGTTGAGAAAAATCTTGCCTACCAAGTTAATGGTTTTTGTGATCTGTTTAATATCAAAGGAAGAGTAGAGACGTGGAGGTCAAAATAAAATATTTTTGGTCATAACAAACGTTATTAATAAAGATATTTCTAAGTATATCAAGTAAAACAAGCAAAAATGATTTACAAGGAAAAGGTGATAAATATTAACAGAGAATTCCAAGCCACAACACCAGATCTCAGAATATCACGTCATAATGTTTATATATATATATATATATATATATATATATATATATATATATATATATATATATATATATATATATATATATATATATATATATATATATACATATATAAAGTTCATAAAGAATTTTATCGTTGTTTATGAAAACCGAAACAGGCTTCCCTATCACATTTAACACTCGTGTCAATAGATTGACTTTCAGATTTTAATGAAACACAAAATTCCTTTTTTTTTTTTTTGTTTAGATGTATTCAGTGAATATTCTCGCTCAGCCTTATGACTTTGAAGGTTTGAAGACTTTTTTTCTTCATTGATTTTGATCTCCGGTTTGTTCACCTGAAATTTGAACACCATCCTTCTGTTCATCCTTCTGTTCCTCCTTCTGTTCAACAACAAAATAATCCATTTTAGAGCCTCCCTTGGCATGGGTTATGTTGACCTTGCCTTTCATTAGAAGAGAGTAAGGTTCGATCCCCGCATGAGGTAGAAATTTACACACACTAGTGCGCGCGCACACACACGCACACACAGACGATCAGATTAGACTGAAACGAACGAAAGAATGATTTTTTAGGTTTTTTTTTTTATTTATTATTTTTATAATCATTTCAAATGTTAACTGATTGAGTAATTTATTTCTTTGTCTATCTAATGTGCCATCTATCTATCTATTCAAGAGAGAGAGAGAGAGAGAGAGAGAGAGAGAGAGAGAGAGAGAGAGAGAGAGAGAGGGAGATCATGCTCTGATACGATGTTCTATTAGGAAATGAAAGTGTATCTTTCAAATATCCTGGTGCTAATATGATTTAGTGCAATATATGTGACATACATTCAAGTGAGAATTGTGATGAACACGACATTTGAGGGAAGACTAAAGAAAGATGCTGTAGACACACATACTTATAGACTTGCAACGTGTACTATACAATACTGCTGCTTGGGTATGAATCTCGATTTGTATGATGAACAAGTATTACGAAAGCGTCCAAACAATACACACACACACACACACACACACGCACGCACGCACACACGCACACACCCACCCACACACGCACGCACACACATATGAGCAATACGAAGGTTCTAGAAAAATAAGCGGAATGTTTTGACTATAATTCAGAAAGACTCAGCAAAATTCTAACAACAACACCGACCTACTCCTTGTTCACTCTCTCGTTTCTCTGTAATTTATTCTATTCTTTTACAATTACATCTAAAATAATTTGTCTCTCTATTACTTATTAATGAATAAAACTCTTGAATAAATGTATTACATACATGTACTACTCATCTACATACGAAATTCATTTAAATAAAAGTTATTGTCTGACAATATCTGACTTGTCTTTCTAAACAAATATTCTGATAAATACGGTCATTTATCATTATAAAATTTGTCTGTCATCTTTTATCCAATTTACTCTTCATAAAAAAGGTATTACACAAATATTAAGTTTGAATACAATTAGCCTGTAAAATATCAACATTGAATATTCACTTAAAATTTGTAACATTATCATAATTTATGATTCACACTCTCTAATTAATTATTCAAACCTTTGATCTATAAAACATTTTTTTCATAATTCCTGTAAAGGTTGATTTTGCATCAAGAGACCTAAAATGCTTTTAGTACCTAATCATGCATGATTTTCAGAAGCCATTAGATCTGGATGGATTTTTATTGGTATCGGAGAAATAATTCCGACTATTTTCTCGTATTTAATCAACTCTTGCATTGGAAAGTGGTCACTATAAGTGCACCATATACACATATACACACATATATATATATATATATATATATATATATATATATATATATATATATATATATACATATATATATATATATATATATATATATATATATATATATATATATATATATATATATATATATATATATATATATATATATATATATCCGTTTTCTTCTGTGGATCTTATTTACACATAGTATGCAATTGCAACCCTCCACTGACCCTCTTCATTGTACTCGTATGTCCAGGAAAAAGATATTCATCTTCGGAGGTTACCTATATTTACATCTTTTATCAATAGGGTTTTTATTTTTATTCCAAAAGGAACTTCATAATATCTTGACTATTTGTTTTCTTTTATTACTATTATTATTTTTTTTTTTATCTTTTTGTCTAATCGATTTTGGGGAAGTGAGAAATCCTTGATGCTGCCTATTATTTTTGGTTTTACATTTTATTGCAGCAATGAACTCACAGATTAATCTTTTTTTCTCCCTGCACAACTACGCTCATCTCTCAGCTCTCCTTTGCTCCTCGGGTAGAGAGAGAGAGGAAGTAATCATACCATAATGAGAAGTGGTTCCCCGAGAGGTAAACTCGGAAACTAAAACTGCCGTGTTGTAGTTAGCAAAGGGGTGGTGGTGGGAAGGGTTGAATCTGCGTGTGTGTGTGTGCCTATGTATCTAAATATTTAGCCGTCAATTAGAAGCTTTGCTATCCGTGGGATGAGGTAATACGAGAGATTGATATCCAGATTAGGTACGAGAATTTTAAAAACCACCAGTTTTTTCATTCAAATTAGGATGATAGCAGAGAGAGAGAGAGAGAGAGAGAGAGAGAGAGAGAGAAAGTATTTGTAAATATTTCCATTCAAAAGGATGTTTCAAAAGTATATTCCGTTTCCTATTCCACCAAGTTCTGCATCCATCACTTTGACTAACAAAGAAAAGAAATCTTGTTAATTATTTTGAATGATGTCAAGATAAAATAGGCACTTGCGAGGAGGCAGCAACGGTGGGTTTGATTGATGGCATTGGAAGCTGTTGTACAATATGCTGGTTTGATGCAGTGTGTGATCGTCTGGTACAGCCATGCCACACATTGACTCCGGGCTCATTACATCTCGGGCAATTCCAATGCGAGGTGTCTGGTGTAGGTAGAGGTAAGGAGCGTGATGTTGATGCCGAGGCAGTGTCAACCACTGTGGGTGTACAGGGGGGCGATGAGGGCAGGTCCGACTGTCATGCTCAGCAGCACAAAATGCACACTTTTCAGGGGCAGTACAGTATCGGGAGATGTGACCGATACCCCAGCATTTGAAGCACCACGGTTTTTCATCTGACATTCTGCGTAGTTCACATGACGGTAAACAAGGGAGGAAAGAGAAGTTAACAAAAGGGAGAGGTGGATCTGGGTTGCTCCAAGTAATAACAATACGATTGATGCACTTCCCATCTTGTAGGAAACGACGTAGAGTGTTTACTCCCGTCAGTTCCTTAGCTAATGAAGGGTCTACATCCACAGGATATCGAGTGATGAGATAGGTAGGGAACTTACGGGGTCTGTCTACAGCATCCTGAACATCTAACATAAGTGAAAGAATCTCACGACCCTTGACACTATTTATGATATGCAGGCGATGCCTCGAAATGTATACAAATCGAGAAGTGACCGCAGATATTTTAACTTCAGTCAATTCCCGATCGAGGCTGAACTTCTTGGCAACCTCCGATAGCCAGTGAAGCTTCACATTAACCCCAGGATTCTCTCTAAATAGGAGCTTTATGTATTCAGCACGTGGAGCAAAGGCATGTAGAACAGTTTTTGTAGACAAGGTAGGTATACTCTGAATAGCAGGTCGAGGCAGGGAACTATTTGGAAGAAGCATCCCACTTTGTAGTTTTAGCAGCAGGGGATGTTGGCTCATTACTGCTATGTGAATCATGCTCCATACATCGTTTGTTGGAGGTAGGGGTATGGTCCATAAGACTAGGAGCTGCACCAGCAGGGATCAACTTATGAGATTTAGTAGAGAAAAGTCGTGGCCAATGTTCCTGTGTAAGCAAATGCTCTTCAACATTATCATCACTTAGAGCAAGGTCCTCCTTTCAACATCAGCGAGAGTACCAGGTCCCGAGAATTCCATAGTCATTATCTATTGGTGTTTTAACAATGCCTGTATCTGATTTCGTTTCTCTGGTAAAGTGACGCTGCCATGACGGGGATAACCACGTCACAAACACTGCACTGCGCATGCGCAGTTTAGGAAAAACTTGAACGTAGTGGTGTGGCCGAGTGAACGAGATTTTCAATCCTAAATAAAGTCTAAGTTCAAAAACTTGTGAAACACACTAATGTCACAGCACTGATCAGTAAGCACTACCACAGCTTTCAGTCAATTCTAGGTGATGTAGATCTTCGTATCTCCTAAATAATCGAGAAAGTTTTCAGAGCACAAAAATGCACTTGTTGACAGACAAAGTCTAAGATGGCGCTCCAGAGAGAGAGAGAGAGAGAGAGAGAGAGAGAGAGAGAGAGAGAGAGGGGGGGGTTTTTGCTTTAGAGTGAAATTATTTCGTATAAGTTTAATCTGATACTTCGTGTGTGTTGGTGGTCGGAAGGGGAGGGAGTTATTATCAACCTGTCTTCTGCGTGCAGTTCTCCACGTAGACACGACTCTAAGGGATATAGCAATAAATGAACTGTAACGTGTTTACAAGTTTAACATGAATTTTCTAAGAGATTCTTATTGATGAAAAATAAACAAAAACAACTGAGATGACTAAATCCTTTTCATTTTGGGGAAAGCGGCAAAGAAGGTATGTTGGTGAGGGCTGCAACCTCATCCTTTGTGCAGATAGAATGCATTTATTTTCTGAAGCCTCTCTTTATTTCTAAAGCAAAAGGAAAGTTACTGAAGCAGATAAAAACATTCTAATGAACTAAAAAAGGATAATAAATCAATACATATAAAACGACTCAGAATAATAATATAAAAAGCAAGATATGGTTGTTTGATCTAGTACAATTCCTCGAATTTACAAAGTGCTACTCACTGTATGCTTTTTGATTTCTTTGATATGATATGTAGGGAATATCAATCAAACCTTGACACCAACAGTCAATTATGGTATTCCTTCATTGGTCATGAAG
The DNA here is from genome assembly GCF_036898095.1 of Palaemon carinicauda. Taxonomy (NCBI): domain Eukaryota; kingdom Metazoa; phylum Arthropoda; class Malacostraca; order Decapoda; family Palaemonidae; genus Palaemon; species Palaemon carinicauda. Next base: position 7,781,301 of record NC_090749.1, read on the forward strand.
GAATCACTGAAGAGAGACGTCTCTCAGTCACAAACTATAATATCCTTCGATCCTTCCAGCACTCGGGGGAGGAATAATAAGGAGATAACATGTTCTCTTTATTAAATCCCTTTCAGAAAATTTTATTTCATTAAATTAACTCATGGTAATTAGGTCTCTCTCTCTCTCTCTCTCTCTCTCTCTCTCTCTCTCTCTCTCTCTCTCTCTCTCTCTTGCTATACCAATACCTTCCTTGCCTTCTTGCTTCCTGGTCCGTAGGAACACTCAATGAATAAATTGCAAAACGAAAACAACAAGAATCAAGATTGATGAAAGAAGACAAGGGAAGACTATACAGTTTTCATTACAAGAAATATCATCAACGTCTGTGATTGTGACTCTCTCTGAATCCAGCCTTCATTGCATGTGCATTTGATTGTCTATGGGATATTTGTCGTGAATAAAATAAGTATGGCTCTTGTTTAGTTACAGAGACAAAAAAGTATTTCTGTAATTATGTCTTTTGGAATTATAAACCCATTTCAATATTTGTATCGCAACTTGTTGTATAAAACACACATGATAATATCTGGGTGTAAATGTCAGCATCAATATATCATATAAGACATAGCATCGTTCACACTGAAAGTCTTATATCAGTAAGTGATACTACTTTCAAAATGTTTCTCTAGAAAGCTGATGCAATGGAGTTAAGGAAGAGGGACACCCATTAAAGGGTTGTAGACTCATTAGTGAGGTTAGCCTCTCCTGATGCCAACAACATTAATGATTTCTACTCCTTTTACTTTAGGGTTTAAAGGCCGATCATGAATGGCAGAGACAAGGGACAGTGACATTGCTCTTGTTTGAATAACAATGATCTTGAGATTGACCATATATACATTATGATCAGTGCCCAAGTCCCCTCTCTAGCCAAGCTGGGACCAGGGAGGGCCTGGCAATGGCTGCTAAGGACTCAGCAGCTCCCCAAAAGCACCAATCCTTAGCTCGAAAGGATGATGAGGTTGAGAACACTACAAGAATTTATTGAGGTTGAGCGTGTGACGGGCCTAGAGAAGGTTGTGACTCAAAAGCAGGAAGAGAGCAACTGAGTAACCTTATTACAGAACATCAGCTTATATATACTTCAATTTTGGGCAAGATGGCCATAACGTATATCAGGCTGTTTCCTGTTCAATCGACAACCGGTTCTGTTAACAGTTAACGGTGAGAAAATCAGACATGTTTATTCAGGTCCCTGTCAGTGCGAGGGGAGAGTGAAGATACAAAGCATAATATATACAAAAACTAAAAAAAATGTCGTTGCTATGTACGATCGTGTGACACACGGTTGGTACATGGCTCCCCCCCTAAAAATGACATACTGTAAATTTCTTTGCGGCAGCCCCAAATCTGGAGTGCTAGTAGCAAAACTGCGGCCGATGGGCGGCAACGAGTGACTGTAGAAGTCGTTGGTTGGGGCGCGAGCGAGTGGTGGATGATGGGTGGTTTTTCTACCTCTCCGGCTTGTCACGTGGTAGGCGTGTGTGTCCTATGGCATTCATAGGCGTGTGTGTCCTACGGCATTCATAGGCGTGTGTGTCCTACGGCAATCATAGGCGTGTGTGTCCTACGGCATTCTAAGGCGTGTGTGTCCTACGGCATTCAAGTCAGCTTCGGTTGACGTTGAATAGGTGTCCTCTTCGTCTGGAGTGGAGGCATTGATGGAGGTCTTGAAGGTCATGAAGTGGCTCTCCATAAGGGCGCCGACTTTGGTCATTAAGTCTTTATGGGTAAACTATTGACATCGGGTATGGCAGCGCGTACAGGTTCGGGTAAACGGTAGGCAAGTACTGCTGCAAAATGTATGTTTTGAGGGCGTCATAGTGACAGTGAGGGGGTGGAAGGCGGGAAGAGCGGGTCACTCCAGGTTCACCAATGTGACGGGATGAGAGAAGTTTGTGACTCAAAAGCAGGATGAAAGCAACTGAGTAACTTTATTACAGAACATCAGGTTATATATACATCAATTTCGGGCAAGAAGGCCATAATATATAACAAGCTGTTTCCTGTTCAACCAACTACCAGTTCTGTTAACAGTTAACGGTAAAAAAACAGACATGTTTTTTCCAGTCCCTGTCAGTGCGAGGGGAGAGGGAAGATACCAAGCATATATATATATATATATATATATATATATATATATATATATATATATATATATATATATATATATATATATATATATATATATATATATATATATATATGTCGTTACTATGTACGATCGTGTGACACACGGTTTGTACAAGCAGGACTCAAACCCTAGTCTAGTGGATTGCCAGGCAGGGACGTTTTCAATAAACCACAATGACCCTAAAGAGAAAATAACATCTCTGGTACTGTGGGCTGTTAGAACCATCAAATATATATGATTTTTGGGCTCAGGCCATGTCGTCCTGATGGAAGTTCCTATTAGGTAGCTTTCTGGGTATATTTGACTAGAGTGATATTCCCAGAGAATTTTACCTTAAGGTATCCAGAATTCTAACTCCTGGAGCGAATATCCCTAAATAATCTCACAGGGATATCGCATAATATCAGAGGACGTATTCTTGACACGTCACATAGCTATCTTCACCCCGAACAGTATTAACGCTTAGGGGGGTATAGTGAATCTGAAACGAGACTGAAAAGAGAGCCGCTCATAAGGCATCTCTCCTATTCCGTTTCCAGTGTGTATCTGATGAAGGCGGTAGTGCCCTCTTTATTCCTTTTCGTGTAGCTCTACTACTCTGTGTTTTCCCTTGTGTTCTCTCGTTATTTTGGATTATTGAGCCCTCGTTTATCGCGGTAGATATGTTCCAGACCCGACTGCAATAGGCGAACACCATATTTACGTATTTATTTAACATGTATACTCGGACTTTTAAAACCTTTCCTTGTACGTAGTACTGTTAATAAACTACCCTTTAATGTACAGAACACTTAATGCATGTACTACAGTACCCTAAACTAAAATAGGCACTAATATTAAAGACGATTTTATATCATGCGTTTCCTAAACACGCCAAAAAGCACGATAAAAAATGGCAACCAATGTTTTGTTTACGTTTATCTCTGATCATAATGAAGAAACAAACGCATTTACACATCTGTGTATAGGTTAGTTTTTGCATCGATTATATTGATTATTCAGTACAGTATGTTGATTTTGTTATTACCAATGTTTTACTTAATTTTTCTTAGGACTTCCAAATGAAATGTTTTTCTTTATGACGCCGCCTGAAACGACGGCGTCATAAACTACGCTCAGAGAGAGAGAGAGAGAGAGAGAGAGAGAGAGAGAGAGAGAGAGAGAGAGAGAGAGAGAGAGAGAGAGAGTTGTTTTACGTACGTAAATGTAAATTTTAAACAAAAAAAAATAGCCCCATTTCATATAAAATAGGTTATTACAAATATTTTACTTTATCATATTACAGTAGTCTGTATAATACTGTAAAGTTCAGTACAGTATGTTGTTGTTATAGTCGTGGCGATGAAATTCTCACGAAAGAAAAACACGGCATTCATTACAACAACTGAATCATTCTCTCTCTCTCTCTCTCTCTCTCTCTCTCTCTCTCTCTCTCTCTCTCTCTCTCTCTCTCTCTTCGTGTTATACAATACTTACATATAGATGAAGAAACTAAAATTAGTTTTCTTAGTGTCAATTAGATACGAAACGAAAAAATTATGCCGAGTTTACATCCATTCCAATAGTTGCTAAAATTACGGCATCTGATTTCATCAGCAAACCACTATTTTTTGGGAAACATCATTTTATTCTAGAAAATTGCTACTCTTTAAATAGTTAATTGCACATTAAGAAACCGTGTACTTTTGTTTTTAAATTTCGGGTGTGTTTTAAAAATCGATTATTGTTGACTTCTTTTTGTTTTACTTTTGGCTGTGATTAGATCAGCTGACGTCTAACTGCCGCTCTTGAGAGTGTACGAATACACTAACAAAGTATCGTTTATACCATTTCTTAACTTATTCAAACCGTCCACAGTATACAGTTGATATTACATAAGCACCAATGTGTTATAACCTATAATTTTTTTTTTGTTTATTACATTTAAAACAACACACAACACACTCTCTCTCTCTCTCTCTCTGTCTCTCTGTCTCTCTCTCTCTCTCTCTCTCTCTCTCTCTCTCTCTGTGGGCTGCTTTTCACTACCTCCCATTCCTTACCTCTCTCTTTGTTGCTCCTCAAAGTTTCATTTATATTGAAAATCAATCATGATTTAATTTTTCTTACTTTCTCCAATCTCGCACCATCGGTCACATTGCGGTATTTTCGAAATTTACGGAAAATCCGCGATATATGTATATACATGCGTTATGATAAAAATCCGCGAAGTGGTGAATCCGCGATGGTTGAACTGCGAAGTAGCGAGGGCTCACTGTAATTCAAGATTTTGATGACTTCTCCGTCCCCTTCTGCCTCTAGGATGTTGAGTATTATCTTTACTATGTATAGATGTAAGATCTTGTCGTTTTGAATTAAATCAAAAGTGATTTTAACGTAAACAAGAGCTGTTGCCTACCGGAGGCATCCAGGATGCTATCGCTCGTTCTTATGGGTCATTTAGTTATCTGGAGCGACGTTCTCTGTTTGCTACGCTTTAATAATTTAGCTATTTGGCTCCTCTAGGAATGCTTATATTATACCGTCAGTTTTTAGTTCGGTGATTTCGACACGGGTCGAGGTACCGATCTTGCCCTTCGCGAGGCTTCGTAGCCTAGACGTCTGGCACTAGTACTTTCATGCATGATATAAGTTTTTCCGAGTGTTATATTATGTAAACTATAGGCAAATATTTAGTACATGTAAGATATTGTTGAATGTTTTATCCAAGATTGTATACGAGAGAGTTTCGGTAATTTAGGTAATTGATTCTCATCTTACCTAGTCTAGTATTCTAGGTACAGTAGTACACTTTCGCACATCCCGGATTGTTCTTTTCTCCTCTGGAGGCTAAGTTCAATTCATCTCTCCCTCTGTAATCCTTCGGCTTAATCCTAGTGGTTCTATCTATATAATAATTCAGGTATAACTATTCTAGGATATGTCTGTCCAACCCTGATAACCAGAGTGACTGGTTTTTTGGGTTAGGACAAAACATCAGAGTTTCAAGTCTGTGGTCTGCTTCTTCCTAGCATAGAGAATGAGTCTCCTTTGCTAGGTTAGGGCAGACACAGGAAGCTTTGCTTCCCTAGTCCATGTCGGAAGGATTCTGTAAGAGATGATTCCTTCCTCTAGTGGCCTAGCAGACTGTCCTGTGTTGTTTTTCTCGGGCTGGAGAATGAGTTTTCTCTGTTGCCCGGCAAAATAACTTCACCCAACTTTGTTCTGGTAGGGAGGAGGATAGCAAGTATTGCCAGTCTTCCTCCTTAATAGACAACTCTTGGTTAGGATGAGCTTCCCTAACAGCTGAATGTGTCTCCTGCTAGAACGAAGTCTATAGGACCCTTATCCCTTCCCCAACTCTCTCTTTTATTTTCTTTCGGCCGCAGTCCTAATTCCGTACCTAGTAAAGGTTAGGATGGAACACAGGCTCAGCTCTCTGCCGGCTGGCACTACGTGTTGGCCGGCAGAGACCCTTTATTCTTTGCAGAGGGAATCCCAGACCTTCCTTGGTCTCCCTTCCATGTCTGCCGGTAGAGCCCGGCAGGCTATGGATTCATTGGAAGCCTGAATGCTACGATCTCCCTTTCCATAAGTTCACTCTTTCTGGATGGAAGGTCGTATGGCAATGCCACCTTATAACCTTACATCCATACTGTTTCTCTGACTATTGTGTTGCACCCCTAACCCGGCTGTCGGCTGTTAAGCCGGCAGCAGGGCAGGTGGAGGTTCTCTGGTTCTTGGCTACTGTCGGCAGGCATGGGTTTTATTATCTTTGCCTGACGGCAGTGAAAATACAGCCCGAATCTGCTGGCCACTACGATTAGCAGCCAGCAGCTGGGTATTAGTGTTTTCAGCCGTCGGCTGGAAAGGATTGCCGGCCGGCACACAGTCACGAATCAGTGGGCTGCCGCCTAATAATTAAAGATAGTATATCTTTGAATTATACAGGGGTAGATGCCGGCCGGCACGTGCAGGCGCACGCCGACACGTACCGGCGCGTGCTGGCCAGCACAACAGCATGACATATACAGTAGTTGCTGTATTCGTAGTATAGTACACACTGCATTAGCAGAAACTGCTGTACAGAGCTTGTGATAACACTGAAGTTTTGTACAGAGCTTGTGATAACACTAAAGTTCTTCATCATACTTAATGTTATCTTGTACAGCTTTTTGTTGAGACTGTACAATATATAAAAGTAAGTTCTTTCTGTATTCTTTCTAACCCGTATATTAAAACTTTATCTCAAGGTGTGAACTACACGTTAAATTTCCGTTTAGGAAATTACATAAGGTATTCTAGAATAGAATTAACCTTAGTTTTAATATCTCGGGAGGTTTCAGCAATTGACTGGACAGGAAATACAAGTATGTGTCTTTCCTTTTTTCTTTTATAGCTTTTCTATATAAGCTAAATGTCCCAATATAAGTGAAAGCCTTCACTTGATACTCATGGATTTTTCTTCTCTTTACAGGAGGACCATCTGAAGTGCGGGAGTGTGTTCTGTAATGTCCGCAGTAAGAACTTCTGTGGACATCAATATTGCAGGAGGCACGCAGCATGCGCAGCCTCCAGAGGTGATCTCCGCTATTGGGACCCTCAGGTTTGTACAGTTTGTTCTAACCTGATTACCGAGGGTTTTGACGACCCTAAGTCAACGGAGTCAAAGGATGCTGCCAGGGAAACGTTATGATCCTGGGTGAGGGGTCTTCAGAAAAACAATTCAGGTCCCTACCTTCCAAATGAAAAGATGAGAGCCTACTTTTTCCCTAAAGCATCGGCTGATGCAATCATCCCCCAGCCTCAGGTGGAGATACCAACTGCCCAGAATCAGGTAGATTCTGAAGTCTCAGCCGCTGTTCAAGACATCCAATTGGACGATAGGATGTAGGAGGGGTCGGATTCTACTGAGAAGGACCTTCAAGGGGAAGGTCAGGAGGAGGAGCTGTTCCAGGCTCCTCAAGTAGAAGAGGAAGAAATCGACGAAGTGTCGGTTACATCGGTTCCGAACCCAGAACCTATTTCGTCTACATCGTCTGCTATCCCAGATGAACTGGGAAGGACTCTTTCTTCCATTGTTGAGATGATCCAACAAATTCAAAGGAAGAATGATGAGAAGGAAGCTGCAGTAAAACTGGAGATACGTAGATTTGCAGCATCACGTGGGCCCCAGAAGCAGCTCAGCGTGAAGGATCTTCCTTTGTGCTCGGATACCAATCTTTGGAGGTATGCCGAACACATGCCAATGACAACCGGGAAGATCGTGACCTCAGAAAAGTTGGGAGCAATTCCCCTGGAAGAAGTGGAATTTTGGCCCAACAAAGATTCTTATCCAGACTGCTATGTCCGTCTTAGGAAGGGGCCAGCCTCAAAGAAGGAGACGGAGCCGAAGGAGGTCATAGTTTTTGACCATAGTAAAGCTCAGACGTTACTAGCGAGTTCGATGAAAGAGAGGGGCTTCACTAACTCAAAGGTGCCCGCCTTGAGTAAGAAGCTTCCCTCCTTTGTGGCCTCTCCTACCAGAGCCTTTCCCTTCTTGGAAAAGGGATATAAGGCAGCCTTAAAGGCGGTGGAGGCAGGGAAACCATGCCCCTCCTTGGAGGAATGCAAGCCGTTATCTCTGACCTTGCCCTTGGACCAAGAAGACTGGAAGGACGTACACCATACCTTCTCAGTCGGAAAGCTGGAAGCTGATATTGCTGAACGCCAGTTCGGTGAGGCACTTCCAAAACTGTCGGAGGTTCTCTTGCGTAGAGAGCAAGAGACAAAGGAAAGACTTGCGGCATCGATGTCGTTGCAAACGACACTAGAAACGAGGGCAAGTGACCCCAAGATCCAGGACATGTTCATGGTTGTGGCCAAAACCCATCTGGCCACAGTTACGAAGGATCTCTATAGCTTTATTAAAGCTAGGAGAGCCTTTAGAGAGTTCGTGTTCGCCTCGGCTGCGGTGAGACACCAACCGAGGAAACTGATCTCTCATATTTGGGGTAAAGACCTCTTTCCCAATGAAGTGGTTAAAGAGGTAGTAGACCAGGCTGCCAAAGAGAATAGGAACCATCTCAAAAAGTGGGGCTTAGATCTCAAGAGAAAGTCTTCTCTGGATGAGGGTCCCCAACCCAAGAGGAAGACAAAAAGGCCTAGGCCATCCTCTCGGCCGGCTAAACCCTACCGACAGCAACAACAACAACTTCCTGTGACCGCGGTGCCTCAGATAGTGGCACAGCCTCCAACCACATACCAGCTGGTACCTTAACAAGTGGCGACACAGTCGCCAGTTTTTAACCCAGCCTTCGAAAGGCAGACTTCTTCCTTTCGTTCGAGAGCTAGAGGAACAGCCAGCGGTTCTTCTAGATGCCCTTCAAGAGGAAGGGAATACAAGGGAGGATGCAGTCAAGGAGGCAAGGCCTCAGGTCTACAACAGCAGAAGTAAGATACTTCCAGTAGGAGGGAGACTACAGCTATTTAGGGATCGCTGGACCTTCGATCCCTGGGCCCACAGCCTAATTAAAAATGGACTAGGTTGGAGCTGGAGCAGTCCTCCACCTTAATTTCCTGAATTCTTCCAACACTAATCCCCCATTCTGGAAGAATACGCCCGAGAACTCTTAGACAAAAGAGTAATCCGGAAAGTTAAGTCCATAAAATTACAAGGAAGGCTGTTTTGTGTTCCAAAAAAAGACTCATAAAAACTCAGAGTTATTCTAGACTTGTCGCCACTCAACAAGTTCATAGTGAACTACAAGTTCAGAATGCTCACGCTTCAGCACATAAGGACCCTACTGCCAAGAAGGGCATATACTGTCTCTATAGACTTGTGTGACGCTTATTGGCACATTCCAATTAATCGTCACCTCTCCTCCTACCTAGGCTTCAAGTTACATAGAAAACTTTACGCCTTCAGAGCCATGCTTTTCGGGCTAAACATAGCCCCAAGGATTTTCACGAAGCTCGCGAAAGCAGCCGTCAACCAATTACGCCTAAAGGGGGTCCAAGTAGTAGCCTACTTGGACGACTGGCTGGTGTGGGCAGCATCCAGGACAAAATGCATGCAAGCTTCTAAGATAGTTATCCAGTTCCTGGAACATCTGGGATTCAAGATCAACATCGAAAAGTCTCGTCTTTCTCTAGCTCAAAAATTTCAGTGGTTGGGAATCCACTGGGACTTGGAGTCATATTGGCTTTCCATTCTTAGTAAGAAGAGGAAAGAAATAGCAGGATCTGTCAAGAGACTATTGAAATCCAAACGGATATCACGACGCGAACAGGAGAGAGTGCTGGGCTCTCTACAGTTTGTTTCGATAAAAAATCAAGTGCTAAGAGCACAGCTTAAGGATACAACAGGAGTCTGGAGAAAATATGCATCAAACGCGCAAAGAGATATAATAAGACCACAAGCGACTCGACTGCGAACGCTTCTCAAGCTGTGGTCCAATGCCAAGCAATTAAAGAAATCAATACTTCTTCAACCTCCTCCCCCATCAGTAACTATCCACACAGTCGCTTCAAAGGAAGGCCACTCTCATCAGATGAGAGTCCAAGGAGCTTGGTCCCATCTTTTCAAGTCATTTCACATCAAATTTCCAGAAGCCATGGCATTACTTCTGACACTGAAGAAAGTTTCTCCTCGCCACTCGACCCACATAAGACAGGTTCTAGACAGCGAGGTGGTAGTGAGATGCCTGAATCAACAAGGGTTGAGATCACCTCAAATCAACCAAGTGATGTTGGCCATATTCCGTTTGGCGGAAAGGAAGAAATGACACCTGTCAGCAGTTCACATTCAAGGGTTTCGCAATGTGACAGCGGACGCTCTATCTAGGTTTACACCTATAGAGTCAGAACGATCCCTTGACACAGGATCGTTCTCCTTCATCTCGAGTCAAGTCCCAGAGCTGCATATAGACCTCTTTGCGATGAAAGACAACAAGAAAATAGATAGTTACGTGTCTCCTTACGAGGATCCGTTAGCGGAGGCAGTGGACGCTATGTCCCTGGACTGGAACAGATGGTCCAGTATCTATCTGTTCCCTCCACACAACCTCCTTTTGAAGGCCCTCGATAAGCTGAGATCCTTCAAAGGGAAAGCAGCAATAGTGGCCTACAAGTGGCCAAATAGCATGTGGTTCCTTCTGGCATTGGAACTACGACTAAAATTCGTACCGCTACCGGATCCATCCCTGTCTCAGCGAGTACAGAAGTCAACTATCTTCGCTCCATCACAGAAAACACGGAACCTACATCTCATGATTTTCTCTCCTTAACGATGAGAAAAAGATTCGGTGTTTAAAAGTCAGTTTAGACTTTTGGAGGAAACCAGAAAAAATAGCTATCCTTTGTCAAGGCGAAGAAACCAAAAGAAATCGCGACTGATTCCTATTTATCATTCTTCATTCACCTTCATGAGCAAGGTTTAGCAGCCAACACAATTCTATTGTTCAAGCCTGCCTTGACAAGTCAGATACCATATGCCTTACAGGTCAACCTTTCTAATGACGTTCTTAATGAACTAGCCCTTCAACGCTTCCAAAGACCCCTTGCTTGGTCATTAGATATATTTCCTCATTGCAAATAAATAATGAACAATGAGGAATGTGCTTAGAAGGTTTTGAATTTAGGTCATATTTCTGTTTGTACTCGCTTTTGGGGGCCAGAGTTAGTGAAATAGTGGCTCTCTCTAGAGAGGAAGGCCACGTCCAGTTCTTGAAGGGAGAACTGAATCTATTTCCAGACCTAACGTTTCTTACCAGGAACAAGGTACCCACTAACAGGTGGGGTCCCTAGAGAATCTGCCCTCTGAAGGAAGATGCATCTCTATGTCCAGTGGAGTGCCTAAAGGTCTATCTTCATAGAACTTCAGACTTTATGGGAGGACAGTTGTTCAGAAGAGAAACCCTGGGTTCAAAGTTATCTATAACTAGGGGTGAAGTTCACCCGTGTTATTCGCAGAACGGATCCAGACAGTACACCCATTAGTCATGATCCGAGGAAAATTTGCCTCTTCCATAAAATTTCTTTAATAATATGGACTTTGAACATCCTTGTTTGCACACCGGCTGGTAGGCATCCAAGGCGTTCTTTATGCACTATGCGAAGCAAGTGGAGTAACTTATGAGATCTGTGGTAGCAGCAGGTAGAATTCTTTAACCTTCTGTTTTAAGTCTGTGAGGAACAGTGTAATTAATTTGGGACGATTAATTAAGAGGGTGCGCGTGTAGTCACTATCTGTTACTACACGCTGTGTGATAGGCCACGAAAGTATCCTTATGAACTGTTCCATTGACGTCGGTAATCTTTAGCATAATACGGACACTTGTGCCAAACGTTTTTTATGCTAGTGTATATAAACAGTATACTGACTAAATCATTATTATTAATAATTCTATGGAAGTGGCAAATCTGTTTCCTAGTAGATGAAACAATATTTCGTGTTGACTGTTTTTCTTTATGCTTTAATGCATATCATCCACATTTTATAAATTTTATAAATGTTGATCTGATATGTACGTTTATTAAATTTTAATAAACTTGTTCATAGTCTTATTCGCCCACACTCATTTTATTAGAAATGTACTGAGCATTAAGATTAAAATATGGATATTTTTATCATGATATGTCTTTCAAGACTGTTCCCTGATTCAAGCAAAAGTCCACTTACTCTAACCCTTCCTTGGAAGAGTTGACGGGGTACCCTAACGGGTTGGTGGCAAAGAGGCCAAATTTGTTCTTATGCGGATACAACCATTATCCAATAGTTGATAAGAGTAGTCACATTGGGGAAGGTGTCACAAATTCATTCTGACATTGGTGACGCTTATACAAACTTTGCTTTATATTGTATAGGGCGAGACCACTATACAAGCTTGTCATTCTGTCATCCATAAATTTTTATGTACTCCTCGAGACTTTTTCCAGAGTCTAGTACGACTCTTCCCTGTAGGGGGCAGGAAGCACTAACATACTTCATGCTTAGATGGAATGATGTATGACGGTAACATCATAGGTCTCTAGGTCTAGATGGACCAGGAAGATACTTTCTTGAGAGTACAGCACTGATTGAGAATCCACAGATACAGTAATGCTCTGGTAAACTTCCATCAGGACGACATGGCCTGAGCCCAAAAAACGGATTTTGAGCGAAGCGAAAAATCTATTTTTGGGTGAGGTAGCCATGTCGTCCTGATGGACCCGCCCTTTCTTTTATTGTAAAAGGACCTGTTAACCCCTCCCTATAGTACAGTATCTGTAACACCTCGTGTATCGCTACAAGGAATAAAGAGGGCGCTACCGCCTTCATCAGATTCTTATCACTATACCCCCTCAAAGAGTTAATACTGTTCGGGGTGAAGATAGCTATGTGACGTGTCAAGAATACGTCCTCTGATATTATGCGATATCCCTGTGAGATTATTTAGGGATATTCGCTCCAGGAGTTAGAATTTTGGATACATTAAGGTAAAATTCTCTGGGAATATCACTCTAGTCAAATATACCCTAGAAAGCTACCTAATACGAACTTCCATCAGGACGACATGGCTACCTCACCCAAAAATAGTTTTTTCGCTTCGCTCAAAATCCCTTTTTACGTTTGTTTGAATAGAAAAATCTGCAAATCACAGAAGAATTGAGCAATTGAAGATAATGGAACATAAAAACTAAAATAATCATAAAATGGGTGAAACAATGAAAGAGAAACGCCATTAAAGAAATGAAAGTATAAACAACAAATAGCTATTAGCAACAGCCGGAAATATAAACATTCAATGTCAACTCTGTTTTTAAAGATAACAAAAATAAAATTGATGTGATTTAACCATAGAAATTTTATCTTTATGTTAAAAGGAATAAAGAAATTATCACAGCAGAAGTCAACAACATAAAGGTATGTGTGATTGCAAATAATAATACCAATTCCCTAATATCGCAAGAGGGTCTGCCCCTCTCTTTTATTCTTCTCCTGTACTTCTCTTTCTCCCTATTTCCTTAATCTTTCCCATCCCGAGTACCTGCCTTTGAGCTGTAAACTGGATTGTATTCAGGGGTACTCTTCCTTTCCCCATATTCCCCACTTCCCTATTCTTCTTCTTCTTCTTCTTATTATTATTATTATCATTATTATTATTATTATTATTATTATTATCAAAGGTATGTGGTCAGATATTTTATTTGATACCAATAGAACAGACATATAGACTGGATTTTTTTGGTGGGGAGGACGGATGATCTCTTGGGAAAAAGGTTATACCATGATATACATCGTATTTCCTGAGATGTTTCCTAAGAGGTTTTCTTTCAGATTAATACTATGCCTGATGCTATTAGAAATATGGATCCTGTTAGGCATCCAACCCCTTTATTGTAGAGATAGCGGTAGGAAAAAAGTTTTATATATATATATATATATATATATATATATATATATATATATATATATACATATATATATATATATATATATATATATATATATATATAATATTTTTCATTACTATTATTATTATCATTTCTATTATTATTATTACTTGCCAAGCTACAGCCCCAGTTGGAAGAGCACAGGGGTCCAAACAGGGAAAATAGTCTAGTGAGGAAACAAAAAAAGGAAAAATTATATATATATATATATATATATATATATATATATATATATATATATATATATATATATATATATATGTGTGTGTGTGTGTGTGTGTGTGTGTGTGTGTAGCCTATATGTATATATCCTCACCTATTGACGAAAAGGGCCTCAATTAGATTTCACCAGTCGTCTCTATCTTGAACTTCTAAATCAATAGCTCTACTTCTCCATTCATTGTCTCCTACTTCACGCTTCATAGTCTTCAGCCATGTAGGTTTGGGTCTTTCAACTCTTCTATTGCCTTGTGGAGCCCAGTTTAAATTTTGGTGAACTAATCTCTCTTGGGAGTGCGAAGAGCATGCCCAAACCATCTCCATCCACCCCTCACCATGATCTTATCCCCATATGGCATTCGGGTAATCTCTCTTATAGTTTTTTTCTAATCCTGTCTAGCCATTAGACTCCCAATATCCTTCTGAGGCTTTGTTCTCAAATCTACTAAATCTATTGGAAATTGTTTAAATGTCATACCATGACTCATATCCATACTGTAACACCGATGTCACTAAACTGATATATAGTATGATATTTTACAAGTAATTTCAGGGTGATTTCATTTCCAAATTTTATTTAACCTAGCCATTGCCTGATATGATTTTTCAAATTTTCACTAAACTTTAATTCTAAAGACCCAGTATTGGACATATATATATATATATATATATATATATATATATATATATATATATATATATATATATATATATATATATATATATATATATATATATATATATTACGCAGCCATTTCTACTCCACTGCATGTCAAAGGCCTCAGACACGCCCTTATTCATGTCTGGGGTTTGGATAGTTTCATCACCAACTGCGGATTGGTGATTTTTGCTCTAAAGGATGATAATGGATTGATTGATTGATTTAAAGTTTTCAGGCATCCTGACATGATAATTGAAATATCATCCCCAATAGAGATGGAGTGATAAAAATAGCAGATGATTTCTATGCCATGCTATACAATAGTGATATCAGAAATAACTTAACCAATAGAAATAATGAAACACCTGGACCGGTACCAAACATAACATTAGGAGAAGTAAAGAAAGCATTAAAAGGCATGAAAAGGGGCAAAGCTGCAGGAGAAGATGGCCTAACAATTGATTTAATAAGAGATGTAGGAGATTTCAGGGGGTAAAACTGGCTGAACTCTACACCAAATGTCTGCAAGAAGGGCAACCTAGTATTAGTTACCCAGAAAAATGAAAACTGAATATTTTTTTTTGCAGATTTTGATCTATAAACTTACACTACGAAACAAGATATTTCAATTTATATCATTCATAAAACATTAAGATGAAAATTGCAGCTGAAATCATTTAGATAAAATTATAGATGATTGATTTTATTCAAATGTGAAAAGTGACATTGTAAAGGTGTTTTCCTTCATGAATTAGTTAAAAGATAAATATTCTTGTTTCATATTTCACTAGACAAGTTTTTAAAAATACATTCAAGATTTAATTTGTTCACAAGTGATTAAGGAAATCACAGACATGTTTACATATTTTCTATAATAATTCTTTTTTTTTTCAGTAAACTTTGATTAAAGTTTATTTTATATAACAAAATTTTTAAGTTCAAATGATAGTTTTATATAAGGTAATCATTCTAGCACAAGTTTTAAATTACTCCCCTGAATTTCATTTATTTTCTATATAATTTATCAGTATATTGATATATTAAGCCTTTATTAAGTACAATGTATAAAGTAACTATTAGATACAATAGTATACATATAACATATTTTACATTGTTTCTTATTCTGGGGTAAAATAGATGGTTCTTACAATCATAGATTACACATAGTAGTGAACTGAGCATTTAGAGTAAATACTCCGGATCGTAACTATATTTAACATCTCCGTTAATTTCCCCACTACGCGAAGCAATCACGCTTAGAATTTTTGTTTTGTCAGCCCTTCAGTTAAAAGAGTATTCAATAATATTGGCGTTAATTGTTTACAACTTTACCGGTGTGCTGTGGTTACACCATAACCCAAGCAACTAGATCACCCTCTTTTTAAAATTCTGATTTCTTTTTCTATAACTATATATGTAAATTTTTAGTGAATCTTCCACGTGATATAAAGATTTCCATTCACATTTATTAAAAATAATTATAAACAAAAAATAATTCTTAAAACGTCAAATAGCTCAAATTTTCAAAAACACATCATTATGATAAAATATCTTTCCATCTGATCGAGCTCGTCAATAATTTGCGTAATATTAACCGTTCACTGAGATTGGAGGAAGCCTTTCCTGCTCCATCAATATTTAATAAGTAAAGAAACTGAAAGATAGAATACAAACGTGAACGCTTTATTTTCTTTGACTATAATGATGATTAATTAATGCAATTTTCTATAGATTTTGCAGAAAATAGAAGAACTTGCAACAAAGTTTTCTTTCGTTTCTGTTTTGATTTACGAGGGGGACTAAATAAAACCCAATTCTATATTATCCCTTTATCTAAGTCTATATGTCAATAAATGTTGCATTTTTAATCCTTCTTATTCTATAATGACCTTTGATCTATTTCTAATTATGTTTCAG
>NC_090749.1:7797690-7846467 GCF_036898095.1 Palaemon carinicauda
TCTGGCGAACAGCGCCTCTATAGGAAAGACTGAATGAATGAATGATTGAATGATGTGAAGTCACTGATGTGAGGATACAGGCACCTGGGAAGCAGCAATGCCCTGCATCTCCACCTTGATGAATGTATGGTGCATTACGTATGGAGATTTTTTTTTATCTTTTATTTTGAAATACACATTTACAATCTAACAATTTAGGACATATACACATCATAGTATATTTACATAAATACTTTTTTATTCTACAAATAGTGTATTTACAATTGAAATTTTTACTTTATCTGAATATGTTTTTAAATAAAAAATATATCTACTCGTGAATACTTTTTTTAATAGAAATTTTAAATCCTATTTTATTTACATTAAACATATCTGTCATTCCACTCTTAATATATCTAAGTAATTGTGGGTCAGTACTTTAAAATCCTAATTATCTTCCCATCCATTTTAATCCCTGCAATAAAATCTGCTGTTATACCATTGCCGTATTTTTTTAACAGAGTGAATGCACTGTTCGTAGAACAATCTCCAAACTACCACAATACCGCATCGTGTATGTATAACGTTGTGCACAATTATATGATATGTCAATGTAATAACAACTGTAACCTAGAGGAGTCTAAAAACACTAATAAATCATTGCCTTAATCATAGTCCGCCAAATATATTTGATATCAATAACATGTGAAGTTTGTAATGATACCAACTCGCATAACATATCGTTCATGTCACCAAGTTTCATCACAACATATAAATAGTAAATTAAGATATGTTGTGTCAAATAGGCTAACTATCAGTTGTTAGAGAGAGAGAGAGAGAGAGAGAGAGAGAGAGAGAGAGAGAGTCCGAATCAGGGTAATTGGATAGAGGCACATTATCTAAGTGTTTCTTTTGTATAGTTAGATCAAAGGTCTCTTAATGTTGTCATTTATTATCATGATTATCGTTGTTCTTTTTTTCCTCTATTTATCAACTCATGTTATTGCTACCGTTGTTGTTGATATTCGCATCAACTTCTATGTAAAATATTTTTTATCATCTGCACATATTTACCACAAAAGTTATGACTAAACAATTCCCATTCTTTTTGAGTTTTGGAATATTCCGTCAGCATCATAATTGCACGTAACTGGATCCCAACATCAGAAGTTCTGGGAGTAAAACTGACATGAACTTTGAATGCAAAAAAGACTAATTTTTTTTTTCTCTGTCATGAATTTCCCTTAATTAATTGTGAACAGAAAAGTACACTTTTGTTTTCATCTCATTACCAAATGGTCAGGAGTTTCAGGGTTTTTTGTTCTTTGTTTGGAAATGAGTAAGATGAATTTTCTTGATCAAAATTACCAACGTTATTGAAATGAAAACTTATTCTTTCTTTGTAAGAAAATATTTCTTCTTTGATGATGAGAATTAGAAAGATTTATTTCCTTGGGCAAGATTATTTCTTTCTGATTTAGAAATTGAGAAACACTTAAATTTTCCTTGGTTTCTTTTGCTGGAATTCCTTAATCCTCTTTGGTCATTTGAAGAAGACACCTAAAATAGGTTTAGGTTTGAGGCAACATCCAGTTACTCTATGGTGATGAATGGCCTCCCGGCCCCAGTGCCAGATCTTATGGCTTATAGTCCATGTAATTATCCTCCTAACCATTTCTTCTAAATAAGGATGGGAGAGGTTTTGTCATGTTCTCAACGACTTCAAATTTCTGCAAGAGACAAAACTCCGACCTCAACAACTTCATGATGCAATGCAATAGACTTACTTGCCTTTCAAATGGGACACCTTTCAGATTATCAATCTCATCTCTCTCTCTCTCTCTCTCTCTCTCTCTCTCTCTCTCTCTCTGCATATTCTATGTACGTTAAATTTTCCTTTAATTTCCCAAATCATTGAACTGACCTTATCCCAAAAGATCAGCAGATTTCCTTATCTCAAACAGATCAAACCCATTTATTTAAAATCCAGTTTCCTTCCTTCCTACGGAAACAGAGTTCAAATCTTCAGAAAATCACCCATGAAAAATTCTCAAGACTAGATTCGCCCCATTTATGGAGAAAACAGATCTGCCTGGGGAACACAGAATCACCAAAAGTGGAAGAAAGATTAACCTGGGTCCATTATGCACCCGGTGCAAACAGGGTACTTTAATCGCTTGCAATTTGTCCTTACAAAAGTGTTTTCTTACAGTCAAGAAACCTATTAACTTAGTGAAGAGTGCTATTGATAATATCTCAGTCATAAAACTCTCCACTTATTAGTACAGCTGATGTGTCTCCTATGATCTTGAATGAATATGGGAACCCAAAGCAAAAGGTTATTATATAGAGGTGAAAATTGCTATCCATAATAATCTATATGAAGTATAGATATCCAACTACTGTATCAATAGTGTAGAGATATTTCTGATTATTATAAGCCCCGTATATCAATCAACATTATCGTCTTGCTTCAGTATGTTAATATGAAATTAATTTTCTTCAAAATGAGAATGTATTGTAACTATAAAATACAAACATTGTTTAATATCTACCATGCCCTGTATATTCTTTATCGCAATCTGCAGACTATTTAATACTAATAAACCCTTAGAATTTCCTTTCACAAAATATGGCAATAGGATATTAACTCTTGTAATTCAAACACAAAGAAGGACAAAGGTAACTCCTCCTTTTACCATTGGATTAAACTCAACGAATATTAATGATGTGTTGATTTCCATTAAAAACTATTCCCCTTTTAATCGGGGTTATAGTCTCTTATTCCATTATTTTATCTTTTTGTTAGAAAACATAGATTTTATTATCGTGAATATTGACTGATAGTATTCTGTTCAATCTTCAATAAGACTTGAGAAAAATTAATTATTTCTTTAAAAGGAATCCGGTTTTACAAATCTTATTTGCAGTATGTTGACCAGGGTACCAGCCACCCGTTGAGATACTACCAGACAACACTACCGTACATTGGATTCATCTCTCACTGGTTACGGCTCAAATTTATTTTGCCTACACATACCCAGGATAGTAAATTCTATTCTTTACATATTATCCTCTTTCCTTATGCACCAAACAACACCAAAATGACAAAAAAAAAAAAAAAAAAAAAATCTACTGCACTGTAAGGTTAAGGTTAAGGGTAGAAGAGACTCTTTAGCTATGGTAAGCAGTTTTTCTAGGAGAAGGACGGTCCGAAATCAAACCATTGTTCTCTAGACTTAGGTAGTGCCATAGCCTCTGTACCATGGTCTTCCACTGTCTTGGGGGAGAGCTATCTTGCTTATAAGTACACCACTTATACTGCTCCATCTGTTTCCTTATTTCCTTTTCTTTCTTGGCTATTTTCCCTGTTGGAGCCCTTGGGCTTATAGCATCCTGCTTTTCAAACTAGGGTTGTAGCTTAGATACCACCACTACTACTACTACTACTAATAATAATAATAATAATAATAATAATAATAAAAATAATAATAATAATAATAACCTTGAACTTTACAGCATAAGCAGATGTTGAATGATACATAATTTGGTCGAAAAATCCCAAGCAGTTCTTGGTGATTTTTCATTCGTTGATGAATGAAAAGTGATTAGTTTTTGTTCCAGAAAACATGTAGGATGAATCCTTTTTAGAAAGTAACTGTTGTAGTGCAGTAGCTTATGATTTTGTAAATAGTCGTAAACATCAATTTTGATTGGATCCCCGTTTGTTTCCTTTGCGTAGGAATGGATTAAACATCCAACCAGCTGATACCGTTTGGATAACAACAAACTAGGCCAAAGTCAATATAGATCATTAGCAAGGAAGGAGACACCTCTGGTGCAGCAATAAATTCTTCACAATTAAGGCAATTCCACCTCCGGTTGAATAATGTTCATTAATACCTGTATAATGAATGTCAGAGGCAAGGAACAGTGACATTGCCCTATCAAGCAGGACAATGCCTTAGAGACTGACCATATATACAAATGATCAGTGCATAAGCCCCCTCTCCATCCATGCTAAGAGACTCTCTCACTCTGACCCTCGGTCACACAAATCAAATTAAACAACTTTAATTCTATGTCCTTATATTTCATATTGATTCTGTATGAAAAATATTAATAATGGTACGTGTTTGTGATAAATCTATTTTGTTGTATCAGTTACCCTGGAAAAAAAAGCAATGCATTGTCACTATACAATATTTCTCTGCAGAAAAAAAAAGGGAATAAAAAAATCGCTAGATCTCCCTGAGTCCTCAGATGCCAGACATTCTGATGATATTTAGAGCTCTCCAACGCTAATCTAGATTTTACCTAAAAAAATTTTTGATAGTTTCATAATAAATGAGAGAGAGAGAGAGAGAGAGAGAGAGAGAGAGAGAGAGAGAGAGAGAGAGCGTGTCTGTGTTCTGTGTCCTCTGAGTCGTGTTATGGATGTATGGATGTAACCTATAACAATTTAATCGTCCATATTTCTTTTTTATTCGTCCTTTTCTATTCCAATATGATAAGTGATTTAACATAAGTATCACATGCCCATTGCGTATACTATTATGATAACATTACCTAAATCCAAATTGAAAGCAATTCAAAGTGTATTTTGTGTCAATTGATTTAGAAGGAATAAGGTTCCCTACTTTCTGCAACTGTCAGTTTTCCATTGTGATGTTTCTGAGAATGTTTTGTGAGGGAAGGAAGAAGAGAAGAATGCAATCGGCCATGGTTGTGGTCAGGAGTAATATTGATGGGATGAGGCTGGGGGAAGAAGATGCCACGAAAAGAAAGAGATGGAGAAATGTTATCCGAGCGGCCGACCCTGCTTAAAGTGGGACTAATAACGTGGAAAGATTAAAAAGAAGAATTGGATTAAAGGTTAAAAGGTGTCTGGTTTCAGTTCCAGTTCATCAGAATAGATGCTCACCAGAACGTCTGCCGGGCAAGTCCAGAGTCACACTGTGGGGCCTACCCACAGCAGTGGCCTCTCTAGTAAACAGCTTAAACTCATGGTTCCGGGCTGGGATCGATCTGCTGTTATGCGAATGCGAAGCGAACTTGTTACCACTCTCTCTCTCTCTCTCTCTCTCTCTCTCTCTCTCTCTCTCTCTCTCCAGATACCTTCCTGCATAGTAAACATAAATCTCTTCTCGTAGACGGAATCTCATAAAAATTGAGATAAATCTTGAAGATTAGAATGGCATCACTTTTAGATTTAACGCAATAAGCTTTATTGCAGCAGGAGAATGTAAAGAACATTATCTTGAGCTAATCATTTCTATGGCGCTATTTTATTTTAATACGGACACGAGGTGCACACACGTACAGTTGGTCATTCTTTCACTCTTTTACTTTTGTCCAACCTATGTGTGTTATCACTATCAAGAGCAATTTCATAGTTGTAAACAATATGCAACTTTGCCCTAACTTTTCCGTAATATTTTTTTTATCTGGTTGATTATTCTTATCCATCAAGTATCCTGTTAGATTCCCTTCATAACTGAAAAGATTGCCTATCTGCAAGACTGGGGTGTTGAGTCAGGCTCGCTACATTGTCTGTAACCTCCTCTTCATTTAGAGCTAAGAATGGGAGGTTTTGGGGAGCCTATAGGTTTACCTGTTGAGTTATCAGCAATCATTTCCTCGCCTCTCTGGTCTGACCTTGCGCACTGATCATACGTATATATGGTCAGCCTCTAAGTCACTGTCTCACTGCCCCTTGCCTCTGCTCTTCATGAACGACCTTTATATCTTTAAATGTCCTTTCGAGAATGATAGATCTAACTCAGATGCAAAATAATGCTAAACAGTTTTGTATTGCATTAATTCATTAATATAAAGAATATGTTGAATTTTATCTAAAGCTAAAAAAGACAAAATCCGATTCCTCTGTAAACAGACGAGGACCTTACTCACTTATTCAGAGATTGGATTCTTCTTCTGAAATTAAAACCTTTTGGTCATCACATGCTTTCGAAAGATCACTTGCTTCTCTTACCTCTTTCCAT
The DNA here is from genome assembly GCF_036898095.1 of Palaemon carinicauda. Taxonomy (NCBI): domain Eukaryota; kingdom Metazoa; phylum Arthropoda; class Malacostraca; order Decapoda; family Palaemonidae; genus Palaemon; species Palaemon carinicauda. Next base: position 7,803,675 of record NC_090749.1, read on the forward strand.
CAAGAGTTCTCTCTCTCTCTCTCTCTCTCTCTCTCTCTCTCTCTCTCTCTCTCCAACCTAAGCGTCGGAATGAACCCAATTAGTCATAACCAATGTCTATGCATTTATGTATAATCTCATTTCTAACATAACACCAAGGTGGTCAGTCAGTCAGTCACTGTATGCGCTTACACGTCCATACCTTCCACTATTCCCTGGAGATGTATTGTATTTATTTTTGTAAAAAATAAATAAAATATTTCTGTCCCCTGTGCCATAACATCTGTCATTCGGAAAAAGATCTATAAAAACTTTATATTATGATATGACACCTCACCATATAAAGAGTTTCTAATATATTGCTTCTGTTTTTTTTTTCTGTCTTGTTCAAATTTTTCTTTCATTTTGTTGCATGTGTTTATTGGTGAACAAAAATAAATTTGGTTGCAAAAACATTTTCCCGTTTATTGCAGAACAAAGGAAATAGATTTTCCTCCTACACAGAGACGGAAACACACACGTGCGTACCCCTACACATACACACAATGTATATATAATCATATAAATGTTATTAATGCATGTACAATATACTGTATATACTGATTTATCAATATTATATGTACAAATATATACATGCATATATACAAACATACATACACACACACACACACAGACACACACATATATATATATATATATATATTTATATATATATGGATATATATATATATATATATATATACACACACATATATATATATATATATGCACACACATATATATATATATATATATGTGTGTGTGTGTGTATGTGTGTGTGTGTATATGTGTTTGTGTGTCACCTCGTGGAGTTGTAGCGTCTGATAAAAAAGCTTTCCTAGAGATGTCATCTCCGGTGCACAAGAGAAGAGACGATGAGAGAGATTCATCTCTCGCCCTTTCGACAGAGGAGGAGGACTATGGGAGGAAAATGGAATCCAATGAAAGGAAAGAAGATAGAGGTGAACTCAGTATATCTTCCATAAGAGAATACATTGAAAAAAAGGTTATTTAGTCATGGGAATGTAGACCCAAGAAATCACAGATAAAAATCCGGATTAAAGTGAGGAACATGAAGTAAAAGAAATTATGTTTAAACACAAATTCTGAAACATCAAAGAAAAGGATTTTTTAAAGAATCCACAAATGCTACAATAATCGTTTCAGGTCAGACTTGAAGAAATACAGGAAACGAGATTTGGAAAGAGGACTTTCAGACTGAGCGATAATTTAAAGTCAGTGTATTATTTGAGTGTTATGTAAGCCAGGGGATTAATTGTACTCAACCATAAATCAATTGTATTATGAACAGATATATCTTGAGACAAGTAGGCGAACCTTTTTTTTCTTTTGGGAATTTTGACCTGATAATTAGTGAATATTCCTTTAAATAATAATTGTGTGAATTGTATTAACTTTCACATTCCATTTGGAATCTGCGTTGGGAGATGGTTTGGCTGATTCCATCGTTTCACAAATGGAGGATTTGTTTCCTAGAGAATTTAACCAGTTAATGAAGCATCAAGCAACATTATTTGCGAATAATTTGCTAATGCACAAACGATTATCTTTGGGGATATCACTAATGACCCCTAAGTGATTCTGGCGCTTTCTGATTCTAGAGAGAGAGAGAGAGAGAGAGAGAGAGAGAGAGAGAGAGAGAGAATTACATTTCAGGGTTCGACCCCTTTTGTTTTTATGGTTATCTTATTTTGGATATTAGTGTTTATGCAGGAAGGGCATAGAAAATCAAATAGGTTAGATGGTAAGAAACAATTTGGATAATTCACAAGTCATACTAACATAACAAGCAATAATTCCCCCTTATCTAAACGGAAATAATGTATGTTTTATAAGTTTTCATTCTTTCAAGATGGAATTATTATTATTATTATTATTATTATTATTATTATTATTATTATTATTATTATTATTATTATTATTATTATTATCATTATTATTATTATTATTATTATTATACGGTCAGATATGTGTATTATATCTGGTTTTGTCTTTTTTAAAGGCTTAGGCATATATCTTGAATTAGGTAAAAACACTTATTAAAAATGAATTTTATTTGGTGTATAACACAAACATCTGGAATATACTGGTGAATATTATCTCATTTTCTCCCTGAGTTATGTTCTCATTATCTTTTCTTTTTCTTCTGATAGAAATATTTATAAAATAAACTGTGATATATAAATATTATGACTATTAAGATTTATCTTTAAATCTCATCGGAATGGAAGTTGAATCGGTGACGTTTGTTTTAGTGAATTCTGACATTATTCACTACCCATAAATAATGGTAAATTCGTTTTCATTATGAAGGGTCATTAAGATTGACAACTTTCCTACATTCACATTTGATATTTACAAAACCATAAAAACATGTCCATCAAAAATTCAGAGGACGAATAATGAACTTGCGATGATTTAATCATTTTGATGTCTCTCAAATAGAGAGTTAAAATCAGCTAAAAGAAAGGTGCCATAAGACGTCAGAGACAGTTCAAGTAAGTTTGGTCAGGGAACTGCTCTCTCAGCCCATTGCACATGTATGCAGTTAATCCAGCTCTTAATCAATGGGTTTCATCTACGGGTGTTTTATATATATATATATATATATATATGTGTGTGTGTGTGTGTGTGTAAGTTTACTTCCCCTGACTTAACCGTGACACCCATTCTTACTGAACAGTCGCACAAAGAGAATCCATTTGTATCAGCATTGCTTCCTTCCATCCATTTAATCTTCACAACCTATCGGAAAGTAATATTCCCTCCCAGAATGAACCTTTGAGGATATCAATGGCTCAACAACTCACCCATTGGACAATTTCCTCCTTCGATTGGCCGTTAAGGCAGTTGTTATGTGGCAGTAAGAAGAGCTAATGAAGTCAGTGAAACGTTTTCCCTCAAGATCTGCTGCATCTCTTGAACAGTATTGGTTTCGTAGAGCATTTACTAAGTTGGAATCCATTGTTGTTTGTTGTGATGTGGTTCCATAATAGATTGGGGGATTTTGGAACCAAAGCTTATCTTTTTTCCCACCTTTGTCTTAGAAATATATTTCAAGGAATTTTGTTTTGTGCAATGTTGGAGCAATTATTCCTGGCAATGAATTGCCCACAAAACCAAATTATCGTGGGATTCTCCTCTTTAGCAATGTTTCTTAAGTCTGTGCACATTGAGGGAAATTGTAATGATTTCCACCAATATCTGATAGAATTTTTGGATTCCTTTGTCCAGCAAAAAAAAGAAAAAAAAAACAAAAAAACAAAAAAAACAAAGTGATCCGAAAACCTCCAGATATAGTGATGGGGGAAATTGGTAGGATCAAAGGTTGTTCATGAATGCCAATGGCAGGGGACAATGAAGATACGTTAGTGGAACAGTGCCCTACAACATGTATACATAATTACGATCATCGCTTAGGATCAGGGAGGGCCAGGTAGTGGCTGCTGATGACCCCATCATTAGATCACAAGGATAGTGAGGCTGCAGACACTACAAGAAACTAGCGAGATTTTGCATGTTTTGAACCCCCGTCCAGAAAATCACCAGGCAGGAACATTACCAATAGGATACAAAACCCCAATTTGTTCTCATAACCCAAAATGAAAGCATCTGTCTTTCCTGTTTGCAATGGTGACATAACATTATCTTAATCATGTGAAACCACATGAACACATTCAAAATAACATGTGTGACAATTGATTTTCTCATATTCAAACTGAACATTAGATGTAACAGTATCAATAGGAAATTGACTTCCAGGAAATGATTCCGTGCCTTACCTAGGCCGTTGGACTCGCCCTATCTCCCATAAAACCGAATATAAAGAACATCTTTACCATGTGAAGGATTTTCTTCATGGATTTTACACGAGTTTTATCGTCTTTGTGTTTCATGTCAAAAAAATCATATGTATCTGTTGTCGTTTTTTGCATGTAAAAAGATGTGATTAGCAATGATAAAAGATTAACAATCAAAGGGAAAGGTTGTTGTCGTTGTTGTCTTCATTAAATATTTTGTCAGGTTTTAGGGATATCTCGAGGAAGATCTTCTTACCTTAATACTTATAGTTATGAGATGAGGCCTCTCTCTCTCTCTCTCTCTCTCTCTCTCTCTCTCTCTCACACACACACACACACACACACACATACACACACACACACACACACCTTCGAGTGTCCTCGAATTCTACAGAACTTACTGTAACAACAATGTCTTTACTTTATTATCAAAATAGAAGACGATGAGTTTCTTAATGCTAGACGCAAAACTAAAATATGACCCAAAAAATCTGAAACAGATTAGAAAGATGACTGACGCTTGTTTAGCCCACAGAAGACGCAAAGCTAAAATATGATCAACCAAATCTGCACCAGATCAGAAAGATGACTGTCAGTTGGTAAAAAGATCTCCTCTCAATAGGATTGGTGTTGTTTAAGCAATTTAACTTTTGCTCAGAAGTCCCCCCCCCCCCTCTCTCTCTCTCTCTCTCTCTCTCTCTCTCTCTCTCTCTCGCGAAGGATATATTTGGTGTCTTGACGGCAGGGGTGGGGGTGGGGGGGGGGGTGGGGGTGGATGAAGAACTAACCAAATGCTTCCTTCACGACACCCCCCCCCCCATCCCCCTCCTCGAGCAGGAATTCTCATTATCTACCGCGTGAAATCGGGTCATGATTTTATCTCTGTGGATCCATGAATAAAACGACCCTCTCAGGATTCATATCCTTTTCATTAACCTATTTCTTTATATATTTAACAGGTACCCTATACGGGAATTAGTAAATCTTTAGTGTTTGTATGTTAATATCGTACTTTCGTTCAACATGATTTCTACCAGATTTCTTTTAGTATATCCATTAGGCCTATGAGAAACAACAGAGACATATTGATGAGGAAATTATGAATTCATGCTTTGTTCTTTTACGGTAATTGACCCGGTAATTGTGATTTTGAATAATTGTAAAAGAACATTTTTATGAAAATGCTCCTTTGCATAATGGAAGTCTAATTTATTTTACATAATTGTTCATTATTTGGACAATATATAAGATTGGTGTGTGGTGTGTTTGTGTGCACGCACGAGTGTATAATATGAGTTTAGCTATCCAAGATAAAGTCAAGTGACTAGACCAATACACATTTCCCAACCTCCATAACTTTTTCGACCTCTGCAACGACACTAACGAAGATCTATAGAGAAACTGTTGTCATAAACAGAATTTCCATGAATATCATGTCACAAAGATATGGATTTTGGTTAAGCCAAGAGGTCATATATCTCATTGAATGTCTGATTTACACACTAAATGCATAGGAAGTTTATGAGCTTCTATTTTCTTATGCATTCTAAAGGCTCGGCCACACCAAGCGCGATGAGCAGTGCAGTAGCGGCATGACTCGGGGGTCAGGCCAGCGACAAAATGTTGGGTGGCCACACCGGAACCGACACACCTCCCTTGCTCCTCACTCCCAGCTGATAGCCTTCCTTGTAAACATGACGATGGTGTTTTGAGTAGGAAATTACTCCCGATTAAAAATCTTTATTTTAATCTGAACAATGAATTACAAAAGAGTCTGGATTCATGATTTTAATAAACAGAGAAGGGAAAATAAGTTAATTCTGACAGATTTAATGAATATCTGCTTATTTCACAAATATTTTGATTCTTTGATGGCAACATCCTTCCTGGATTCAGGCTAAAAAACAAACGTCGAACTATAGACAACCTCAATCTCTCTCTTACCAGGTATTATAATTGCTTCAATATGAAAACCTTCACGAAAAATCATTATCCCTTTCATTCCAGAAATAACTAGCATTTGCATAAGATATATTGTTTATATGTACATATGATTCTTTTCACATTTGAAATTTCTCTACATCATATATATAAATATATATATATATATAAATGGTGATTAAATAGGTTGCAAAGCACAAAAAGGCGTAGGAATACCTGATATTTTATTACCATCCATTTGCCACAGCTACCATTCATTTAATTTATTTTTGCTCTCCGAAACACCTCCCAATAAATTGTTGATTAGTTATGGGTGGAAACGAACAACTGAACTCGTACCCCTTCAGGAACTGATGAAAAATAGTGTAATCTTGGTTCAAGACGCTCAAACCACCGCGATTTTTAAACCATGAAACAGAGTCAGGTGGCAGCTGCAGCGGTTGAAGACTTCTCGCGCCTCCTATCTGGCCAACCTACATAAGATACCTTAGGTTTCAATTTGCCGAGGGAACCTTTTCCTGTTAACCGCGCCGCTAGCCGCACTTGCTGTGGCCGAGCCCTAAGTGTTTTAACTGTTTACAGATGTTATAGCTGATATCGGGTGTGAGTATTATAGACACACGCACACACACACAACACACACACACATATATATATATATATATATATGTATATATATATATATATGAATATATCTATACATATATAAATATATATATATATATATATATATGTGTGTGTGTGTGTGTGTGTGAGTATATATAATATATATATATGTGTGTGTGTGTATACATATATATACTGTATATATATATATATATAATATATAAAAGTATGTTTTTAGATATACCTATATTGAATAAAATGAAGATAAACCAATTGTTCTCAATTCTGCTTTAGTGAATATGATAAATAAAAATAAAGGAAATAAAATTTTTGATAATTCAGAATAATTGATCGCCATTTTTAATTTAAGTGCAACATATAATCCAGCAACGTCACTCGAAGTTTTTTAGGATATAATTATTCAAAACAGAAAGAAGTTTCCTCTTGTTCTTCTGAGTGATATCCTTAGTGCGATGTGTCTGTCACCCAGTGTTTGAAAAAGGCTCCGCTACACACTAAGTTTCTGTCTGAGTGTCATATGGTCTACTGACTCACTATCATAGAGGTTTAAAGGTCGCTCATGAATGGCAGAGGCAAGTGACAGTGACAGTAACGTGTCTGCCTGGCGTTTGTCAGTCAAGGGTTTGACCTCCCGCTCAGACTCGTTAGTGCTATTAGTGTCTGCAATCTTACCATCCTTATGAGCTACGGTTGGGGGCTTTGGGGGAGCCTATAATTTCTATCTGCTGAGTCATCAGCAGCCACTGCCTGCCCCTCCCTAGTCCTAGCTTGGTTGGAGAGGAGGCTTGGGCGCTGATCATATAATATATGGTCAGTCTCTAGAGCATTGTACTGATTCCTAGGGCAATGTCACTGTCCCTTGCCTCTGCCATTCATGAGCGGCCTTAAAAAAAAAAAAATGGAATGCAATAGGCGTTGTGATTGACGCTCAGGAGATTCCCAGAAGTCACCAAGGTCTAAATTAGCAACGATTAAAATCCTACTCAGGATTCCAGGAGAGGAATAATTCCTTCCTTTCTTCATTTCTTTTAGACTCTGTCTTCTCTGGGAGGCTCGATTCCCTCATTCGGATCATTTGGACATGGACTTAATTTTATATTTCTAAGAAACTTCAATGTTATATACCAATTCACTAGGGCGGATCAGTAGCACTATATAATTAGGTGTGATTGGTCATAATTTGGATGTCATAAATGTGTGCAGGTCTTTGTGTATGCTTTCACAAATACATTTGCACTATGAGTGTAAAATACAGTGTTAAAGAAATTTATGATATTCATTTCGGTAAATGAAAAAGCTCTTCTGTTATAACCGTCATTACTAGATCAGAGTCTTTCCTTTCTTTTGAAAATTATCTTCCAATTAAGATGGAATTTTCTCCGAACAGCACCAAAATAAACCGTAATAACCTTTGGTGAGATCAACATAAACTGACGTAATTACAAAGCATCAAAGATAAAACCAGACTTTGATTGGCCTTTGGGAATAATGTTTCTTTTGGGATTAAAACCTTATGAAGGAAAACCTGAGTTTGGCTGCTAGTTTTAGAAGAGCATTATTAATACCATCTTTATTAATACCTTCTCTTTTATGCATGTTTCATGGTAGTTAGTTTGATCAATTAATTTCTTGTCTTTTTCTTGAGATATCTATGTTGTTGAAGCTTCATGCAAAATTAGATAAGGTTATGAAATGAGATCTTTTTTGCAAAGTCACAAAGAATATCTTTTGCATACTAACAAAAAAGTGCGTCTCATTCCAGTGTGTCTTTGTGTTGTATGTATATTGTTTATAACTAAAAAACATTGTGGTCAAGTGATTCTTCATCAATATAAGACCAATAACTACGATAATACAATTATCTTTTCAATTTGAAAGAGTTAGCTTCCAAAGGAGTTTCCAAAACCAAGCTTACAGTATAATAAATAATTCTTATCAAAATAATCATGGAGATTAATTATTCACTTTATTCTTGCCAGACTTACATATTATGTCCTTTGTTTGGCGGGGGTTGTTAAATTGAAATACTGTAAAATATGATAATATTGATGATAGTTTCCATCTGCAGCATGTGACCTTATCCACCTTCTAGTGAAATGAATAAGTAAATAACAATAAGAAAAGTCACCAACAGTTTCCGGAGGATTGATTGATTGATTGATTGATTGACGGCTGGGTTCCTTTTCATGAAATGGGAAGGTTTCAGGAAACATTGGCACAATACACTCAAACTCTTACACTGTGTGCTTGCGCACGTGTGTGAATTTGTGTGTAAGAGTGCGTGTATCAGAGAGAGAGAGAGAGAATAGTCTGTTACATAATACTAAGGGCTTTTCCTACAGTTATGAACCTAACCCTGCATCTGAACACCGTAAAATCCCCCAAAGCCCAGAGATCTTAGCTAAGAGTCCATTCACAGATTGAATACCAGATCAAGTCACAAATCGTTAAGTGAACAATTACAAATGTGACACACGAGTTGACTAAACAAAGATTTATTTCATAGTCTATACGTTTCTTATCTGTTATAAATCTTTACCCTTCTTAACATATCTTACTTTTAACATTTCTCTTTTAAAGTTTGATCTTTGCTTCTCCATCCCGCTTCTGCACTGAGTTGTTCTTCCTGTCAGAACCCTTGGGCTTTTTAACATTCCCTCTCTCTCTCTCTCTCTCTCTCTCTCTCTCTCTCTCTCTAACGCTATTGTCAAATTCCACAAAGGGAAGTGATTTTTTTTTTTTTCAAATGAGTGTTGGTTATTGGAGGACTTTCATATCCTAAAGATTTATAGAAGAAAGTGTCTTTTGCTTGATAGTATAATTGTGTTTATTGAATCAACGCATCATTAATATTCGTAAAGAAGAATCAAATGGAAGTTGTTACCTTTGTCCTGCTTTAGTTTGAATGACAAAAACTTAATATCTTGTTGCCCTATTTTGTGAAAGGAGAAATCCAATGGTTTATAAATACTAAATGGTCTGCAGATTACGATAAAGAATATATTGGACAGGGTAGATACTATATAATGATTGCCATTTAGAACAATAAATTATTTGTATCTTAAAGAAAAATAAATTTCAATGGTATATAAAGAAGTGAAGCATACATGTTGAAATATCCCTACACTATTGACACAGCAGTTGGTCATTTATGCTTTATATAGATTATTATGTATAACAATTTTCGCTACAGTATAATAACCTTTTGCTTTGGGTTCCCGTATTTATTCAAGATCATAGAGGGAAACACATCGGTTGTACTAAGAAGTGGAGAGTTTTACGAATGAGATATTATCAATAAAACTTTTCATTTGGTCAAAAAAAGAACTTTTTATTATGCTTGGAAATACAAGTTGCAAACGATGAAAGTACTCTGTTTGCACCAAGTGCATGATGAACCCAGATTCATATTTCTTCGACTTTTGGTGATTCTGTGTTCCTCAGGCAGATCTGTTTTCTCCATAAATGGGGCTAATCTGGTCTTAAGACTTAATTTGGGGCGATTTTCTGAAGATTTGAACTCTGTTTCTTTAGGACGAAAGAAATTGGATTTTAAACATATGGCTTTGACTTGTTTGGGATAAGGAAATCTGCTGATCTTTTAGGATGAAGAGAATTCAATGATTAGGGTAACTCAAGGACACTTGGACGTGCATAGATATGCACTAGAGAGAGAGAGAGAGAGAGAGAGAGAGAGAGAGAGAGAGAGATAACCTGAAAGGTGTCCCATTTGAAAGGCAAGTGAGTCTTTTGCATTGTATCATAATTATGTAAAGTTAATGAGATGGGAGTTTTCTCTCTTGCTGGAGAGAATCTGAAGCCGTGGGGAACACAACCTTATTTATAGGAGATCACAAGAAACGCTAGTTACGTGGAATTTGGACCATAAGAACCTGGCACTGGGGTAACTGGATGTTGCTTTAAAACTTCTTCAAATGACCAAAGAAGATTAACGAATTCCAGCAGAAGAAATCAAGGAAAATTTAATAGTGTTTCTCACTTCAAAAATTAGAAAGAAATAATCTTGCCCAAGGAAATGCTATTCTCTCACAAAGACAGAATTAGTATTCATTTCAATAACTTTGGTCATTTGGATCAGGAAAATTCGTCACAACTAATTACGGGAAAGTTCATGACATAGAAAAGAAAAACACTTTGAAACAATTAGTTTTTTTTTTCCTCCAAAGTTGGGATCCAATTATGATGCTGACGGAATATTCCGACATTCCAAAGGAATGGGAATTGTTTAGTCATAGTTTTTGTGGTAAATACAAGCGAATGATTAAAGATATTCCTCACAAAAGTTGATTCGAATATCAACAACAACAGCAATAACATGAATTAATAAATAGAGGAAGAACAGAACAACGATAATCAAGAAAATGACAAGAGTAAGAGACGTTTGATCTAACTATACAAAAGGACTACTTAGATGATGTGCCTGTATCTAATGACCCTGATTCGGATCTCTCTCTCTCTCTCTCTCTCTCTCTCTCTCTCTCTCTCTCTCGAGGTCCACCTTTCTATATTGCTTATATGAAAATTTTCAACTGATCAGATTTCCCTCTGGATTTGATTAACTACGAAAGGAAGTTGAATCCCAGCTCTCTCTTATAAGGACCAAGAGAAGATTCCTGAATAAGTCATTTCTTATTACTGGGGAACTTTATTAAAGGAAAGGTCTAATTAACCTAAATGGGTCATCAGGGGTCATTTAGATGAGCCTCTTACAAAATTGTTTCTAATAAACCAGACTTTATTTAATGATTTCGAACAATTTTAAATCTACTAAGAGAAGAAGCTCCGGACCATCTTACCCAAAAGGTTTCAAGAATTAACACCTAGGGGTAAGAAGCGTATGTGTGTGTGTGGGGGGGGGGTCAATCTAGGTTGGCCCTCTACCCACAGTAGGAGGAGGGGGTCTGCCTACCTACCCTGACTCCACATCCCAAAACAGCTGATGTTTCTTCTTTCCCAACGAGTAAGAGAAGAGACTGAAATTAATCGTTGTGTTTAGCTGCCTTTTGTTGCCATTCGGGAAGAGTTGGGCACAATTTTCTTTTGGTTATATCAGCCTTCGTTTTTCTTTTGACCTCGCTGGTTGAATACAGCACGTACGTACGTGTGTGCGTGTGTGTGTTTGTATGTATGTGTGTTTGTATGTGTGAGAGAGAGAGAGAGAGAGAGAGAGAGAGAGAGAGAGAGAGAGAGATGATTGCCTACTGTATATCCAGTTAAGTGTTTTCTTTAAGTTGAAGGAAAATCTTTATGAATTTTACGTTTTAATCTCTAATTACGAATTGATGTTACCCAGGAAACAAAGCTCAGAGAGAGAGAGAGAGAGAGAGAGAGAGAGAGAGAGAGAGAGAGAGAGAGTATGTAGGGTGCAAGACATACAGGATAAAATGAGAAAATTGGAATGTATGGGTTAAAGATTATTGGTTACAAAGGGAAAGGGGATCAGACCTGACAATAATTGCACCATCGACATATTTTAAAAAGTATCGATAAAGAAGAAGGGAAAGTTTTCGAATAGGATTTGAGATGAGATTTTGCACTGGGGCCAGGCAGTGGGTGCAGGAAGAATACATTCTTTATTTATGACACCTGCGTCCTCATCAATCGTGTATTCCTTTGTGGGCATCAGAAAGGGATGTATAGGTAGTTGCAGATCATTATTGGAATAATAAATTCAGATTAAAAGCATTGCAAACAATGTCGTTCAGCTTAGATTCTTAGAAAAAGCACAATACAATACAGTACAATATGAAATAGATAGATAGATAGATAAATTTATAGATAGACAGATAATAGATAGATAGATAGAGGAGGGCTAGCAATACCGTAAAATTGAAAACCAAAATGGATTACCCGGACCAATATGGGGAAGTCTCTTAAAGAAGATTCAAAATTTTTCAAAGTTTCTGTAACATTTTTACTCTATTAACATAAATGGGGAAAAAATATATATATATATTATGACCTATTTAATAGATCGTGAGTCAATCAATCTTCTATCAAAAGATAAGTGTTTCCATCAGCCGATATATTAATATGAGAGAAATTAATCGATTCTAAAATATTTTTCTCTTTTGGCACTTTGACGGTTACCGTCATGTTTGGTTCCATTCCCAAGATATTTTAGGTGTCGATGATAATATCTAAAAAATTCCAACTATTGTGATAGTAGACGTCTAATGTTACCTTTCTTTACTTTCCCAGAGAATTATTTGTTACGTTTCAGATCTGCATTTATGTCGGCAATATGAGTTAGGACAGAGAGTTGGACGAGAGTATAATCATCCTGCATTCGTCTTCTGCCCTTTCGTCTTTTTCCTGTCTCTTGTTCTTGGTAAGGGAAAGGGTGACATTGCATAGCCTCCTGTAGCCATTTGACTTTTGCAAAATAATTAGAACTAATCTTTTATTGATCAATGCATTAACTTGCAATTCTTCCATCCAGGGTCAAATACGAGCTGATGTTCAAAGTAGATATTACATCTGTAGCTGATGCCTTTCTTAATTACATGCAATGCATTGTGTTATCAAGCAAATAATTATGATGCAAATCTAGTTTTGTAATGAGAGAACGATACACTTAATTATGTTGTATGACTGGGGAGAACGTTTTAAAGTGTTTATGATTAACTTTATACATTTTGCATTAAAACAGATTTGTGAAGACTTTATAAGATGTTAATTGTTGTAGCTGTTTGAATGGTAGCGCCAAACAATTTGTTTCTATTGAAAAATAACACTTAACTTATTTTTTGTTCTCTGTTTCTTTTTATAATATGGTAATCTGGTAAATGTGTAAATGATTGTTTTTATTTTACCTTGCATTTATAATATTTAGATATTTTTTGTTTACATAAAATAATGACAATTCCTAAATAACCAGTTAAAATTAAGATGGTTTAGGTCATTGAAGAGATTTGTTGCTCGTTATACATTTCTTACAGAAAGGAGAAGTGGACAGCTTTTAATGAAAAGGAATGTAGTTCTTAGCCATCTTCACCAGTGACAACACTGGATTTACTTACCTCTTTATCGTCATGGTGAAAAAATAAGTGATCTGTACCATGGATCCTCATCTTACGTTGCCTTCTGCTTGGAAGCCTTAACAAGAACCAGCAAAGCAATTGTGATTTGTTACATTTACAAACAGAAAGTATGGGTTGTGAGGTACGTCATCATTTTTAAAGGTCATTTAAATTTTATGATTTATAATCCATAGTTCATTTCATAATGAAAGTCCCTTGCTTTGCTTTTTAGCCCCCACAAATAAATATACCCTTGGATAATATTTATATCATTTACAATTTTATGGGATTGCCATATTATAATTTCCCAGTCATAGTTAAGATATTCATTTATCTTCATCTATTTTGTGCTGGTTACATAATTTAAGTGTTGTATCATAATTTGGTATTCTATCATTTTGCCACTTTTACTTTAATTAGTAGTTTATTTACATTCGTTGTTTTTACTACTTAGGTGGTTATTCGTTCGGCCGTACTGTAAATTTGGCTAGTTGTATAAAAGTAATATACTTAATACGCAAAGTGGACCATTGCCTTTAGGTAATTATTATTTTGATAGTGTTAAGTGAAATTCATTATTGATGTAATACATATATTTGAATGGCATTCCTATGTTTGAATAATTTATTAGTGATTTTGATAGTTTAAGTTACCATTTGAAGTATAAACGATATTTGGGATTTCATATTTATCTAGGGGTTCTTGAAGATGGTAATTGGAAGTTGGAGATGCTTGGCCATTGCTTTGACCTCTATTTAAGGTGATCATCTTCGACAGCAGCAACAACAGCATTGATTTTGATTTAAGCAGCAATACATGAAGTCATTTTATTATATCTTATTCAATTTCTTAGTTGTTTTTTGGTTGAAGTTTTTAAAGTTCATAATTTTGTGAAGGTTTCATTATAATAAGAAAATTGCTGTTTTTATTAATTTTCCAATTACGTAGTAAACTTTTTCAAGAGCGAGAAAACTTAATTAAAATGGATAGATGTAAATGGCCATTGCAAGTTGCTTCATCACGTTGATGTTGTCAACACATTTTATATCGTAGATGTGTGCATTGACATTATCAATGCTTTTCTGTAACGAAACCCAAGAGATGATATGCCATGTCCCATATTCTTCGTTAAAGTTTCCTTAACAACCCAATAACGAAGCCGAATTTGATGTACAGTGAACGCGTGGGGCTGACCAACCTCAAGGCCGTCGTTGTCTTTATTGCCCCTTAAAGCTGCCGAAATCCCATTTTATGAGGGATTTTACATTGCCATTTTCCTCTCACCACCATAGATAAACAAAAGACGTCTGCTTTTATTGTGGGTATTTTTATCACATAAGCTTTCCCCTACCCACAATGAAAATAAACTCCTAATCCCAACCCCAAACTACAGCCCTTTTTATGTCTGTGTGTGCGGCCCAGTAGTGTATTACAGCCAACTCTTCTTGTTGGCACGGGCCTTTCCCTTGGTCAGCCCGTAGGTAACCTATAAATTGTAAGGTAGGTTGATCATTTATAGGGAAATTTGAAAAGTTTTTAGTAGTATAGATAGTTGTGAACAGGGTAAGGATGATGGAGGTAGTGAGAGAGGGCCATCATGTCACGAATAGTGGTAGTTGGAAAAATGGGGTATAAGGCCTTTGAATAGTAGGGAAAGGTTGCAGGTGGGGTTATCCAACCCTTTACTCCATAGGGTCCCTGCAGAAAATATCTAGTAGTAGAGTAAGTTCAGAAAATACAGAAGATGATGTGAATAGGGCCTTACAGTGAGGGGATGAGATGGTTGAATGAATATTCTGAGGTAATTACCTTGACAGAGGTATTCTTGAAAGCAATTGTCTGTTTCTCTATATTTTGCACAATTGCTTTTCCCATTGTGGCTGCGGCCTGCCAGGGCTGTGGTGAATTGGTGTCTACCTGTAGATCACCTCTCAGCTGTGTCGTTTCCATACTCTTTAGGAGGTAGTGCAGGAGGCCCTGTTGTGGTGTGACATCACAGTGATCACATGGTCTTTGAACGTCATCATGGATTTCCCAGTCTGAGCCGGTGTATAAACACAGCCTGATCTCTTGGGGTGTATCTGTCTATGGGTGGAGGCTCTAACTCCGTGGCCCATTTGTACCATGTGGCAGAGGGAGAGCCACTCCTTATCCACTTGTGTAGTTCCTTGTTTAAATTATCTTTGAGATATGACTTTACTTTGTTTTTAAATTGTTTTAATGCAGGCTGTATGTGCACCTGTACACTTTGAATGTGTCTGGTGCTTTTAGCTAGTTCATCAGCCTTCTCAATCCCTGGTATCCCGATGTGACTGGGGATCCAGTTTAGAGTTACTTGTCTATCTCTTTCATTGTGCTGATATAAAATTGATTTCATATCAGCTAGCAGGGCCTTGTTCTCTTTATTCTTTTCCTGTTGCAAGGCTTGCATTGAGGTTTGTGAATCAATATGTATGTTTACTGGTCCTTCCTTATTTTCAGCAGAGTATTGTAGTGCTTGTTTTATTGCAACCAGCTCTGTCGGCATGGTGGAAACATTGTTTGATTTCCTCCAGCAGGCTGTGAAGTTGCTGAAGAAAACTGAAGCTCCCACTGTTTGGGTTCCAGGGTCTACTGTACAGTCAGTATAGTAGATCTATGCCCCAGCTGTTTCTGCTAAGCGGATTGCTGCCTGAGCTACATTTCTAAGCTCCTCCATTGTGCAATCTTCCTTTGCCCTTAGAAGCTTGGTATATTTGTAGGTTGCTACTAGTTTCTTCCAAGGTGGAATGTGCAGTGCACCCTGCGCTGAGTCTGGGCTTAGCTGTAGGATGTCTTCAGTTAGGCTCAGGCTCTTTTATGATATTTCTATGGTCTTTGCCATAAGAGCTTGGGGTTTGAACCTCAGGGTGCTTTGATAGTTTCTCTCTCACACTCTTTTTGGTTATAGAGGAACATCTTTGCAATAGTGGAAGCATTTCTTTGTGCAATCCTGTCTTCTAGAGATGGTAGTCCAGTCACCATACTTACGTTGCACAGTCTTGTCCATATTGGGGCTCCTAGCATGAGCTGCATGGCATTGTTTTGAATTACCTCTATCGAGACTTTTTGAGTATCTATTAGGTTTGTAATGGTTGGAGCGGCATATTCCACTAGCGCTCTGGAACAGGCTAGGTAGTATATCTTTTGAACATGCTCATTTGCTCCGTCATTGAGGTCAGACATATATCTCATGGCTGCCAGTCTGGCACCCGCTTTTTCTTTGAGATACTTGACTTTCTCCCTAAAGGTGAGTTGCTTGTCTATTACAACTCCCAGGTATATGTAACTGTCCACGCATTCTAGGGGCTCCATTCCTATTGTGAGTGGGTGCAGGGGGTTTGGGGCTTTGATTGCCATAGCCTTGGTTTTGCCAATGTTTATTTTTAGTCCCAGCTCATTGGACTTGTGACTGACGGCATTGAGTGCTCTTTGCATTTTGACCATCCTGACTGATCCTCTAGCAACTACACATACGTCATCTACATAGATAAATATCTCTACTCCTTCAGGAAGTTGGAGTAAGGCAATATTTTCAATAGGGATGTTGAAAAGGAGGGGGTTGAGAACCCCTCCTTGTGGTGTGCCATTTTTCAATTCGTGAAAGGTGGAAATCACTCCTTGGAATATAACTCTAGCTTGTCTTCCTAGCACATAGTTTTAAGTCCAAGCTAAAAGGTGACCTTTAACTCCTTTTCTGATCAATGATTGCAGCATTGCTGCTGGGCTTGCAAGGTCAAAAGCTTTTTCAAACTCTATGAAGACTATTGTTGCCTTCTTTTGGTTTATGCAGCTTAAAACGTCAGTAATGCATTCAGAAGTTCCAATTCCCTCCTGATATGCATATATATGCTTGTGTAAGGGGCCAATTTTGTATTTAATTCAGTTTAGGACCATTTTTCTTCCTGTCTTTTCCATACAGGATACTAAGGCTATTGGTTTGGGATTTTCTGGATCCTTTGGCTTTGTGATTGGCTGTGTATCTTGTTGCCTCCAGGCTTGAGGCCTTGTGTGCTCAAGGTGTGTTCTGTTTATCAAACTCAGGAATGCGGTTTCTCCTGTTGGACCCATGTGTTTGATTATTGCGTAGGTGATCCTATCTGTTCCTGGTACAGTGTCTTTTCCTGTCTTGTGTAGTGCCCTTTGTTACTCGACTGTGTATGTGGTGTCTGCGTCATCCTGTAGGTGGCAGGCTGTGTTGATCTCTTCCCACCTGGCTGGCACCAGTTGCTCTTACAGCACTGTGGTCTCAGGGGAGAGATTAGCTGACAGTGTCCTGTTTGCAAAGGCTGTTGCAATTTTTTCTGCCTCCTTTTGTGGGTGTGGGTGTTTTGCAATTAGAATTTTCTTTTTTCCGGCTACTGTGTGTAGCCATTTCCATAGCTCTGTGTGTTGTGTACTCTGACAAGTTTTAACACCGTTCCATCCATTTTTTTTTCTTATTTCATGGATTCTTTGTTATGTTTCATTTTTAACTGTTTACAGTAGTTCTCTGTTTTCTACTGTGGATCTTCTTCTGTATATTTTTGTGACACTATTAAGTCTTGTTTTTAGTCTCTTGACTTCTGGGCAGTAGTACCAGGAGTCCTTGTATGTGTGGTTACCTCTTGCTGCCTTTAGGGGCATAGCTTTGTTAGCTGCATCGTGAAATGCAGCAACTAGGTCTTTTTCTAGTTGATCTACGTCTTCTGGAGGATTGTAGCCTACTGCCCATTCCTCTATGTTTATTTGTCGGAAAATGTACCTTGATGGTTTGCCTAGCACGTGGCTGAATTTTTTTTTTCTGAAATGCCGTATATTAGAATGTTAGCCATTTTTCCGCGAGTGCCCCTTTTTATTTGTTTTGCATTTTTTCGCTTAGTCATGTTACCGTAAGGAATTGGCAAGTAGTGTCGCAAAACTTATAATTTTATAGTGTTGGAAAGTGTTTCTAGATGATCTGGCTACCCATGCCTATCTTTTTTTTTTTAGCCAGATATGGCGTATATATAGGTATGTGTTCGATTTTCCATTGATTGCCATTTTTTTGTTTTTTCCCATTTCTTTCAATATTACTACGTACTAAGGAACTATCACAGAGTAATGATTCATTTAGATGTTTATTTGTCGGAAAATGTGCCTTGATGGTTTGCCTAGCACGTGGCTGAATTTTTTTTTTCTGAAATGCCGTATATTAGAATGTTAGCCATTTTTCCGCGAGTGCCCCTTTTTATTTGTTTTGCATTTTTTCGCTTAGTCATGTTACCGTAAGGAATTGGCAAGTAGTGTCGCAAAACTTATATTTTTATAGTGTTGGAAAGTGTTTCTAGATGATCTGGCTACCCATGCCTATCTTTTTTTTAGCCAGATATGGCGTATATATAGGTATGTGTTCGATTTTCCGGTGATTGCCATTTTTTCGTTTTTTCCCAATTCTTTCAAAATTACTACGTACTAAGGAACTATCACAGAGTAATGATTCCTCTAGATGTTTATTTGTCGGAAAATTTTGTTTACTTTTTTTTTGATTGAATATCATCAAATTTTTTTAGCTAAAATATTATATTGTTTTACATTTTTTTTTTTTTCGATTTTATTTCCCTTCAAAAAAATTTTTTTGGGTCAGAATTTCAATTTTATAGTCGTAAAATAATCGACAATTATCCAGCAACCCACCATACAATTTTTATGCATATCCAATAATAATTAGATTAGTAAATAACACCTTGAAATTGACATACCCTTCCTACATTTCAAGTGGCAGATTAGGGAGTCTGAGTCAGTGTGGTTGGCGGCCATTTTGTGGACATATCCGAAGCGTAAGCTGCCCTATCTATATATATTCTTGTTCCCTATAGAATTTGTGATATTTTGGTATATTTTTACCTGCATAAATATCATATTATATATTAAATATATGTATTTTTTTGCGAAATTTCTAAGTACTCAAATAATTACCTTTAGATATGGCCCCGGATATAAATGTAATTTACAAAATAATGAAGATTTTTTTACATATTTCTATTTTAGGATAACATATGTTTATTCCCTAAAAAAATTAGCCACTTCCTATTTCATTTGGGTACCCAAAAAAATTCATGAAATTTGGACAAATTTTTTTGGCCAAAAAAAGTTACTCTTTTTTTCTCATTTCAGATCTTCACCTCCATGGGTCTGACTTCATCCAAAATACATCAAGATGTGTCCTAAACATTCAAGAATCAATTCCTAAAAGGATTTGTGTATATATGTATAAACTTTTTTTTTATGAATTTTTATGTCAGGTCTTTTTTTTCTACTTAATTTTTTAAAATATTTATAATAAATAGTTTTTCTGCAGATGAGTAGTATTTATTTTTACAGTTGTTTTAAGCATTCATTGAAGTTTTTTTTTTGGCAAAAGAAAAAAGGAGGTTACTGCAAAAACAGATTTTTCAAGAATTTTTTTTGGCGTCGGGGTCGTTCGCGTCCGAGTATACCCTTAAAGGGGTGTCCGAGGAGCGTACCTATCCAGGGTTAATCACCAGTTCCTTGAGGAATGCCAGTCTTTTAAAATCATAATACACTTCATGTCCAAGAACATGTGGCTCACATGTAAGAATCTAAGTCACTTCACCTTGATAAAGAACGGTCTATTAGTGACACTAAGTGTCCCTTGAAATCACTAAGTATCGCACTAGGGTCAACACAGGCACCCGTTTGAGTTGAAGTCCCGAAAAAACTCCCTATCCTACGCAGCACTAAACAGCCGGCTTCATCACGCTACCTGCTGGCACCACAAATCTCTTGACTTCGTGCACCTGCTTCGAATAGTGTTTGAAGAAAACTCTAGGGGACCTCCAGCCTGTGAAGGATCGAAGGCTTTCAAAATACATTCCTTGGAAGAAATTTAGAGAAGAGGCGACTTTCCTAGGATCATGACCTGCGGGTGTACTGTCAGGATCCGCTCTGCGAATAAAGTAGGTGATTTTCGCTCTTAGTTGTTTTAGTGACAGGTCACTACCCGATGTTTCTCCTTTAAAAAGCTGTCCTTCGCCAAAGTCTGAAGTTTTTTGAAGAAACCCCTTAAGACTCTCTACTGGGCATAGAGGAAAATCTTCCTTCAGGGGGCAGATTCTCCAAGGGCCCCATCTTTTGGTGGGAAGTTCATTTTTAGCGAAAAACGTGGGGTCAAGGAAGAGGGTAAGTTTCCCCGTGTCGGCGAACTGTATCTGGCCCTCTTCTCTTGATAATGCCACTATTTCACTGACTTGGCCTCCCGAGGCGAGAGCAAAAAGGAAGATTACTTTTTGATTTAAGTCTTTCAGAGGGCAGGAATTGTTGTCCTGGCTAGAGGCATATTGAAGCACCTTATCCAGGGACCAGGTGATGGGTCTCAGTGGAGGTGCTGGACGGAGTCTAGCACACTCCTTCGGGAGTTTATTGGAGATTTCGCTGGATAAATCTATTTGGAAGGCGTATAGAAGTGGTCTAGTCAAGGCCGATTTGCAGGTGGAAATCGTATTGGCTGCTAAGCCTTGTCCATGATGGTGAATAAAGAAGGACATGCAAAACTCTATGGAGATTTCCGTAGGATTTTTTGCCTTGACGTGGGTATTAGACTTTGTTTTGTATTCCTCTAGGAAGTCCAAACTTTTCTTCGAGATCCCAAACCTTTTCTTCACGGCTAGGGAGAGAAAACCATGAGATGAAGATCCTTGACTTTTTTTGATGAAGCGAAGACAGTCGACTTCTGCACCTGTTGGGAGAGAACTGGGCCCAGCAGGGGGATCAGCTTGGGCTGTAGCTCCAGGACTAGGGGGAACCAGTTGCTTTGGGGCCACTTGGGAGCCATTAGGGCTGCTGTCCCTTTGAAGGTTCTCAGTTTGGAGAGGACTTTCAGCAGAAGGTTGAGTGGAGGGAACAGGTAAATCTTGGACCATCTGTTCCAGTCCAGGGACATGGCGTCCACTGCTTCCACTTTGGGGTCCTCGTAAGGGGCCACATATAGAGGAAGTTGCTTGTTGTCGCTCGTCGCAAAGAGGTAAATCTGTAGTTCTGGGACTTGACGAGAGATGAAGGAGAATGATCTTGCGTCTAGGGACCATTCCGACTCTATGGGGCTTGTCCTTGATAGAGCTTCCGGTGTCACGTTGCGGAATCTTTGTAGATGAACTGCAGACAGATGCCATTTCTTCCTGTCCGCCAGGTGGAAGATGGGTAATAGCACCTGATTTATGTGGGGCGATCTCGAGCCCTGACGATTGAGACATCTGAATACTACCGAGCTGTCCAGAGTTAGACGGATGTGTATCGAGGGACGCGGGGATAATTTCTTCAGGGTGAGAAGAACCGCCATGGCCTCCAAGATGTTAATGTGAAACGTCTTCAATAGGGGAGACCATGTTCCTTGAACTTGCCGTTGATGGGAGTGACCCCCCCCCCAACCCACCAGAGAAGCGTCTGTGTGGATGTTGAGCGATGGAGGTGGAAGTTGGAGAGGGATGGATCTTTTCAAGGTCCTTGCTTCTGACCTCGGGCTTAGAAGGGAGCGAAGCCTGTTTGGTAGGGGTCTCTTGAGATCTCTTCGAGCGACGGATGCGTTTTGTCTCCAGACTCCTGAGGCATCCTTTAGCTGTGCTCGTAGCACTGGATTTGTCACTGAGGCGAAATGTAGGGAGCCAAAAACTTGCTCCTGCTGTCGTCTTGAGATCCGTTTGGATTTGAGAAGTCTTCTGACAGACCCTGCTATTTCTTTCCTTTTCTTCAGTGGAATGGAAAGGCGGTGTGACTGAAGATCCCAATTGATTCCTAACCTTTAGAATTTCTGAGCTGGAGCGAGGCAAGACTTTTTGGTGTTTATTTTGAAACCAAGATGTTCCAGGAACTGGGTCACTTTGCTGCAAGCTCTCAAACATTCTTCTGGCGAAGTCGACCAGACCAGCCAGTCGTCGAGGTAGGCCATCACTTGGACGCCCCGAGGGCATAGCTGATGGACGATTGCGTCTGCTAGCTTGGTGAAGATTCTCGGAGCCACGTTGAGCACGAAGGGCATGACTCTGAAGGCGTAGCTTCTTCGTTGGAGCCGGAATCATAGGTAGGAGGAAGTATCGTGGTTCACTGGGATGTGCCAGTAGGCATCCGCAAGGTCTATTGAGCCCGTGTAGGCCTTGTGAGGCAGTAGGGCTCTTATTTGTTGAAGAGTGAGCATCTTGAATTTGTTGTTCACAATGAACTTGTTGAGGGGGGACAAGTTGAGAATGACTCTGAGTTTGTCGGAGTCCTTCTTGGGAACACAAAACAGTCTTCCCTCAAACTTAGTGGACTTTACCCTCTTAATCACCTTCTTGTTCAAGAGTTCTAGGACATATTCTTCCAAAAGGGGGGTTGATAGCTGGAAGAATTAGTGGAAGGTTGGAAGTGGTTGTGTCCAGCTCCAACCCAGTCCCTTCTTGATGATGCTATGTGCCCAAGGATCGAAGGTCCAGCGATCCTGAAAGTGACGGAGTCTTCCTCCCACCGGAAGCACTTCATTGCTTCTGGTTTCCCGAGGGTTTGCCACCTCGGCCGCTAGCTCCCCTTCCTCTTCTGCCCCTGGAGGGACGGCGCGAGGAGTCTCTGCCGGAGCCTCTACCTCTGGGACGAAAGGTAGAGGACTGTCATTTGTAGGCAGGGCTGAAGACCGGTGATTGCGACAGCACCGGTTGGGGACCACCTGAAAGGTCTGTTGCGGCTGTGCGACCACTTGGGGAGTAGCGGGAGCCGGAAACTGGCGTTTTTGTTGACGCTGCTGGGGTCTAGGTTTGGAGGATTTCCTCTCAGGCTGAGGGCCTTCTTCCTGAGAGGATTTCCTCTTGCGGGACATGCCCCACTTATTGAGAAGGTTCCGATTCTCAGAAGCGGCCTGTCAACGATCTCTTTCACCAGAGCAGGTGGAAAGAGATGCTTACCCTAGATGTTGGCAGAGATTAGTTTCCGGGGTTCGTGTTTTACTGCTGTTTTGGCAAACACGAACTCTCTGCAGGTTCTTCGGCCCAGATTAAGCTGTACAAGTTCTTCATCACAGTCACTAGGTGGGTCTTTGCGAGAACCATATAAAGATCTGGGACTGTAACGTCCCCGGCCATGACCTCGAGCTGAATTTGGTGAGACAGGGAGGCAGCTAGTCTCTTCTTGGTCTCTCGCTACCGACAAAGAAGGTGGTCATTTAGCTTCGGAAGATCTTCATTGAACTGACGTCCAGCCACGTCAGGTTCCAGCTTCCCGACCGTGAAGGTAAACTGTATGTCTTTCCAGAATCTGTCGTCGGGGGAAGGGCGAGGGAGAGAGGCCTACACTCCTCCAGGGTAGGGCAGGACTTTCCTTCCTCTACCGCCTTCATGACCCCATGGAAGGCCTTTTCCATGAAGGGTAAGGTCGCAGAAGAGGGAGCAAGAAAGGACGGGTGCTTCTTACTCAGAGCCGGCATTTTTGAGTTGGTGAAACCGCGACTCTTCAGGCATTCTGCCAGCATGGCTTGAGCTTTTGAGTGATAAAAAACGATCACCTCTTTGGGCTCAGTCTCCTCCTTGGAGGCCGGTTCGGACCTGAGTCGGACGTAACAGTCCGGGTAAGCCTCAAAGTTGAGGAAGAATTCCATTTCTTCCAAAAGGATAGACCCTAACTTGTTGTTGATAAAGATTTTGCCAGTTGTAATTGGCATATGCTCGGCTTACCTCCAGGGGCTAGACTCCGAGCATGAGGGAAGGTCCTTAACCGAGATCTTCTATGGTTGCTTCATCCCATCAAATGACTTGTGATTTCCGCAGAATGCTTATTAAGGTTCTCGTCCATCAGCGCCACCAATACCCGGATGGCATCTTCGGTGGCGGGTAGCAGGGTCTGCGAGGCGGCGGAGGTGGAGGGGACTGGCTTCTCGACCACTACAGGGGCTGCCGGAGGTGGTGGGGCGACCTCTCCCTCCAAATCAGGGTACTCCACATGATCCTCTTCTTCCTCCAGATCCTCACCCATGAGGGTCCTCTTGGTGTTGTCGGACATGTCCGACATCTTCTCCACCTCGTCCAGACGACACTTGCTAAGCATAGTCTCGATGTCGGGCTCAACGGTCAGTTGAACCAAGGGGATCTGATCCTGGGGAATCACAGAGTTTGTTGATGCTTTCAGGAAAAGCATGGCCCTGGGGAGATACGGCCCGGTGGCGTTCTTCTGGAAACCGCGCACCCACTTGCGCAGTTTCTCTCGAGCATTGTCCCTGGCCTCATCAAGGAGGCCTTTGCAGATTGAGCAGGACTGTGGATCCCAATACTTCAAGTTGCCCTTTTTCGCTGTACAGGGGGCATGGGTCGGGCGGCGAACTGCACAGAAAGAGTTTTCACACTTCGGGTACTCCTACTGTAAAAGAAAGAGAACATGAGTACATGGAAAACAGAGTTATGTCTTACATTACTCTTAAACTTGAGATTCATTAATCTTTAGCTCTGTGTTTTATGTGAGCTCAGGATAGGTGAGCTAGAAAAGAAGTAGGAAGACACATACTTGTAAATTCCATCCAGCCAGTTACCGTGACCTTTTCTGCCGACAATTCCTTAGGACCTAAGGATCTAGGAGAGGGAAATGTAATTTTCTACGTTTGAATTTATAAATAAGAGGAAAATTAATTTCCTTTATGGATGGAATGTCCAGTAGGTGGCGTGTCAGTAAGTTTTGCTCGGTTGGTCTTAGGTGGTGAACAAGTCATTCAGCTTCGGACGTTGGACTGAACGAACAATCTTTTATAAAACAAACAAGAAATTAAATTGATGTTATTAAGCTTTTTGTTTGGATCAGCAAAATGTAGTTATCATGATTGTTTAAATGTAATGGTGTATGTATAAAGAGTCTAAATGCCTTAAGTAAAGACATAGTGTTTCAGCAACGTCCGAGTGCTATACGAACAGTCGTACCCAAATTCAATAAATGAAATTTGATTTGACTTGGTTTTATTTTTCCGTCCAAACTGAGACATGGAGTATATACAGGAATGGTATCCCTATGGGGGAGCCAAACTAGGCTTCCTTATAAAGGAATTGTCTACAGAGTGGAGAGGGTCTGAAATCGTTCAGAACCTAGAGAAAAGAGGGGGAAAATAGGATAAACCCCTTTATATTTGGGTAGGTCCCGGCAAGAGACTGCACTGAGAAGCATAGAGTATGCTGGAAACATTGTACTGTACAATTGTACAGCTCAGACACTGTCTTCAAGGCATGAAATAGCAAAGAAGATCAGTCTGGCTATACAGATGTATAGGTCGACTGCCGGCACGGGGCCGGCAGCCGGGGGGAAGGGGTGCTTGTCGCTGGAAGCCGCAAGAGCGTCGCAGGCAAGCCGCAGGCCGGTCCGGCAGGGTGAATCCATCTAAGGCTACACACTGAGCACCAGAGAGGTAGGAAACACCTATATGGGCGACCGCCGGCACGGAGGCAGGTCGCTGGCAGGGCGGTGGCCTCCAGCAGCCGGCAGGCTGTCGATGTTGGTGAACCTAGCTGGGTACTTAAGATGGAAGGTTGTGTGAGAAGTCGGCGGCAGCGGCGGCAAGGGGTGGCGGCCCCCGGCAGCCAGCCGGCTGTCGCCACAAGTAGTCCTCAGATAGGAACATCCTATGAAGTAGGAAGGTCACCTGGGGTGCTGGCAGCTAGCGGCGGCAAGGGGCGGCGGCTAGCGGAGGCAAGGAGCGGCGGGCCCCGGCAGCCGGCAAGTTGTTGCCATAGGTAATCTTCAGATAGGAACGTCCTATGAAGTAGGAAAGTTACCTGGTGTGCCGGCGGCTAGCGCCAGCAGGCGGAGGCGGCTGTGGACCTGCACCATGATAGAAGAGAGAAAGATAAGGAGGGAGAGGGGAAGGGTAATGTCCGATACCCGACCGGCTTCCCTCCGGAAGGAGTGCACTCATGATAGGAAGGGATATGCCTATCACCCGGCGGTAGGGAGCCGGCAGATGGCTGGGTGCCTATGGTAATCCAAGGGAGGATCAGAGGACACTCTAAAAGGGGGAAGGGGAGGGTGATATTCTGCCGGCAGGACGGCTACTAACACTAACCTATAGTTCGACTATGAGGGGGAAGTGTAGCAGAGCGGCCAGCCAAGCAGGAGAGCACAGCTTAACCTACAATTCTCCCTGAGGGGGAATTGTAGGACAGCGGACAGGGGTGTGAAGGCAAGCTAACACAAAGGGATAGAGTGGGGGTAGGGGACTGAGGGGGCAGAAGGGGTCGTGACCCTAAAGCTCCCAAGGAGTGGGGGAATCTGTTAGATGCTATACTACCCACGCAGGAGAGAAGCGCTCTCCAACCCTAGGGTAGGTTAGCTCAGAGTAGGAACAGAACTGGTGTGCTGTCCTAAACTATAATAAAACAGAATCCCCCAAGGCCTAACCTAAACCAGGAGAACTTCTCCTAGATTAGGGAGGGCTGGGGAGACATATCGCTAGGCTACAGGAGGAAGGGACGTGTCCCAACCAAGAGCAGTCTAGGGGGAAGGGCAGGGCCCCTCCACCTTCAGTCTCAGTCGATACTTAAAGGGAAAGGCGTTCCCTAAGGGTGGACTGGGATGAACGATAGGTACTCTAGGGTTCTATCCGAAGTCCCCCCATAAACTATAGGAGGGAAGAGGGAAGAACGATCTAGCCTAACCTGCCCGAAGATATTTCCAGGTAAGGGGCTAAGAAATAGCAAGCTACCCCGAG
Organism: Palaemon carinicauda; assembly: GCF_036898095.1. Classification (NCBI taxonomy): domain Eukaryota; kingdom Metazoa; phylum Arthropoda; class Malacostraca; order Decapoda; family Palaemonidae; genus Palaemon; species Palaemon carinicauda. The sequence goes on from NC_090749.1 coordinate 7,830,824, forward strand.
GGAGGTTACCCTAAGGTAACAGGGGAGATGAGGAAGCATACAAAGGTCCCAAAACTGGGTTAGGGGGTGTGACATGGATGGACCAGGCACGGTCCCTTGTATGGTCCCTAGAAGGCGAAAGAAATGTGCAACACTGAATCTTGTATGTGTTTAAAAATGCCTATATCTTCATTAACATAACACTAGGAACACTTATTGTATCATGCAGAAGCAAACATGAACACTAGGCTGCGGCCTATGCTAGGCTGAAAGACTAGTATGGGGTCGGCTAACTAAGAGCGCCGAAAAATACCATCGGTATAATATAACTAATTCCTAATAATGGACACTAAATAATTAATGATATTTAATTAGTTATAAGGCCGGGAAGGCTGTTCTGGCTAACTAAATAACGCATGCAAAGTGAACAGCTGCGCCATAAAAAGGCGCCTCCGGGCAAGGCACAGCTCGGCCCCAAAACAAAAGATTTTACCGTAAAAATTTGATACTCTACGGCCAGAGTTTATTTAAACAATACAAGAACCTAGTACTCAACTTTCCAGAAGAAGGCGATGCAGAAGGTTGAGACATGGCGAAGGATGCACAAGATAAAGGTCGATCACTGGGAACAAACAAGCTGTGTTATGAGCCACCTAGAAAGGAATGGGGACGGACGTGACATCACACAGCATGGCGGAGGGTTTGTTTACGTTGCGAGTACCGTAACAGTAACGAAGGTAGGGTAACTTTGGAATGGCATCTCAGTTACTTCGCCACCTTTCCCCCTCGAAGCGTAAACGCTAGGTGGGGTGCAGATGGCCATGTGACGTGTTAATGCATGCGTCCCCTGTTGATATATAATATTCTAAAGGGAAACCTTTAGGGTACTCGCGCCAGAAATTAGAATTCTGTGAAAACCTTTAGTTTAATTCTTTGGGAATATTATGGTAGTCATATATATCCAAAGAAAGCTACTGAAGGAACCTTCCATCAGGATGACATGGCTTGAGCCCAAAAAAAAAGCCCAATGAAGATTTTCCAAGCAGCAGAACAGAAGAATTTCATCAAACAACCAAAAACAAAGAAAAATCAAGTGTATTGTGAGGTTGGGTAGGATACAAAAAAGGTAGGATACAAAGTGACTTCAGAACAGTAACCTATTGTAGGTATTAAGGTAAGAATCAAAATGCTTCTTGACATTGAACATCCTGAACAATTTAACATCACAGCTGAGCCCAATTCTGTAGCAACACGATGGCAACAGTGGTGTGAGGAATTTAAGATTTATTTAGAAGCATTAGGGAACATGAAAGATGCACAAAAGAAGGCATTATTACTTCATAGAGCAGGTAGGTAAGTTCGGGAAGTGTTTAAGACATTGCAACGTACAGATAACACAAGTGAAGCTGTGATTAGGGCTCTTACCACATATTTTGCTCCTCAGGTTAATAAATTTTTTGAAAGATACCAATTTACTGCACAACCCTATCAGAAAGAAAATGAAAGTTTAGATGCATTTGTTACTAGACTAAAGAATTTAGCTGTTTCATGTGAATTTCTAGAGTTAGAAAATGTTATCATAGAACAAGTTATTGCACATTGCACATCACAAGAGCTAAGAAACAAATTATTGCAAGATAAAGATTTAATATTAGAAAAGGTATTGATAACAGTCAGAGATTTGGAAACATCAAATAGGTAAAGTAACATAATAGGTAGTTCTACAAGCAATAGAATGGAGTTCTAATATTAATACAGTAGGTTCTAAGTGGAAAGACAATGAGAATCAGAGATGGAATATGTCAAAGCCTAGTCATAGAAAAGTGCCTAACACTAATGTTCATAAATATCAGAATCAGGCCTATACACAGAAACAACAGGAAAAACCCAAGTGTTATAAGTGTGGTAAAACTGATCATCTTGCATACGAAGCAAAGAAATGCTCTGCTACTGGACTAACACGCCAGAATTGTAGAAAGATGGGTCATTTTGCAAATGCATGTAGATTCCCTAAACAGTAAGCAAAGAACATAAATGCTACAGTTGATACTATTGGTCAAGACGAAAATGTTCATGATACTCAGGTTAGGTCAGAAACTGATTTTGCGTTTCACATTAATTCCGTCAACAAAGGTGCAAACAAACATATCATGGTAGAAGTAATCATAAACGGTAAACCAATTCTGATGCAAGTTGACACAGCAGCCGATATATCAATTATGTCTGAGAAAACGGCCAAGAACATTCCTAATTTGTTATTAGAAGGTACAAATAGAGTTTTGAAAGGTTATAATGGTTTTGATATTCGGGTAACAGGTGCTTCGAATGTAGAAGTACAGTACAAAGAAAAGAATTTAGAGAGAATGCCATTAACAGTAATAATAGGTAATGGACAAACTTTGCTAGGTTTGGATTGGCTACAGTGTTTCAAGTTAGATTGGCCTGGTATTTTGATGGTTACACGTCGACAAGATGAACACATAAATGAAATATCTGTGGATAATATCATATCAGAGTTTCAAGACGTACTTGAAGATAAAGTAGGTACAGTAAAGAACGCAAAGACAATTTTAGTTTTGAAACCTGACAGTTCTCCTAGATTTTGTGCTCCCAGACCAGTACTGTATGCATTGAAAAGTGTAGTTGAAACAGAAATCAGATTAGAAAATGAAGGTTCCTGGGAAAAGGTTGAATATTCAGAATGGGCTACACCATTAATTCCCATTGTGAAGGAAAGTGGACAGGTTAGGTTATGTGGAGATTACAAAGTAACGTTGAATCCACAACTGCAAGTAGCTCAACATCCATTAGCAAATCTGAATTACATGTCTGCAACTATGTCGGGATGCAATGTTTTTTCTAAATTAGATTTAAGACAAGCATTTCAACAGCTTCCCATACATGAAACTTCACAAGAATTATGTACAGTAAATACATCCTTAGGTTTGTTTAGACCAAAGAGATTACCTTATGGAGTTGCAAGTAGTCGAGCTATATGGCAACAAACTATGGTTAGGATTTTTCCAGAAATGCAAGGAGTAATCATTTTTAAAGATATTTTAATAGCTGGTAAAGACACAAGAGAACATTGAGAAAAATTGCAAACAGTTCTGAAGAAGTTGAAGGAACATAATATTAGAGTAAATAAGAGCAAATGTATTTTAGAAGTTGATTCAGGGGAATACTTAGGTTTTGCAATAAATGGCAAAGGTATTCACAAAACTAAAGAGAAGATTAAAGCTGTGCAATCAACAAAAGTGCCAGAAAATGTTAAGGAATTACAATAACTTTTAGGTTTAGTAACATTTTATGGGAATCTCTTCCAGAATTTGTCTACAATTGCACATCCGTTGTATAATTTGTTGAATAAGGGTGTAGAACTAAAGTGGACAAAAGAGTGTCAGGAATATTTTGAAAGAATCAAACAGGATATAACATCACCTACATTCCTAGTACATTATCAAATGGATTTACCAGTTAAATTAGTATGTGATGCATCAAACATAGGTTTAGGTGCAGTATTATCTCATGTAATGCCAGATGGAATAGAAAAAACAATTGCATTCACTTCTAGAGTATTGAACAAGGAAGAAAGGAATTACTCTCAAATAGAAAAAGAAGGTTTAGCATTAGTTTATGGAGTTAAAAAATTCCATATGCATCTTTATGGTAGAAAAAAGTTCACACTTGTTACAGATCATAAACCTTTATTAGCAATATTGGGTCCAAAAGCAAGTTTACCTACGTTGGTAGCTGCAAGACTACAACGTTGGGCAATTACGTTAGCCGCGTACCACTATGCTATAGAATACCGTCCAACATCTAACATGGGTAATGCAGATGTTTTATCCAGATTACCAGTAGACAAAGCTCCAGAAGAGTATGATGACAGTGTTCTGATAATTTCTATATTTGATGTACCCATAACTGCAAAAGATTTAGCACACAGTACCAAGAGAGACCCAGTACTTAGTAAGGTTTTAGAAAGTTTAATGACAGGTAGAGACTTATGTGGAAAAGAGGAAAATTGTAAACCATATAAGGATATATGGTATGAACTGAGTGTAACACAAGGAATAGTGATGAGAGGTTCAAGAGTAGTTATTCTTAATTCACTGAGAAATAAGGGTTTGTCTGAAATACATGCTGATCACCAAGGTATTGTAAGATCAAAGTTAATTGCAAGAACTTTTGTATGGTGGCCAGATGTAGATAAAGATGTGGAATCTTATATAAGGAATTTTATGAATTGTGTTATGCAACAGAACAATCCTCAATTTGCTAGTATGCACCCGTGGGAGTTACCCAGGTATCCATGGTGAGGAGTGTATATAGATTTTGCAGGGCCTTTTTTAAATTACTTGTTTTTGATAGTAGTAGATACTTACAGTAAGTGGCCAGAAATCATGCCTATGAAGACAACGTCTTACGCCACAATAAAAGAGTTAATGCAAATTTTTTTCTACGCATGGTATACCAGAAAGAATTGTTAGAGATAATGGTCCACAATTTACCTCACAAGAGTTTAAAGAATTTTGTAATGTCAGTGGTATAAAACATACACTTTCAGCAACGTATCATCCATCTACCAATGGAGAGGCTGAAAGATTTGTTCAAACGTTTAAGCACAATATGAAGTGTAGAAAAGCAAATTCAGGTAACATATTTTTGCATGTACCAAAGTTTTTATTGTCTTATAGAACAAAGCCACATAGCACAACAGGCGTGACACCCTCAAATTTGTTGATGGGGAGGAGGATAATGTGTAAGTTAGATTTGTTGTATCCAAGTTTGCAAAGTGATTTAGAAGATAGAGGGTAAAAACAAGTAGTAAAGCTTCCTAATGTAAGACATTTTTTACCTTTATCTAATGTCATGGTAAGATCGTACAACACTCCAGAGAAGTGGGTACCAGGAGAGATTGTAAGAGAGATAGGAAATTTACATTATGATGTTCGTGTTGGTGGTGATGTTGTAAAACGTCATGTTGATCAATTACAGCCATTAAAAAGAAATACAGTAGAGCATGTGAATGATAGAGATGAGAAACTTAAAGAAGTAGTTAGATCATATGAGTTAAATATTAACCAATATTAATGTAGATTCAGGACCAATTCATGTACCAGTAAAAGATGAGGTTAAAGTGCTTACTAATAGGATTATTAGAGGAAAGCCCCCTGATAGATTAGATATATTAAAGATTTTTACAATGTGAAGTCAAGGGGGAGGTTTCTGTTATGTATTATTGTAATAATGTATTGTATTACTTCAAGTGTTACATGTAATGCACAACATTACATCATATTGCATGGATAAAACATGTTATGCTGTGTATATAAGTGAAATGATTTATTTTGATATAAGGATTCAAGCATTTATTAATTACCTCAAAGATAGGATGTGATTCTTTATAGTTTTGTACAGGAGTAGGATTTAAGTCTTTTGAGAGCGATGCTCTTTTGTTGTTTGGCAATGTTTTGGTTTGTCAGATTGTTTATGACGCTCCATGCACTTGGGAGTTGTCTGTCACAGAGCAATGTAGTCACAAGAAATCATTAAACTTTTTTTTTAAGAATACCAACGTATCATTAAATCCCACCGAAAAAATTGACGACCACAGACGGGATCATCTGAGGAATAATTACTAATAATTCTTCACTAATTGCAGGTAAACATCATTGTGACTTCATTAGACATCCTATAACCCAAGGCCACAGTAGAATTCAACTTCATACCCCATAATTTGCACCATGCACTAATTCTAGTGAGATCTCTAGTAAGGAAGTCAGAAACTCCTGATCTATATTCAGGAGATGGAATTGATGCAAAGAGAGTAGCCTCATCAGCATATGTAACAAACTTGTTTTCCAGGCCAAACTACATGTCATGTGTATATAAGATGAAAAGTAATGAGCCAAGAATACTGCCCCGAGGAGCACTAAACGGATTTTGAGCGAAGCGAAAAATCTATTTTAGGGTGAAAGAGCCATGTCGTCCTTATGGAAGTTCCTTCATTACTAGCTTCCTAAGTTATATGTGACTACAGTGATATATCCCAGAGAATTTTCCGAAGGTATCCAGAATTCTAACTCTTGGAGCGAGTATCCCTTAAATTTCTCCAAGGGATATCACGTAAGGACGTATCTTGACACATCTCATAGTTATTTACACCCTAAATAGCCTTTCACTTCGAGAGGAAAAGTGGCAAGAAAATAAGAGTGTCGTTCAAGAGGTAAAACTACTCGACTCTCCTAATGTACTGTGAATAGTTCGGCCATCCGCCACTGCACGGCGCCACCAAACCATTCTCCGTAGCTTTGTAAGTATTACAGATACAGTACCAAAAGGGAGGGATTAACATCCTTTTACTAAAGGAGGGTGGGTCCATCAGGACGACATGGCTCTTTCACCCAAAAATAGATTTTTCGCTTCGCTCAAAATCCGTTTTTTGGGCTTAGGCCATGTCGTGCTGATGGAAGTTTACCAGAGCAATATTGTATCTGTGGATTTAATAGTGCCGTTATCTCGAATTAACTATTTCCTAACCGATCACAAAGACCAAAGACACTTGATGTTACCGTAATACATCAATCAACTGAGCATACCATATGCCAGTTCTTCCTGCCCCCTACAGGGAAAAGACTGTATAGACTCTAGGAAAAAAACTGAGATTGTGAGTTCAAGGAACAACAAGCAAGCAGAAAGTATATCGTGTCGTATATACGTAAAGCGTAGTTTGTACTAGAGTTCTGAATAGAGTACTGTACCTCCCAGGTCGGGATCAGACAGACGAGTTTATGTTCACGTAGGACACGTAATACAGTAGACAAACATAGTACAACCAAACTTACCGGATTGCATGGTAAGGGAAACTTTGTCCCACATGGTCCATAAGAGGATCAAGAATACTCTGAATATAATGTATAATCTTAAGGCGATAGAGACGCAAAGATTCCTTCTACACTTCATTTACAAGAAACAGAAGTTATGGTTAAAACTAATGTTTATGCAAGACATAGACATAACAAGCATAACAGAAATAACAAAGTAAATAAGTTTCATCTGAAAGAGAAAACAATGCCACTCCTTGAAATTAGGAAATTTCAATATTTATGTTATTACTAAAAGACATTATGCATAAATATGCTGGCACTCATGTCAAAATATTATGCTTTTAAGTTCACTTAACTATGGAAGACAGTTTATAATGTTCATGTCAACACTAAAAATCATCATGATATACCTCAGTCTATCATGCACACCCTTCACTAACAGTCCCAATTAGTGCACTGTCCTTCGCAGTAATCAAACTACAGGCTTTATTACACTGCCTCTAGCCACCACATGAAATTTGATTTCTTGCAATTGCTTCGCATAGTGCTTAAAAAAGACTCTGGAAGACTTCCAACCAGTATAAGCACGTAGGTTATCAAATGAAATAGTTTGAAAGAAGTTAAGAGACGAGGCAACCTTCCCCTGATCATGACCTGTGGGTGTACTGTCAGGATCCGCTCTGCGAATAAAGTAAGTGATTTTCGCCCTTATCTGTTTCAAAGATAACGTCGAACCTGAAGTTTCTCCCCTAAAAAGCTGACCTCCCCCAAAGTCTGAAGTTCAACGAAGATAGACCTTTAGGCATTCCACTGGACAGAGGGATGCTTCTTCCTTCAGAGGGCAGATTCTCCAGGGGCCCCATCTTTTAGTGGGTAGCTCATTCTTGGCGAGAAAAGTCGGATCCGGAAAGAGATTTATTTCTCCGTTCAGTGTAAAATGAATGTGGCCGTCATCCCTCGAGAGGGCCACTATTTCACTGACTCTGGCTCCTGAGGCTAGTGCAAATAAAAATATCACTTTCTGAGTCAAGTCATTCAGCGAGCAATCTTCATTGTTCAAGGTCGAGGCCAGATGAAGAACCTTATCCAAAGACCATGAAATAGGCTTCGGAGGGGCTGTAGGCCGAAGTTTTGCGCAGGCTTTCGGAATCTTGTTGAAGATTTCACTTGAAAAATCCACTTGGAAGGCATATAGAATCAGTCTAGCTAAGGCAGATTTACACGTCGTGATCGTATTAGCCGCTAGCCCTTGTCCGTGAAGATGGATGAAAAAGGACAGGCAGAAATCCTTAGAAATCTCTTGAGGTTTCTTCGTCTTAACAAAGGCCACCCATTTCTTCCAGGAAGATTCGTATTGTCTTCTTGTGGACTTTGACTTATATTCTTCTAAAAAATTAATGCTGTCTTCAGAAATCCCAAACCTTTTCTTGACCGCTAAGGCGAGATAATCCTGAGATGAAGGTTCTGGGTTTTCTCTGATGAAGCGTAGACAGTCGATTTCTGTACTAGCTGAGTCAGAACTGGTGCCGGCAACGGGATCATCTTCAGGCATAGTTCTGTTATCAATGGAAACCAGACACTACCTGGCCACTTGTGGGCCACTATCGCTGCCCTCCCCCCGAAAGGATCTTAATTTGTCGAGGGCTTTCAACAACAGGTTGGTTGGTGGGAACAGGTAAATCCTGGACCATCTGTTCCAATCTAGAGACATCGCGTCCGTCGCTTCCGCTAGAGGATCCTCGTACGGGGCTACGTACCGGGCTAACTTCTTGTTGTCGCTCGTTGCGAAGAGATCTACTTGCAATCCTGGGACTTTGCTCAATATGAAGGAGAATCATCCTGCGTCTAGGGACCATTCGGACTCTATCGGGTCGAACCTGGATAGAGCGTCCGCCGTCACATTGCGGAATTCTTGAAGGGGGACTGCTGATAAGTGCCATTTCTTCTTCTTGGACAGATGAAGGATGGCTATTATCACTTGATTCAACTGAGGCGATCTTGAACCTTGACGATTTATGCATCTCATCACCACTTCGCTGTCTAGGACCAGGCGAATGTGGATTGAGCGGCGAAGTTTCAGTTTCTTCAGGGAAAGAAACACTGCCATGCTTCCAGATAGTTGATGTGGAAGGTCTTGAACAGGGGAGACCAAGTTCCTTGCACTTTTCGAAGATGAGAATGACCCCCCACCCCCCCATCCTTCCTTTGAAGCATCCGTGTGGACGGTGACTGTAGGAGGAGGAGGTTGCAAGGATACTTTCCTTCTTAAGTTCTTTGTTTCCGACCATGGCTCGAGAATCGATCGCAGACGATTTGGTAACGGTCTTAGTAGATCTCTTCGATCGTTGTAAGCGTATTTTCTCCAGATCCCTGAGGCATTTTTTAATTGTGCTCTCAAAAGTGGGTCCGTTAAAGAGGCAAACTGGAGAGACCCCAACACTCTCTCCTGTTGTCTTCTTGAAATCTTTCGTGACCAAATCAGATTTTTGACGGCCCCTGCAATCTCCCTTCTCTTTGCCTTCGGCAAGGAGAGGCAATGCGACTGTAAGTCCCAGTGGATTCCCAACCACTGGAACTTTTGAGCTGGAGACAGCCGAGACTTTTTCAGGTTTATCTTGAACCCTAGGTACTCTAGGAATTTTATCACTTTTCTGGAGGCTTGCAAGCATTCTTCTTTGGATGCTGCCCACACCAGCCAGTCGTCCAGGTAGGCCATCACCTGAACCCCTTTGAGGCGAAGTTGTCGAACAACTGCACTTGCAAGCTTTGTGAATATTCTCGGAGCAATATCTAAACCGAAGGGCATGGCTCTGAAAACGAATTTTCTTTTCTGGAGCTTGAATCCTAGGTAGGGGGAAACTTGACGGTTGATTGGCACATGCCAGTACGCATCCGTCATGTCTATGGAGACTGTGAATGCCCTTTTGGGCAGAAGGGTCCTTATGTGCTGAAGAGTCAGCATTCTGAACTTGTAGTTCACAATGAACTTGTTGAGTGGAGAGTGGTGATAAGTCCAGAATGACTCTGAGCTTTTCTGAATCCTTCTTCGGAACACAGAATAGCCTTCCTTGAAATTTGATGGACTTTGCTTTCCTTATCACTCTCTTGTCCAGTAGTTCCTGAACGTATTCTTCCAGAACTGGGGTTGAAGGCTGGAAGAATTGAGGAAAGCTTGGTGGAGTTGAGTTCCAACCCCACCCCAGTCCTATCTTGATCAGGCTGTGGGCCCAAGGATCGAAGGTCCACCGATCCTGAAAGTGTAGAAGTCTCCCTCCTACCGGCAGCATCTCATTTTGAGTGCTGGGTGGAAGACTTTCCACCTTGGCCACGACCACCTTTGTTGCCTCTTCCTCTGAAGGGGCGTCTAGAAGAGCCTCGAAAGGATCCCCTAAACTTTGGCTTAGAAGAAGCCGACTGCCTTTCATAAGCTGGGGTGAAAACTGGTGACTGAGTCGCCAGTGTTTGGGGTACCAGTTTAAAGGTGGTGGCAGGTTGTGGCACCGTCTGGGGCACCGTGGCCATGGGAAGCTGTTGCATCGACTTGTTCTTCGGCTGGGGACCCCTGTCAGCGGAAGATTTTCTCTTGGAGGACAAGCCCCATTTAGAGAGGAGATTCCTATTCTCTGAAGCAGCCTCGTCAACGACCTCCTTCACCACATCACTAGGAAAGAGGTCTTTTCCCCAGATATTAGAAGCTATCAGCTTCCTAGGTTCGTGTTTTACGGAAGCGGAAGCAAACACAAACTCCCTACAAGCCGTCTGATAAAGTTGTATAGGTCCTTTGTAACTGTAGCCAAGTGCGCCTTGGCAAAGACCATATACATATCTGGAGAATCAGGGATGCTAGCCATCGTTTCTAGCCCCGTTTGTAAAGACATGGACGCTGCCAAGCGTTCCTTCGTCTCCTGTTCTCTCTTCAAGAGAAACTGACAGCTTTGGGAGGTCCTCGTTGGACTGACGTCCAGCGATATCGGCCTCCAGCTTCCCGACTGAGAAGGTAATGTGAACGTCCTTCCAGTCTTTGTCATCTGAAGGGAAAGCAAGGGAGAAAGGCTTGCTCTCTTCCAGCGTGGGGCAGGGTTTTCCTGCTCTCACAGCCTTCAGAGCTGCTTTAAACCCTTTGTCCATAAAGGGAAAAGCACGATAAGGGTCAGCAATAAACGATGGGTGTTTTTTGCTTAATGCCGGCACCTTTGAGCTAGTGAATGCCCTCTCCTTTAGTTTTGTGGAAAACAAAGCCTGTGCTTTAGCGAGCTCAAGGACAATCACTTCCTTGGGCTCCGTCTCTTCTTTGGATGCCGGTTCAGTTCTGAGCCGGACATAACAATCCGGGTAAGATGCCCTGCTGGGCCAGAACTCTACTTCCTCCACTGGGACGGTACCCAGTTTCTCCGAAAGGAAAATCTTGCCTGCTGACATAGGCATGTGCTCCGCGTACCTCCACGGGTTAACATCGGAGAACACAGGAAGATCCTTCACGTTTAGTTTCTTCGGGGCTAAGAGCGAGGAAACTAATTGTTCAATCTCCGACCGGAAAGTAGTCTCTTTCTCGGAGGACCGCTTCTGCAAGTCGTACACCATCGACATCAGAGATTGCAACGTGGTCGTAAGCGCCTCCAAATGAGGCGGTTGCGAAGAGGTTGAGGGTGCTGGTTCCGCCACAGCTGGTGAAGGGACCGACACCGCTTCAGCATTCTCAACCTCGTTAGCAGGAGGAACAACTGCCTCCTGTTCTAACTCTTCTACCAGGAGATTCTTCTCAGTCTCCTCGGAAACGACAGACATATTGTCGTCCAGGTAGACGCTTTTCAAAGCATCTGCCACGTCAGGATCTCCAGGTTTCTGAACCTGGAGTTGCACCAAGGGGATCGAAGGTTTGGTCTGGGGAATGACGGAATCGTCATGAGCTCTGGGGAAGAGACAGTCCCTCATCCTAGTATTAGGAAGGTATGGGCCCGAGGTATTCTTTTGAAAACCTCTAACCCATGTCCGCAGCGTAATCCTAGCTGCATCCCTAGACTCCCCAGACTTTTGATCATCAAAAGCCTCCTTAACCAACTTGTCGCACACAGTACATACCTCTGGGTCCCAGTACTTGAGGGCCCCTTTGGTAACAGAACAGCGGGTGTGAGACCTACACACGCCATGTCCGTAGAAGTCCTTGCTGCGGACCCTACAAAAGTTGTTCCCACACTTGGGATGCTCCTCCTGTAAAGAAAAGAAAAGCAAATGAGTTTGTGTGAAATTCTCAAATTTCAACATAATACATTTATTATATTTAGCTTGGATATGGTAAGCTATAGTAGGAAAGACACCCACATGTGTGTCCCGTCCAGCCATTTGCTATGACCCCTTCCTGTATAGAACCATGAAATTCACAAGGAATTGAATAACAGAGGGAATATCTAAGATATATAGTGTCTTCTTGACACATCTTCTTATCATGTTCAATACAGTGGATAAATTTAATGGACATAACCATTAAAATAAGAGAGAATTATCTCTCTAGGATGGTCTCACAAATGGCTGCTCAAGAACCACTTGCAGGTTGGAAAAAATTTTACCATATTTTTCTGGATACAGCCGCCGACACTGCCGGCCCCGCCGACATCGTCGGCATGTAGGGCCAGTCGGTAAATGCCGGTAGGCAGGTGTCTACCGAGCCTGCCGGCAGCTACCTTAAATAAAATATGAAAATTGTGTCGACCTGCCGACATTGTCGGCATGATGGGCTAGTCAGCATATGCCAGCAGGCCGGCATCTGCCGGGCCTGCCGACACTGCTGGCTATAACACTATGGGTGGAAGGCATTGGCCAGCTGCCGACAAGCTACTCAGTTGCCGGCAGGCAGGCCTACAAACTCACCAACGGCCATCGATCAACGATGTCCGAGGAAAGAGATACAGCGAAGTGTTGCCTAACCAACCCGAATCGTCGGTAGAATTAACTGCCGACTAAAGCCCATGAAAGACAGTAGAAGAGAAAGGTAAGGATAGGAGACGACAAAGAATCAGCTATGTCATCTACATACTGAAAGAGTGTACCAGTGGAAGAGGGATATAAATTCGGGCTTCCACTCAACCATATCTCATCTTAAGGAATATGGAAGGCAGTCCAAGGGAGGACTCTAAGGCACACTCAAAGATATGAGGTTATCTGTCAGTAACCTAACCAGACACTGACAGAAAAACTCATGCCAGGTCTACAGACATCCAGAGGAGCCTATGTAGAACCACGGCAATAAGGGTGCTGGATCATTCAACACGAAAGAGATAGCGGGGAAGGGGTGAATAGTCCATAAGTAAAGCAATACCCTTAGGCATTACTTAACCTGAAGGATTCTGTCCTCAAATTAACTTCAACTAGGGGAAGTCAATTCCCCAGGTTGGGTTAAGCAATGAGAGAACGTCCGAAAACGAACTCAAGAGAACAGAATCTCGTACCAGGGATCAAAACAAGGAAGAAACCTATCCTCCCGTTAAGAACCCTCAATACAGGACTGTCTGCTAGACCATAAAAAAGAGAATTGTAAAACAATAACCTCTACAAGATCTAGGGAGGCAAGCCTCCTGAACAGCAACTAGCCCTACTGGAATACCGACAAGCTACTCAGTTGCCGGTATAAATCCAGGTAGCTAGATGCCTAACACAGACTTACTCTGATGTCCCGTCCCCAACTCCAAACTCAATGCTGACAAGCTACTCAGTTGCCAGCTCAGAGAAAAGGAGAGGGAAATGTAACGCCCAAGAAAATTTACCCAACCATAGGTTACAGTAAATTAACTGAGGATAGCCTAGGCTAATCAGAGGGAAAGGGAATTACTCTTATTTCTCATAGAGATAGTATTGACTCACAGGGGCAATGATTTCTATCTTACCCCTAAAGACAATACAAGAGTAATGGGGACATATAAAGTATACCAAAGCACTAAAGCTATTAAGCTAGAGAGCTTAGAGAAACGTTCTACGTAACTCTGGTATACTATAATGGAAGAGGAAAGGAAATAGTAATATCTTAATTGTATAAAATATTGCCTGAGTTTCAATACAACTATACCAGGAAGGTTATATCATGCATGAGGTGTGAAAGTGCCTAGGCTAGAAGCCTAGCACTCGTGAGGCTCGCAATTATAGCCAAATTCACGACAACAATGACATAATATAAAAATCCCTAGCCTAAATACTAAATAGCTAAAGTTATTAAAGCAAGGATGCTGGGAATATCGTTCTTGCTAACTAAATGAACGAAAGAACGATCGCGTCATGACGCCATCCGGCTGGCAAAAGCTCTTGTTAGGTTAATTACGATATCAATCGAAAAGCAAAACTGGCAAGAGCTTACATTTACACAATTCAAAGATATTACTTAACTTTCCAGAAGCTAATGATACTGGGGAATCCATAATAAGGCAGAAAAAGCTTTGAAAATAGCGAGATAGCAAAGCTACAAACAAAAGAATGGTTTGATGGCGCCGTGCGGTGGCGGATGGCCAAACTATTTACAGTACATTAGGAGAGTCAAATAGTTTTACCTCTTGAACGACTCTCTTATTTTCTTGCCACTTTCCCTCTCGAAGTGAAAGGCTATTTGGGGTGTAAATAATAATGGGATGTGTCAAGATACGTCCTTACGCGATATCCCTTGGAGAAATTTAAGGGATACTCGCTCCAGGAGTTAGAATTCTGGATACCTTCGGTAAATTCTCTGCGATATAATACTGTAGTCACATATAACTTAGGAAGCTACTAATGAAGGAACTTCCATCAGCACGACATGGCCTAAGCCCAAAAAATATCACATTCCTGTACTCACTGTGGTGCCATCAACAACTCTTTGCGATCTTTTACTTAAAATATCAATAATGATGCCATGTAAAGATCCATCCACTTTTGGTTTCAATACAAGTGGCTCATGATTAACATGGTTAAAAATGACGAATGAAACAAATATTATACAGTAATTATTCTTTTAACCTAAGGTCAGGAGCAGTGTTGCTATATGTACGATATATATTGTACACATACGATAATTTGACCCTTTTGTACAATGTACGATAGCAAGTCTATTATGGTACGGTTTTGTACGATAATTTCACTATGTCTCTGGCACTATATATAAATTTATTAATTATTTGTCTTTTACTGACAAAACAAAAGAAAAAAAAAAGTAAAAATCCCAAGGGACAAAATTACTGTGGAAAGAGAGCGAGATAGGAGGGAGGGTTACTTGGGGCATTGCCGTAGGCAATCTTTCTTTACCGATCACCCTTAGCTTATTTGATGAACGAGACCTGGCTCATTCACTAAAGTAGATTTGTTCGAAAAACATAAAACTGGCTGAATACTTCAATATTAAATTGAGCTATCATAACAACTGAATGTATAAAAGACGAGGGAGATTGTAGAGAATTTGAACTTAATTTAAGTGACATTAAAAATAGCAAACTTTTGTTTAAAAATGTACTAGATGATGAAGAGTATTAATACTATGCTATTAAATTCTGTACAAAAAATACAATTTATGTTGTAAAAATCTATTAAGAAAGCATTTATTTTCCATTGACAATTCATTTGAAGGAAAGTAACATTTTTATTTTGTCTGTTTTGATGTAAATCCCGAGTACAGCTGAAGGAAATGCTTATTTCAATTTTGATGTGTAGTAAAGCTAGGTTTATCCAAAAGAATTTGGTCATTTTATTTTGTATATATATATATATATATATATATATATATATATATATATATATATATATATATATATATATATATATATATATATATATATATCTGTAGGAGATAGCAAGAAGGTGATGTAAGTAGCACTGCAAGCT
>NC_090749.1:7846967-7851967 GCF_036898095.1 Palaemon carinicauda
AGGCCAAACGAATCATATCGTCATCCTTAGAATACGCTAACACCTATAAATATTAAAAGGCCAATTTGATATTGACAAACAATTGAAGTGTATTTATCACCCACAAGTGTCAATCATTCTCTCTTTCCATTAAGTGATTTCCTCTTCTGCATAGTCGTGAAGTAGCCGCTAATAACCTTGAAAATGATACTGAAAAAAATCAGATTGATTTATAATAATAATATATACAAAGCCAATCTCAAAGTACCAATAATTGCATTACACTTCGGTGTTAAAAGGGATGTAATCATTCTTAGAGATTGATAAGAGACAGAAAGAAAGAATGCAACAAATGATAACTCTCCATTCTTAAATCCTGACCAGAATTAATTCAGAATAATCAAGTCTAATTGCAACAGGAATATGAAGTCATTTGAATTAATCTCACCGAAACTGTTATATATCTATCTGTCATCATTATGTAGATTCCAGTTCCTAATGGAGTAATCCTCTTCCCTTAAGGAAAGAGATTAAATTACCATTGCTAATTAGATTCCAGTTCCAAGGGGCTCAGAAGAGGAAGTTGGAGAATCCAGACAATGTAGGAATAATTGGTGCCACGCTCATTTCCATTCTCAGGTGTAGTATATATATATATATATATATATATATATATATATATATATAATATAATATATTATATATATATACTGTATATATATATGTATGTATATATGTATGTATATATATATATTTAATCATACAGGCAAATATTGTCTATATTTCCTTCCACTCCCTTTTCCTGAATCTGTATTCCCTTTCACCGCCTTCCTCATCGGCTTGTCTGGCCGCTTTGTCCCGCCATATAAAAGCAGATGCAATACACGAGAGAGAGAGAGAGAGAGAGAGAGAGAGAGAGAGAGAGAGAGAGAGAGAGAGAGAGAGAGAGAGAGGGGGGGGGAGAGAGAGAGAGAGAGAGAGCGGGTTGCTGCTTTAGAGTGAAATTATTTCGTATAAGCTTAATTTGATACTTCGTGTGTGTTATTGTGTGACTCGTTGTGGTAGTGGTGGTGGGGGGGGGGGGGGGGTTAGGTGTTATCAACCCAATTCCTGCTTGCAGTCCTCCGCATGGACACGACACAATAAATGAACTGTTACATGTTTATAAGTTTAACATAAATTTTCCAAGAGATTCTTATTGATGAAGGAAATAAACAGAACAACTGATGATGACTAAATCCTTTTCATTGTAGGAAAGCGGCAAAGAAGATTTGTTGGTGGAGGTTGCAACCTCATCCTTTGTGCAGATAGAATACATTCATTTTCTGAAGCCTCTCTTTATTTCTAAAGCAAAAGGAAAGTTACTGAAGCAGATAGAAACGATTCTAATGAACTAAATTAAAAAAGATTATAAAGCTATATTTATGAAACGACTTTGTATGGTAATATAAAAAGCAAGATATGGTTGTTTGTTTTCGTACAATTCCTCGAATTCACAAAGTGCTACTCGCTGTATGCTTTTGATTCCTTTGATATGCAATGAAACATCAATCTGATTTCGACACCAATTGTCAATTATGGTATTCTTCATTGGTCATGAAGGAATTACTGAAGAGAGACGTTTCTCTGTCACAATCTATAATATCCTTCGATCCTTCCATCAGTCTCTCTCTCAAAACTAATACTGAATTCATCATTGCTTATGCATTATATAATATTCAAAAGGAATCTTCCTATAATCTCTGTCATGAAAAAATTGAATATGTACAAATAATAATAATAATAATAATTATAATAATAATAATAAAATAATAATAATAATAATAATAATAATAATAATATAAGAAAATGTTGAAATAGATCAAACTCTCTCAGTAAGTGAGGAATGTGGATTATTCACTCACCTCGTTCTCTTCAAGCCCAATTATGGCTTTTTTTTCCTCTTACCACATCAACACAAATATCATCAACTTGAACGATATTTTTTTTCTCCCGAATAAATCATTTGATAAGGTGGTCCAATACTGAATTTTTAAGATTGCTTTATCAAAAAAAAAAAAAAGAAAAATGCGAATTATTTTTTTTTCAAATCCATATAATTATTCTCTACAGATGAAATGAACGTTTGAGTAATTATTGTACTACAAAATATCTCTTTAAAATGTTATATGAAATTGCAACGTTCAAGAGATCAATATCGTTTATCATCATTTGAAGAAGAATATTGCAAGAAATACGTCAACAATATTTCATCATGCAATATCCATTAACCATAAGACTGAGTCCTTTATAACTCTTGAGACCAAACCAATATTAAGGAAGGGTCTTTGGCAATAATGCTAAGAATGTTCAGACTCGCAGGCTTGCAGCAAATATTTTAATGTTGAACAGGCTGACTTAAGTAGTTTTATTGTTTATATAGGAAATATCTGTTTTTAGGTTGTTACTGGTTTTAAATATTTCATCTTAATTTTTCATCATTTTCTCATATGGTTTATTTATTTCCTTATTTCCTTTCCTCACTAAGTTCTTTTTCCCTCTTAGATCCCTTTTTCTTATAGCATCATGCTTTCCAACTGGGGTTGTAGTTTAGCTAGGAATAATAATAATAATAATAATAATAATAATATAATAATAATAATATAATAATAATAATAATAATAATAATAATGATTCACTCATTCACATATTCAAATATCGTTTGTAATTTAAGGAAGTGTTTGACACATGGTTATCCTCCTAAATGAAGGCGTTATGTGATTGGCATCCTTTAAGAAATATCATAAGAGAGAATATGATTTTGGAAATAATTCGACTTCATTTTATAGTCGATGGTGACCTGGGTATCCTTAATCTATACCCCTTGGTATCAGTTACAAATCATTCTGTTACAAAATATCTGTTATTATGAATAGTTTATCAAAAATACAAATAATGTTACAATGTATATCAAATTTGAAAATACTAAAGATTTTTTTTTATAATAAAATAGACAAATGAAATTGTGTACTTCTCTGAGGAGAGCAAAAATCCTCTTGATACTTTTATATAAAAAAAAATTGAAATAGAAATAATTCAAAACATTCAGAAAAGTAAATCAAGTTTCTGGCACCATTTAATTAATAATGAATTTTAATCATCAGAACTTATCATATATATATATATATATATATATATATATATATATATATATATATATATATATATATATATATATGTGTGTGTGTGTGTGTGTGTGTGTTTGCGTGTGACAGTATATATACGTGTGCGTGTAACACTTCTGGATGGATAAAGCTCTCATGTTAAAAGATTTGCCGTTATAAAGACACTCATCTTGTGCATGTATAATCCTAATGAAAAATGCTGTGCAAAATGCAGGTTGAAGCAACAGTCAAAAGACTGGAGGTGATTAAAGTTATGATTTATGGACGAATCTTTCCTCTGAGGAAAGACTCGGCCATAAATCATCACTTTAACTTCAAGGCTAAGAAAGTTTTGCGTTATTCATGAAAGAGAGAGAGAGAGAGAGAGAGAGAGAGAGAGAGAGAGAGAGAGAGAGAGAGAGAGAGAGAGAGGGAGAGAGAGAGAGAGAGAGAGATTGTTAATTTTGAGTGATAATATTTATTTTCAATTTATGAGATGATACTGTACGAATCTATTTTCATTCACATGTTTTTCCGTTGTTTTTTTTTTTTTTTTTTTTTTTTTTTTAGATGAAGTATTTATTGATTCACAGATTCACTTGTTATGCGAGAAAAATTAATGAAAAAATAAAACTTTCTCGATTCATAACTTCATTTTGTTTCTTCATAGTTTTTGGCGAATGTATACAGAAAATGAGCTCTTGGAACTTACAATAGATTCATAATTAAAAGATATTTTAAGACTCAACTTAAGGAAATTAGAAACAATCATTTAGAGCCAACCTAAGATCATGATATAGATTTTGACCAAAGACACAGGTAGACTAAAACAGTCCCTCTCCTTCTACTGACCTGGAATTCTTTTAACGAGTCTGTTATTCCCATTCCTTGCTTGGCAGGAGAGTCTTCAACTTCCTCCTTTCCGTCTCACTATTCTTGTTTTATTCAGGACTGGGCGAGTGAAAGGCTCTAGGATGTTTGTCCTGTCAGCCTTTCCCTCTTTGGATTATTCAGTAAACTCATTAGTCAGAAGACACCAGTGATTCCTTTACCAAACACCAAACAGGGGAACGAAGGAGTTGAAGGAAATAAGCTTATGAAAAGCTTATCAGGGGATATATGGGAAATAATGCATAAAGTATGATAAAGGGGAAAGGATAGGAGAAGATAATTACTTTAGCATTAATCAAAATATTTCTTGCATCATAGATTAAATAGACTGGAGACATTATTATATGTATATTGATAATAGAGGAATAGAAGCAACACTAGAGGGATGGTCATCGAATGATTACGTGGTTAGAGATTACACTAAAGTGAAAGGATTGAAGAGAGAGAGAGAGAGAGAGAGAGAGAGAGAGAGAGAGAGAGAGAGAGAGAGAGAGAGAGAGAGAGGAAGAGAGAGAGAGAGAGAGTTCATGTGATATTTGTAATAATCCAGATACCTATAAAGAGGCTGGAATGTATTATCATGACTCCCTGAATTAATGAACATACAAAAAGAGTTATTCGATACAGCACTTACTCTTTCTTATCCCTGTGAATACATCGCGTTGATAAGATTTAAATCAAGATACTTTAGCATTTACATAACAAATGAGGTCAATTTAACAGAGAATTTACCTTCCCCTTGAAGCAGACAGAACTTAGAGAAACGACCAAGGAAAGTGCATTAGTGTATTATTACTATTTATTTATTATTAATAATTGCTAAGCTATAACCCTAGTTGGAAAAGTAGGATACTGTAAGCCCAGGGACTTCAACGCGGAAAATAGCCTGGTAAGGAAGGGAAACAAGGAAAAATAAAATATTCTAGAACAGTAACATTAGAATAAATATCTCCTATATGAACTATAAAAAACTTTGACAAGACAAGA
>NC_090749.1:7856967-7951967 GCF_036898095.1 Palaemon carinicauda
TTTTTTATCTGTACAAAACTCCAAAGCATGAAACACTAATTTAGAAACAGAATGAAAACGAATAATAAAGATTTCTTGATAACTTTTAGGGAGATGCACTGAAATATTAGGAGGCGAATGAGGAAATTGTCTTGCAGCGCTGACGTTGATTAAGACAAATCGAAAAAGGTCATTCAAAAAATCTACCGGAAAAAGCTTGGATGGGTAAATGAATATTGGGAGTCACTTTAGCAATAAAGCTCCAACTGAGAGCTGAATCGTGAAGAAAAAAAACAAACTTATTTAATGAACAGCCAAAGCCAAACCGACCTTAAAGCAAAAGCAAACTGAATATTTAAATAGATTGAAGTTCATCTGTCCGTAATAATAATAATAATAATAATAATAATAATATTAATAATAATGATAATAATAATGATAATAATAATAATAATAATAATAATAATAATAATAATAATAATAATAATAATAATAAATAATAATAATAATAATAATAATAATAATAGCATTTTTAATTAACTTCTGAAATAAATGAGAAGTGATCGATAGACCTTAGGTGGGTGACGCAGTCTCCTATAACCAACACCCAAAATTTCGGTTGCAACAAAAAACCTGAAAAAAAATCCATTGTACTTTGGACAATTATTACCTGCCAAGAAACTGATTGACGATATAGATCATTTAATTAGCTAGTCGTGTATGTAAATACCGCTAGAAATAAGAATAGAATTTCTATTATCGCAAAAGACTTAAATTATAGGAAAACTAAGTTGAATTATTCTATTACATCAATAGAAAATAGAGGGAGTGGGAGAGGCCAAAGAATTTCTCTCTCTCTCTCCTCTCTCTCTCTCTCCTCTCTCTCTCTCTCTCTCTCTCTCTCTCTCTCTCTCTAGTAATCTATCCAAGATGAAACTGTTGTATATGTTTAATAAAAATAATCAAAGAGACGCATCATCATTTTAAACATTTGAAATCCAATGAATTGCAAATGAGGATCCAACATTAATGCAAATGTTACTTTTTGGAAATGTGTTCTTTTGTTGTTCTCAGAGGATGTTTCAGCACCAACGCTTTTGAGGGAAAAGACATCCGGGGGAAAGAGACACAGACTCACACCATCAAATTTCATCATTATTTCATTCAGTCGTCTTTGTATTTTGCGTCTTGGGAGGAAAGGAATAATAGTGATATTCAGAGCTGCTTTTATATTAGGGAACTGAACAACATCGGAAAGTGAGCATTGAAGTATTATTCTATTATTATAAGATGAATAATCTCAATATATCAATCTAATGGAAGCTAATCTAATCAAAGCATTATGTTTAATATATAATTACTTGTGAACTTTGTGTAGGATATCCTTCAATTTAACATTATCTTTAACATTATCTTTAATATATTACATATTTCACTTTGTGCTGCTTTCAAGTATCAAGCTGTCCAACTTCTTTAACTTTAGCTAATTGGTTTCCTTCCCTCATCTTTCTTTTCAAAGGACGAATCCTTTGGCATAAGAGAAATATCACTCAATAATCTCTTGCAACAACTTCACAATGATTAAAATATAACTATTATAATCAATAAAAGTAAAATGATAAGAATGAAAGAAACGAGAATGCAATATGGCAGTCACGTGTAAACAATTATTTAGGTTATCAAGTCAATCTAGAATAGAAAACATAATTCGAATGGATATTAATAACTATTACTTTCTTTGTAATAATGATAGATTTCCAAAGATTTTCTATTCGTCTTTGGAGCGTATCGATAACTCTGATCCAATCCCGATGTCTCTCTCAATCGGATTAGATCCGATGATTGGAGTCTTGCCAATCATCAGCTACAATCAGCCCCAAGTAATGGAAGGTCATTCTGACATGATCTCACCATCTGAGGAGATTAGATTTAATTGGACTTCAGAAACAGGAATGACATATCTATACCCTTGTGATACAATTGGTCTGTGACCCAGCACCCTGATTTTGACCAATCGGTACCATCTGGGGGCACCAAACATTTTTGGTATTTTCTGATAGCTATATGTATATGCAACACAATGCAGCATGATGGACATGTGTGACTCACAGCTTAAGGTCAATAGAGCCGTTAATTTGTGGGTGGGGTCTAAACATTAAAATGTCATATTTCCGACCGCAATAACAGACAACTTTATTCTTGTGCAACAAAATACTTATGGGAATTTATTCAGATCCACAAACCTGAAAGCTTTATGTTTAAATTGCATCTTATAAGTTATTACATATGCATTGGAACCGTTTTAGATTGTCCATTACAGTATTTGATAACAAAAATTACAACAATAACGCATTATATGAAAATAAAACTAAAGTGGAAACATCATACATAATCAACATTAATTAAATGCTTGTATAAGCCTATACAACAATGCTACCATTTATGCAAAATCAATCCATGCCCAGCAGTGTATGACTACATTGTATTTTACTTAAAAGGAAACTATAAATGTTTATTGGGTTTTAATGTCGCTGTCACTATCTGATCCACCTTCTTGCATTCACCAACATCGTCATCCTTCATGTTTTCGCAGTCCTGCAGGACTCAGGCCGAGTACAGGGCAGTCCATTCACAATACACTGGCAGGATGGCAGCTTGCATGACTTCTTGCATTTGCAGGAGAGGAACTCCAGGACTACATTCGGAGCTGGTGGCTCCTGTCATCCAATTTATCTGCAGTTCTCCATCGTCACCCAATGACCAGCCTTTGCACTCCAGTGGGCTTGGCACTTTTGGATCTGCCTTCAGTGCATGATACCAGATGGAAGCCTGATAGTTGGCCCTCGCAGCATGTAGATAGAGACAGTCCTTACAAGGGGGGCAGTTGTGCAGACTCTACATGTCCGTCCTTCACCCTGAACCGTTCATAGTGCATCTCGCTGACATCAGAGATTTCTGAGTGAATATCGTAGAGTCATGCCGACTCTAAATTCTTCCAAGACCTGGAAAATTTCATCTTTGAGCAGCCACTCTTCCCAAAGTTTGATGAAGACATCTCGGAATTGATCATATGTCATAAGCAGTTTCAGTGCAGCTAGCTTTCCTTGGCCACTGAAAGCGCTGACTGTGTCACATCCTGTAAATGAATATAATCCGAGCAGAGAAGCACACACATCATGGCCCAGGGAAGCTGACACTTTGGAGATGCTGATATATCTGGTTCGAGTAGCTGTACCACATTCACATACACACTGCAGTCAATTTCTTTGTGGAAGGCAAGGCAGAGAAGAATGATGTCTGTATCTTCAGCTGTCATGATGATGGACGATACATGAGGAGCTGCATGTTTTGCGTGAAAGATGACTCTGGTGTCCGCTTCCTCCTGGGACGTTTTGAGGAACGACACTCCCTCAGCTGACAGCATGAATAGAATCCTGGCCTATTGAATGGACAACACGTTCCATTTTCATAGTTAATTCTTTTATCTCACCATGAGGCAGAATCGTTAGGAACATATCTAGAGATTTTTGGTAGTTCGGTATGATAAGATTTCAGTTCAGCAGGATATGGAGACCAAGGCTTTGGTTTGATCTTCTTAATCTGACCTCTCAAGTGGTTTGCAGAAAGATTGATAATGTCAATATTTTTGGAGTATTTTATTTCAAGCATTTGTTCTTCAGCCTTCACCATGGCTACCACTACTTGGTCTAAGGGAGGATTATCTGGATATACCAGAAGTTTTCCTTTGTCATCATGGACGAAATGAAGCGACTCCTTGAATTCACATTCTAGTTTCCTACGAAGGTGTTTCTTAGTATGAGGTTTTTACATCATTATTGCCACATGTCTGTATGTAGCGGACTAACTTTACAGAAAGCTCTGTCATTCTTAGGACTGTTGGTTTTGGAAATAATGTGTCTCTCACATAATGGAATAGTAGACCGTAAGACTGTTGTTCTGCTGCTTGATAAGCTTCATCATCTTTGTCAGAAGCCACTGGTGTTTTCTCTTTCTCTCCCGGGTGTACTTACGATAACATGATTTATGGCAATAGGCCTCGGCAGCAATCAAATCTCTGGCTGTGATTGACGGTATTCTATGGTCCAGTTTGTTCTGAGCCACTCTCGGAATGTTTCATCTGACCTGAGTTCCCTGGATTGGAATAGTGTTTCTCTCGTATTTGAACCAGGCATATATTTGCTTTCTTTCTCACAGATGATGCAGATATGGCCTAGGACACGAGATGTTGTTGCTGGACAACGGGAGGATCTCCTTTCGTTTGAACATTGTGGCTCAGAGTCGGGTTCTTTGTTCAACTGCTAAAGTGTTTTCTTTTGTGTGAACTTAGACCTACAGTCTCTATGGTAAAACAGCTTCTCACCATACTCATGTTTTTCGAGAGTGAAGATAGGATCAAAATTCCTTATTCTGGTTGCGTCGACTAACGTACGAATAGACTGGTTATCTTTGGCCTTTGTCAAATATGTTTCAGAAGTTTGTTTGGAACAAATAGTGCAAGTCCTCTCTATTGATGATAGCACTTTCTGTCTTTTTGCTGGTGATTCCATTGAGCATCTTCTTACAGTCACACTATCATCTGAAAAAATATAAATAGATGTAGAAGAACGTTCTCTGAAGTAGTTTAGTCGTTTCGAAGAAACAAATGCTTTTCATAGACTACATATGAACTGTGCATATTAATATGTAATTAATAAATTATCAATTAAATCTATTTCATCCATTCATGTAAGAATATCAAACACAAATTACACATTTTCTAATGAAACTATCTTTTTATTCAGCACCCAAAAGCAGTTGTGTGTTGGAACATTTAGTGATAAAATCGTATTTTTGTTTCGTTTTTTTTTTTCTACATAAAAACTTATAACTGTCATAAAAATCTTAAGCTGTGAGATTGAAAAGTCCATCATGCATTTTTTGTTAATGGTATGGGTTGCCAATCAATAAAAAATAAGTTTTGTTTGGTGCCCCCAGATGGTACCGACTTCTCATCTGGCTCATGGACTAAATAAATGTGTTACAAGTACTCACTCTCTCTCTCTCCTCTCCTCCTCTCTCTCTCTCTCTCTCTCTCTCTCTCCTCTCTCTCTCTCTCTCTCTCTCTCTCTCTCTCTCTCTACATTAGGCCTACTTATAGAGAATTGAACGCGGTTTTTCTCGTTTAGTGAGTCAAAAAACTTTACTATTTAATCAGAGAGAGAGAGAGAGAGAGAGAGAGAGAGAGAGGAGAGAGAGAGAGAGAGAGAGAGAGAGAGAGAGAGAGATGAGAGAGAGAGAGAGAATCAATCTTTCCCTTTACTGGAACACCTCATTTCTCTTTTCGTAATATTTCTCTTTGCCCTAAAATGTTTCTTCCCTCTGGACAAAGCGATATCATTTCCATTCTTATTTTACTGACTTCCCTCAAGAATGTAAAAGTTAAGAGCATCAAGTTACTCTCCTCTCACATTTATAAAGAAATTTCTTTACTTTTAGGTAAAACAAAGAACACACCGAAATTCTTTGAGAGCATTCTACGTTTTAGTCGTCTTTTCCATTATCTTTTGTTAATATAGAAAAAGTCCTTTAGTTTTCCTTTAGACAATGCATAGAAGGGAAGGCTGTAGTGAGACCGTTGTTAATAATTAAAATGTAAGAGTAGGAAAGGGCTTTACGTTCGTCCTCTTTGCTTGATGTGGATTTTTTTCCATTTGTCGTTTTTCCTGTTTTCTGCATTCCTCGTGTATCCTGTATGAAAGTTTGCAAGCATCAGATATAAGTGATTCCAATAATGATAATATTAATCTGGTTTAATTTACCATGACTGTACAGATCATTACATTTCTTATGGTATCATTATATCACTTAAGAAAACAATATTGATTCTAGTTTTCCCATCGTTCGAAAGAATTAAATTCCCCCAATGACCCAGAGACAGCCGAGCATATCGGATATGCACACCCATCAATTGGGTATTGATCTTCACCTCGGCCCTATATCGACAAACTCTCCCTGCGACACCTGTTGCAATATTGGGCAAATCGATCAATAGTTAATTTCAGAGCAACGTTTGCAATATTGAAGGCAGTTCTTCTTCATTGTATTGAATGAGGTAAATGTGTCGATGGAGGCCAAGACCTGTTTGAAGGTGTTAACGAAGGTCAGATGATGACCTCCAGAGTTGTCAGTCACGTGACTTGTGACCTTGGCTTTGGTCAGTTGAGACTTTGTCGTGATTGGGAAATTATCATTGATTCTGTTGATACTAATTGAGTTTGTGGTGGGATCTGGCGAATATGTTCTGTTCACGAGGAAACCTTTGAAGAGTTTTTCAGCTGATTTATTCTCTGTCTGTTTGTTATTTTCATCTTATTGTTCTTCCCTCTTTTTCAATGTCCTATTATGCTAACCCGCATTAATTTCCTGCTTAATAAACATTTATGCAGTTCTTCAATACGGTAAAGTTATAGTGAATAACTCATGGTGAAATGAAGATACTATAAGTATATAAATTAAGAAATTAATTCAGGGATAAATAAATTAATATAATTGTAAAATTATAGTATGAAATAAATATCATAATAACTTATATGAAAAATAAACTTAAATGAATTATATGAATTGCAATTAGATGATATGTGTTTTCATCAATGTCAGGAGCTAAATCTACTTTCCACAACTTTTGCTCCAAAGACTAAAGCGAAAAGAATTGTTTTATCACAAATTAAGACATTTTTTGTTGTAAAAAGCTCATACACATGTATTAACAAAAGGAAATTATCAAAACATCTTGATTACAGAATATTTGCAATCAAGATGTTTTGATAATTGGGTTATGAAACTTGAGGAAATTTAGAGAAAACTTTCTTTTGGAAAAGTTTTATTTCTGATGCAAAAGTCATTAGACTAGAAAACATAAACTTTCGACTTGCATCATTGCAACTCAACGAGCTCCTGATTTTGACAATGAGCTTAAAAGGTCTTCAACAACACCATTTCCCCAAAAATAGAAAGATATAATTTACATTTTTCAAATCGATTCATGAGTGAATGTTGCTCCGGATAAGAATAAAAGAAAGGTCAAGGGGGTGAGATCATCAAGGTATTTTATTTGTAATATAATATAAGCTTGAGAATATGTATCTTCAACGTCTACATTATATTATTATAAATATCATTACTATTATTATAATGAGAAAAGAGAATTATTGGATGAGCAGGGTTGAGGATTTGAAACCCTTAGGAAAGCAGACACGACTTCGATCTCTGGACCAATACACAGGAAATATTATAAATTTTAAGACTGTGAATGTATATTTTATAATAAAAGATAAAAAAAAATCCGCAGAAAAGGTTCCGACCTAAAATTAGACCACGAATGCAATTCGCACTCTGTTTCTGATCATCATTCTTGTTAAACATTTCCTTATTCTCAGTCAGCTTCGGGAATGTTAAACTTTATGAATTGGCTGCAGAGAAAATCTAGCATTTATTCGGGCTACAGATCTACTGGAATGGCAGCAAAAAAATTCCTTAATAGGCAAGTAAGGGTATCATTGGTTTAGGTCGAAGGAATTGGCAACAGAACAGTTAAATATTATACTTGCAATCGAGTAAAATCTATTTGTAAAAAAGATGACATTCACACAAGCACCAGGCTTTAGATGAGCAGATGATACTAAATGTTAAAGTATATACTGTACCAACAGTTTTTGACTCAAGTATTATTATCATCTTCGATAAAAATCCTTATTTTCTACTCTCCGCAGATCATATCTTTCTTTTCACGAGTTGATTATCTCTCTCTCTCTCTCTCTCTCTCTCTCTCTCTCTCTCTCTCTCTCTCTCTCTCTCTCTCTCTCTCTCACTATAAGGGCAGAGTCTAAGGGTAGGCCACTGAATTAGGAGTTCAACTTCCCAAGGTTAGGCCACTGAATTAGGAGTTTAACTTCATCTCCATAATGTTATGATCTATCCCCTTGACCCAAGTAATGGCCAGGGATGATGCAGAAATATAGTTATCCCTTATAATGAACCTTAGTTAACACTGCATCCAGTCCTTGGCAAGAAAGCTTTTGGGCATTTACTTATCTTTATAATCATCTTACCAAGGTAGATGAGATATTTTAGGATATTTCATGCAAAGAGTCCCATGATGACAGTTTTTTTGTCATTTGTCTAAAATATATTTGCAAATCATCATTTTTGAGTAGAGCAAATAAAAATATGATATTAACTCTCTCTCTCTCTCTCTCTCTCTCTCTCTCTCTCTCTCTCTCTCTCTCTCTCTCTCTCTCTCTCTCTCTCTCTCTCCTAAAGTCCCTAATAAATAATACAGTGGCAAGACCGAAAAAAAAAATTACTTCCTTGTGGACCACTTCCTTTCTTTTACTGTTAGCTTTAAGCCTTTCCCATTTCACCGTTAATGTTCTCAGATATGACCGACACCTTCGGTAATGGTATTCTTTCTATGCCAAAATATTTCTTTTTTCTATTCTTTTATTTCTTTACCTGTAATGTTAGTGTTTGGTTTCTGTTGTATTGAACGTGAACAAGGTGTTGTTATCTTCCTTTATCCATTCCTAGCATGATTCTTTTCCTTATGAGCCTTTTCCATTAAATATTCACAGAGTATAATAGGTGCCACAAACTTTGAGTGTTCTTCCTAGGCTAGCCATTCCTGTAACGACTACATTTATATGGCTTTTAATGTCATTAACGAAATTTTGATCGATAAACCATGTCATTTAAGTGTAAGCCATTCAGTTAATAAAATTTTTCCTCCAAGAATACCTATCAACTGTCAATCTTCCTAGAACCTTTGTTATCATCCATCCAAAGCAAATTGATATCAATGATTGCTCTTCGACAATTGTGAGAATCCTTTCCACCATGCTACCAGTGCTTGTTAGGAGTAGTCCGACAGCTTTTTAAAGCTTATGTACAATTCTGGCTGTACCCTTTAATGATAAAGGTACTTGGCAAGTTATTAGTAAAACAAAAATATTACTTCACTTATTGTACTCCTAATTACTACACTAGACTGGGAGATATGTTGTTGGAAATGACCATACTAATCCTCATCACTATTAACAGAAACGTTCCCGAGTAGCCCATCCAGTAAATAACACATATTAGTTGGTATGGAACGTGTCCGCTTCGAGACATCGAGTAATGCAATCGAATTGTCCCCGTAACACACAGTACGTCTAAGTTTATCATTCTTATTCGATTTAAACGTTTTTTGTGGATGTAGAGACATTAGATTTTAAAGATTACTGCTCTGTCAGGGCAAATTCTTGAGAATTTCTGGATCATGTGCAACAAAATCAAGTAGATTTATGATGATAATGAAAAAAAAAAATTCTGTATTTCTGTAGATTTGTGGGAAATGCAGTAAAAATACAGAAATTTCTGTAAATCTGGCAACACTGGATCATATAGGTAATTATGCAGTCTTGAACCAGCGACGAGTATCGTCACAGGGAATAATGTGTTTCTTAGGATTCAGTAGATATTTTCAACCCTTAATTCTTAAGGATTTCCAATAATAGTTAGTAGTATTGCAATGAACAAAGCTTAACGCCACCGGCACATAAACTTCATCAGGCTCTTTCCAAAAATTTGATTTCTTTATCTACCACTATTTATGTAAATTATCACTAATTCTTC
The DNA here is from genome assembly GCF_036898095.1 of Palaemon carinicauda. Lineage (NCBI taxonomy): Eukaryota > Metazoa > Arthropoda > Malacostraca > Decapoda > Palaemonidae > Palaemon > Palaemon carinicauda. The sequence continues at coordinate 7,866,619 of NC_090749.1, forward strand.
CTATGTGATATAAAAAATTCTATTCAAAGATATCAGAAATAATTAATAAAACAGAAACAAATTTTTAAATGGTCAAAAAGCCCAAACTTTCAAAATAAATCATTATGATGTTTCCATCTGATCCAAACTCGTTAAGAATTCATAGTGAGTAAACGTTCACTGAGATTGGAGGAAGCCTTTCCTGCTCCATCAGTAATCAATAAGAAAAGAAACTGAATGATAAAATACAGACGTGAAAACTTTATTCCCATTGACTATAATGAAGATTAATTAAAGCAAATTTTCAATAGATTTTGCAGAAAATAGAACTCGCAAAACATTTTTCTTTCGTTTTCTGTCTTAACTTTCGAGGGGGACTAAATGAAATCTAATTCTATAAATGTTGCATTTTTAATCCTTCTTATTCTATATTGACCTATGGTCTCTTTTTTAATTAGGTTTGAGGGGAAACAGGAAGATCTACTCTTTTGTTGTAAGAGAGAAAAGATAGCGAATTGTGGAAAACTATAGTAATTATAGATTTTTTTCTTCCTTATTCACATTGGCAATTTAGTTAGATTGAGAGAGAGAGAGAGAGAGAGAGAGAGAGAGAGAGAGAGAGAGAGAGAGAGAGAGAGAGAGAGAAATTTTACTATCAAATAGGTGCATTTGGAAGCAAACAAATTATGGCAAAAAAAAAACAATAGAAAGGAAACAAAGAAGTTAACTTGACTGACGTTAGCCCAGAAAGTCCCATATCGGACTGTGAGTCACCTACTGATCAGGCACAACTCTCCTGAACGTATAGTTCCCCGGACATTTGCTCATTTATGAGGGTGTCTTATGGCATACTGGCATCGTCATTCTGACATAGATGGTGTAAGGACACCAATCCCTTCGTCGTCCAGAAAATCGACAAACTACTTATTTATTTAAATTCTCTCTTCGCCACACTGTGGTGTCCTATGTATATATATTCCGATCTACCAGAGCTACATTTTGATATATGTATCGTTTCATGATATGTTTTTGTTAATCCATAATTCATATATTTGTAAGTGTAAGAAAACACATATATTTTGGCGGGCACTTCAATCTGACTTGGCGCCAATATAATCTTACGTTTCCGTCCGCACCTTGTTATGTATTTCCGTGCGCATTCAAATAAAGTATCAGTTGATCTTGGTGACGCTTGTCTCACTGTCCTTACAACTGGTGACCCCGGAGTTGAAAGTAGCATCAGCGGTTTTGGCTTTGCCATTAACGGACTTATTACGGCCGTGCTACCTTCTACATACTCCGTTACCTTAGGCAAGAACCTGCCTTTGGTTCTCCCACACTTCGGTGAACGTAAGGCAGTAGGATGAGCCTAACCGACATATCAACCTCTCACCTCTTCGCCGACTCGTCGTCTGGCCACGATGTAGGAAGCAACACGCCCATCGCACCCAACGGCCTCGCCTCCACGCCCAAAGTCAAACTGCCGCCCTTTTCTCAACACAACACCGCTTCCTGGTTCCTGAGAGCGGACGTACTCTTCCGCGTCGGTAGACTCAGCGACTCCTGCGCAAAGGCAGACATCGTTCTCACCTCCATACTTGAAGAAGTATTCAACAAGATTTCCCCATGGCTCAACGCTCAGGCCGGCCAAGTTTCATACGACGACCTGAGAACGAAACTCATCGGTATCTACTCCCTCTCCGTCTCAGCAAGGGCACAGAAAGTACTGGACCTCGCCAGCAAGCCCATGGGTGACACCTCTCCTGTCGAGGCGTGGGACGAGCTAACCGGCCTGCTCATGCTCCCCGAAACAGACAGCAACGGCCGACGACGTGAGATTAGCTTATCTCGCGAGATCTTTCTTCGACGCCTACCATAGGACGTACGGGCCCAATTGACAGACGCCGACACGCTCCCGATGAACGAACTCCTGTCGAAGGCTCAGAAGCTCCACGAGGCCTCCAAAGCATCTCGCCTCGGAGCATCATCGTCAACACCGCCTCCGTTCTCCTCCTTAAGCAGCTGCTCTTCCATAGACTCCTCGGCAATGGCCCTCGAGGACGACGAGATCAACATTCTATCAAGAAAGAAACCACCGCAACCGACGCGACCAAACCCTAGGCCTAACCCAGCATGGTGCTTCTACCACCAACAGTTCGGCAGTGACGCCAAGAAATGTAGAGCACCATGCAGTTTCCCTAGAAGACGACACCAGAAGCATCCACCTGCCACCATCGCGGCCGCAGTTAACCATAACAAGATTGGTTTCTGTATCCTCGATACCATTTCCAACCGTAGACTCATGGTGGACACCGGCGCAATGCAGTCAACGTTCCCTCCTTCGAAGTCCGACCTAGACCGTGGTCCCGACAAAAACGCTCCCTCACTCATCGCCGCCAACGGATCTCCCATACGTTGCTATGGAATCAAGACCCTCAAGATATCTATCATGGGCCGTTTGTATTCTTGGCCCTTCGCTATCGCCGACGTCAATCGCCCCTTCCTCGGTGCGGATTTCCTCGCCCACCACGGACTCCTCGTCGATGTCGCTAACAGACGTCTCATCGACACGGGGACCTGCCAGTCTCGCGCCCTAGAACATGGCCCTGCAACAATGTCCGTATCCACCGTAACAACACACCCCTACGCCGACCTCCTACGAGAGTTTCCCAAGGTTTTCAAGCCCGAGCTCCGACACTCGCCACATTCCCCGTCCAAGCATGGCATCTACCACCACATCACAACGACAGGACCTCCCACTCACGCCAAATTCCGCCGCCTCCAACCTCAGAAACTGATGGATACCAAACGCGCCTTCGAGGACATGGAACGCATGGGTATCTGTAAGAAAGCATCGAGCCCCTGGGCATCACCCCTGCACATGGTTAAAAAGCCGGACGGGTCCTGGAGACCTTGCGGCGACTACAGGCGCCTCAACCTCATCACAACGCCCGATCACTACCCACTGCCCAACATGCAAGACCTAACGAACGCGTTGCACGGCGCAAGGTTTTTTACCAAGATGGACCTTCTCAAGTCTTACTTCCAGGTCCCCGTATTCCCAGAAGATATCCCGAAAACTGCCATTGTAACGCCGTTCGGATCCTACACCTTCGCATACTCAACCTTCGGTCTACGCAATGCCGGGGCAACCTTCCAACGACTTATGGATAGCATTCTGGGTGACCTACCTTTCTGCGTCTGCTACGTCGACGACATCCTGATATTCTCGAAAACCAAGGAGGAACACCGGGGACACGTCCGCACCGTCCTAAAGCGCCTACAGGAGAACGGCCTAGTCGTACGCTTCGACAAATGTACGTTCGGTGCGGAGGGAGTGGATTTCCTTGGTCACCGTGTATCCTCGCGCGGGGTAAAACCCATGACAACCAAAGTCGACGCCATCAGGAAGTTCCCAATACCTACGACCATTCACCAATTTCAGGAATTCTTGGGAATGGTAAATTACTACAGGCGCTTCATCCCCAACATCGCACAAACCCTGTCACCCCTCGGCGACGTCCTGAAAGGAAAAGCAAAAAAACTCGAGTGGGGCTTGCCCCAGCAACAGGCATTCGCTCGGACGAAGGATGCCCTTGCGAATGCCACCACCCTGGCTCATTTCGACGACAACGCGCCCCTGCGACTAACGACCGACGCCAGCAACGTCGCCTGCGGGGCTGTGCTTGAACAACTCGTCGATGGTTCTCCTCGACCGCTGGCATTCTTCAGCAAGAAATTGAAACCCGCCGAAACAAGATACAGCACCTTCGATAGGGAACTCCTCGCCGTCTACCTCGCCGTCCGCCACTTCAGGCACATCTTGGAGGGTACCCCCTTCACGATTGCAACGGATCATCAACCCCTCGTCCAAGCCTTCACGAAATCAACGGACTCATGGTCATCCCGACAACAACGTCATCTCGCATCAATCGCCGAGTTCGGGTGCACCATACGTTATGTCCCAGGAAAGAAAAACCCAGTCGCGGACGCCCTTTCAAGGATTGAAATTGACGCGATCCACCTGGGAATCGACTACGCCAATCTCGCAACCGAACAACGCACCGACCGAGAAGCACAGGTTCTCCTGACGGAGCCATCCGCGCTCAAGATAAGTGCGGTTCCCCTCGGACCAGCAGGAGTAACTATTCTTTGCGACACCAGCACGGGCCGCCCTCGTCCCTGGGTACCAGCCTCCTGCAGAAGGAAAATATTCGATATCATCCACGGACTTTCGCACCCCTCAGGACGCACCACCGCTCGCCTTCTGTCTGAAAAGTTTGTCTGGCCAGGGATAAAAAAGGACGCCCGGGAATGGGCGAGGTCATGCATCAACTGCCAGTCAAGCAAGGTCAGCCGTCACACCGAATTGGGGGTGGGCGATTTTCCCCAGCCAAAAAGACGTTTCGGACATATACACATCGACGTCGTGGGACCATTGCCCCCTTCTGGATCCGCTCGCTACCTACTTACGATCATCGATCGCTCCACGAGGTGGTTGGAGGCATCGCCGATGACCGAAGCTACGACTCAAGCATGTGCCGAAGCCCTCCTGTCAAGCTGGGTGAGCAGGTTTGGCGTTCCTGACGACATCACGACTGACAGAGGCCCCGCTTTCCTCTCAGAAATATGGCTGGCTTTGGCGAACCTGATGGGGACGACGCTCCACAGCACCACGGCATACAACCCCGCGGCAAACGGCATGGTCGAACGAACGCACCGCGCCCTCAAGGCGTCCCTGATGGCGAGCTGCACCGACGGGGACTGGAAATCACGACTTCCTTGGGTACTCCTCGGCCTTCGCACCGCCCCTCGCTCAGACGGCAAACCTTCGCCCTCCGAAAAAGTTTACGGGGATGCGCTCGCAGTTCCTGGCGAATTCTTTCCCTCATCAACCGACGACATGCAGCTGGATCACCTAAGGGATATTGCCAGGAAGTTCAGGTAGTGTCTCAAAACTTACCAGGACAGAACCAAGCACTTCAAGCCAAAAAGCCTGGATGACTGCAAGTACGTTTTCGTCCGTGTCGACGCTCATCGACAGCCACTGACTAGACCTTATCGAGGTCCCTACCGGGTTATTAAAAAGACAACGAAAGCCTTCCTTCTCGACGTCCATGGCCAAGAGGACTGGGTCTCTATAGACCGCGTGAAACCAGCGTTTCTCGAAGGAAGCGACACCGCCTCCGCTGGACCTGGCAGACCCAGAGTTCCGCCACAAAACAAGCCGCCCAACGAAGGAAAAATCATCAAACGACGTCAAGAGGAAGAGATCCTTAAACCGACCGCCAGCGCGCCCCTCCGTTCAAAAACAAGAGGAACCCTCCGACGCCCGAAGAGATACGAAGATTGATCATCAGCCCTCTACGCCGCCCGATGTCTTGGGGGGGGGGAGTACTTGTAAGGACACCGATCCCTTCGTCGTCCAGAAAATCGACAAACTACTAATTTATTTAAATTCTCTCTTCGCCAAACTGTGGTGTCCTATGTATATATATTCCGCTCTACCAGAGCTACATTTTGATATATGTATCGTTTCATGACATGTTTTTGTTAACCCATAATTCATATATTTGTAAGTGTAAGAAAACACATATATTTTGGCGGGCACTTCAATCTGACTTGGCGCCAATGTAATCCTACGTTTCCATCCGCACCTTGTTATGTATTTCCGTGCGCATTCAAATAAAGTATCAGTTGATCTTGGTGACGCTTGTCTCACTGTCCTTACAAAATCTATTTCTTTATCATTCCTTTATCTAAATCTATATGTTAATAAAGGCTGCATATTTAATTCTACTTATTCTATAATGACTTTGGGTCTTTTTCTAATTAGGTTTGATGGGAAACAGGAAGATCTGCTCTTCTATTCTGTTGTAAGATTTCATAAAAACAGTTATACTTACGAATACTATCTCAGATTTTTAATATTATATTTAGGGGCAGAGATAAAACTTATCGAGTAGTGGAAAACTATAGCAATTATAGATTCTTTTCTTCCTTATCTACAGTGGCAATTTAGTTAGATTGAGAGAGAGAGAGAGAGAGAGAGAGAGAGAGAGAGAGAGAGAGAGAGAGAGAGAGAGAGAGAGAGAGAGAGAGAGAGAGAAGCAATTAAGTCAATAAAGGAGAGAGACGTTAGATAGGAAGATTATGAATAGCAAATGGTTCTATTCACTATTTTTTTTTCCTAGGTTCTGAATGATGCTTATTTAAGTACCAACAGTATTCTTGTAGCTTCAGGTAAAACCAATTCCAAAGAAAAGCCTATAGTCTGGAATACCAAACACAGTTGCTGGAACGTTGGCTTTATTCAGCTTAAAGTTGTGGCAAGGTGTTGGCCAAGCTTGTAGTGTTAGAGACTCAATGTTGCCAAGCAAGCATACAAACACCACCAGTCACAGTTACCAATTCACACCACATTTACCCCCACTGAGACGAAGAATATACAGTACAGTACACATTCGCATCATAAAAAAAAACATAAATTCACTCAGATTTCGCACCAATTGCAATAATTATTCTTACATCGCATTTGCATTACAAAGCTCCCTTCATTGGCACTACAAATTTCATATTCACATTAAAAAACTCACGAGTATTTATTTTATTCGATAACTGGGTCATCTCACTTACATAAAGAATACATTGATAAAAATCGGCCTTATGACCACTAATTCATAATGAACACATTGACATACGGACTCCTAATCGGGTAGTTGAATCAGTAGAACTTCAAATGTTCAAAGTTGGAGCAAATGCTTTTTTTTTTGACCAGGCCGACATGAGTCTTTTTATAGTTTATTTATGACATATTTGTTTTTGATGTTGTTAATAGTTTATATGTGACATCTCTGTTTTGATGTTGTTACTTTTTTAGAAGGATTTATTGTTAATTTGTTCTCTTCATTTATTTATTTCCTTATTTCCTTACCTCACTTGGCTATTTTTCCCTGTTGGAGCCCCTGGGCTTATAACATCTTGCTTGTCCAACTAGGGTTGTAGCTTGGATAGTAATAATAATAATACTCCCACTCATCTAGGACAAAATCTGAGAGATAGCCAGGAGAGCACCTAGTACGACTTGTGCGTTGGGGCACCTCGGAGGTTGGTGTTTCTGCAGGTGTTCCTTTCGACAGTGCCTTTCCTGGGGTGGGCGATTCTGTGGTTTGTTGCGGTTCAGTTGCAAGCTCCCTCCCCTGGAATTCTTCTGTATCCACTTGACTTCTTTCCATTCTCTGGCTGGGGTCTCCAGGTGGGAAAGGGGGTTCCTTGATTGATAGGAGTCTTACCATTTTCTCGCATGTTGAAGATGTGACGCTTCCTTTATCGTGTCAGGTGTTTGAACTGAATACTTCAGCTGCAAGAGCCAGGTGACGTGTCGACAGAGTGGATTCCTTGCTGTCTTAGAGCGTAACTCGAACCCATTGTGGGTTGACATGCAGGAGTCTAACTTCCTCGACCTCTGGTTCGTACTTGAATTTCCTAACCATTTTTTTTAGAAGAGCTTGCTCATTTTCTGTCATCCATGATGGAGCCGCTTGCCCGTATGTTGCTTCCCTGGGGTGCAGGAATATGCGCTCATATGGTGTTTAGTTCGTAGCGATGCACAAAAGGGACCTCATGCTGTGTAATCCTTGATCCAAGAAAGCCTCCCACATTTCTATAGGGAGGAGGAGAGAAGCAAGAGCTAGCCTTACGGTGCGCAACAAAGTTCAATTGGCTCTCTCGATCTGGCCATTGCCACGGGGGTTAAAAGCAGTCAAGTAGCTTGTAGCCACTCCACGGTAATGAAGGAACTTTTAGTACTCTGACGACCAGAAAGCAGGTCCCCTGTCTGAATGAATGTACTGGGGTAGGCCCCAAACTGAAAAGAGATCAGACAAAAATTTAATGGTGGTACTCGCTGAGGTATCTTCTGTTGCAAAGGCAAACGGAAATCTGTTTTACTCATTGCTTATGTTAAGAATGTACCTGTTCTTTGTGGTGGACGGCATCGGACCTTTGAAGTCGATAGCCAGACGCTTTAATGGCCTAGTAGCTTTTATCAATGTTCATGTCTCTTTAGAGAACTTAGGTTTAATCTTAGCACAGGTTTGACATTTACGTACGACAGTCCGAGCTTCTTCAATGGTGAAGGGTAAATTTCTCTTTCTTATGATGTGGGTCATCATTCTAATTCCTGGATGACACAAGTGCTCGTGAAGCTAGGTCAGCTGGTCTCCTTGAGTACAGGTAAGTGAAGCCACACATCCCGAGGCATGAGAGAGAGCGTCTGCTACTTGGTTCTTTGATCCAGGTCTGTATGTGATGTCGAAGTTGAAACAACTCAGTTCCAGCCTCCCCCGCATTATTTTTTCATTCTTGATTTTGCCATGGTTTTTGGCGTCAAACCTGAAACGCACCGATTGTTGATCAGTTATGAATCTAAATTTACGTCATACCAGAAAGTGTCACCATTTTTTGATGGCTTCTACGATAGCACATGCTTCGCATTCCACCGCCGATTGTCGTTTCTCCAATTCTGAGAGCGAGCGAGAAAAGAAGGACACCGGTTTTCCTTCTTGTGTCAATGAAGCTGCAACGGCGTCAGCAAAGGTATCTGTTTGGACTGCAAAGATAGCATCATCATCTATAGAAGCAAGTGAAGCTCGAGATATTTCATTTTTTAATTCTTCGAGTGCTTGTTCTGCGGATTTGGCCATCAGGAAAGTTTTCACTTCGACTAAAGTCCGAATTTTCTGGAGAAGTTAGGTAGCCACTTCGCATAGTAGGATAAGAGTCCTAACGTTCTTTTGAGACTAGGGGTACTGTCCGGAGTGTTTATATCCAGCAACGGACGCATTCTCTCCGGGTCAGGTAGGACTTGGTGATCATTTACTACATGGCCCAAAATTGAGATTGATGTTTGAGCATAAACACCTTTCTTGTCATTTATGGTAAGTCCATACTTCAATGCAGTTTCTTGAAAGCATTTCAGATTTCTGTCGTGTTCTTCACGTGTGTGACGACAGACCGTGATGTTATCTTTATAGGTGAACGTACCCTCCAGTTGCTCCCTACCAATAATTTTGTCGAGAACTTGCTGAAAGCAGGTAGCCCAGTTGAGTACTCCAAAAGGCAAACGCGTGAATTTGAACAGCCTTCCATCTGCTTCGATGCCGTGAATTTCCGATCAGCCATGTTCAATGGCATTTGATGATTTGCTACCTTCAAGTCTATGGAGCTGAAGTAGTGGTAAGATGAAATTTTCTCAATCATCTCGGTAATCCCTGGAACAGGATAAGCAATTAAGTTGGTGAATCTGTTTATGGTTTGAGAGTAATCTATGACCAATCTTTTCTTATCACACTGATCAACAACTACCACTTGAGCTCTCAACGAACTGCGACTCAGTGTGATGATGCCCTCCTCTAGCAGCCTTTTTACTGTTTTCTTGATGAACTCAGAGTCCTCTTTGGAATAACTTCTGGAATTCACCTGTATCACGTGACAGTCGACTGTCAGATTGTCAAAGATGGTTGGCGGTTCAATTTGAGCCGCAATCAGAGCACAAGGTGACTGGATGCTTAGCTCCAAGGGTGGCAGCGTCCCACCAAAGTCTACGCAGACTTGCTTGTGTAACTGTAGGAAGTCATGTCCCAAAACGACTGGAGCCACACAATCATCCATCAAGTGCAGACAGAACTCAGTGTATACCCTTCCATTTACGATTAAATAGTAATTGAAACGCTTTTTAAGTTTCGTCTGTTTAGCAGTAGCCATGGTTATACTGCAGGCTGAAGAACAAGTCACTCAGTTCATAGCCCTAGCTACTTTGGCATCTATAAAGTTTTTAAATGCTCCAGTGTCGACCAGCCTGTCCAGGGCCTAGCCTCTATTCAGTTCTACAGGTAGGACAGTTCTATAAACACTTGGTAGTGCAGGAGAAGCTGCAGCCACAGCGGCCCCTGTTATGGAAGCAGGGATGGACTGTGGGTTGTTGTCTAGGACTATTCCAGCTTTAAGATTAGAGTTAGTTGATTCACCATTATTGTTCCATTGTTTTCTTTGTGACTTGCAGACACGAGCATAATGACCTACCTTTTGGCAGTTGGAACACGAGGCTTTCTTGGCTGGGCAGTGGGTTCTGGGATATAAGGATCCTCCACAAAAAAAGCACCTCTGACAGCTGACGGCGGCAGCAAACTCACTTGGATTCAGGGAGTCACTCATTTCGATCACAAAATTGTTGGGATCCATTTCGGGTTTTGCCTGTTCATCTATCAATGCTGCCACTGTGGTATTGGTTTCACTTGCATAAGACGCAGAATGCAGTTGAGCCATTTCCAGTGCACGGGCTTGCTTCACAGCTGGGGATAAGTCCAAGGATAAGCTCTCTAACAGTATCTGTTGGATTGCATTAGATGCCTTACCCGTGATGTATGAATCTCTGATGGCCAGTTCTTCAGCCTGAGCGGCTGTACAATCAGTGAAGCTATATTCCGAGGCCAGACCTTTGAGGCTATCCAAAAAAGCATCTAGAGTCTCGCCACTCTGTTGCTAGCAAGTGGCTAATTTGTGTATGGCAAACACCTCTCGTTTTTGTTTCACAAATCTAGCCTTCAACAGGCTTATGGCAGTGGCATATGTGGTGGCACTTTTAATTATCTTTAACAGTTCACAAGATATGTGAGCAAGAAGCAAGGCCAACTTATCTGGATTTAAGTCCGGGTTGATAGCCGCACAGAACGCCTCAAAGTTACAATGCCACATAATCCTTTTGTCCTCCGTATCGGCTGATTCTGGGTCCACGTCAATCTGGCTGGGCCTCAGAAACATGTGCATGGTGAATATTAAGCCAAATAAATTATGGAATACCAAACACAGTTGCTGGAACGTTGGCTTTATTCGGCTTAAAGTAGTGGCAAGGTGTTGGCCAAGCCGGTACAGTGTTTGAGACTCAATGTTGCCAAGCAAGCATACAAGCACCAGTAGTCACTATTACAAATTCACACCAGACTGGCAAGAAAAATTAGATACATATAAAAGAAATAACTGGCTTTTCTTGGCTGTTAAAGTCAACAGAAAGGTATGTATTTACAAGCTTAAATTAATGAGGTAAGTAAATTAACGAGTTACTTAAACACAAATCAGTCAGTTTAAACATCCAATGTCGCATCACCGTTTGGAAGAGAAAGAAACACATTGACCCCTTTTACTAACCATTGGTATTTTGCAGAGGTAAAACGCACATACTAGAGCTCAAGAACCCCTTCAGGGTAGAATTTTCTGGCTAGAAATGCAAGGTTATAGATTTGCCTTTGTTCGTTAAAGGATACCACAAATATTACGTCCTAATACATCTCTTTGCTTATCAAAGTAGGGACTTAATCATTCTCCAAAATGGCCATTGTGCGAGTTTAATGAACGACATGACCAGATGAATTTGTGAAAGGTTACGATTGATTTTACAAAGTTTCAAATCTCATGATTCCATAAATCAATGGTGTCAGATCCGGTTTGAAGGACCACTAAAAAATAGAAGTTAACCCTGGATAGGTACGCTCCTCGGACACCCCTTTTAGGGTATACTCGGACGCGCGGGACCCCGACGCCAAAAAAAATTCTTGAAAAATCAGTTTTTGCAGTAACCTCCTTTTTTCTTTTGCCAAAAAAACTTCAATGAATGCTTAAAACAACTGTAAAGATAAATACTACTCATCTGCAGAAAAACTATTTATTATAAATATTTTAAAAAATTAAATAGAAAAAAAAGAAGACCTTACATAAAAATTCATAAAAAAAAGTTTATACATATATACACAAATCCTTTTAGGAATTGATTCTTGAATGTTTAGGACACATCTTAATGTATTTTGGATGAAGTCAGACCCATGGAGGTGAAGATCTGAAATGAGAAAAAAAGGGTAACTTTTTTGGCCAAAAAAATTTGTCCAAATTTCATGAATTTTTTGAGTACCCAAATGAAATAGGAAGTGGCTATTTTTTTTAGGGAATAAACATATGTTATCCTAAAATAGAAATATGTAAAAAAATCTTCATTATTTTGTAAATTACATTTATATCAGGGGCCATATCTGAAGGTAATTTTTTGAGTACTTAGAAATTTCGTAAAAAAATACATATATTTAATATATAATATGATATTTATGCAGGTAAAAGTATAACAAAATATCACAAATTCTATAGGGAACAAGAATATATATAGATAGGGCAACTTACGCTTCGGATATGTCCACAAAATGGCCGCCAACCACACTGACTCAGACTCCCTAATCTGCCACTTGAAATGTAGGAAGGGTATGTCAATTTCAAGGTGTTATTTACTAATCTAATTATTCTTGGATATGCATAAAAATTGTATGGTGGGTTGCTGGATAATTGTCGATTATTTTACGACTATAAAATTAAAATTCTGACCCAAAAAAATTTTTTTGAAGGGAAATAAAATCGGAAAAAAAATGTAAAAAAATATAATATTTTAGCGAAAAAAAATTGGATGATATTCAAACAAAAAAGAAGTAAACAAAATTTTCCGACAAATAAACATCTAGATGAATCATTACTCTGTGATAGTTCCTTAGTACGTAGTAATTTTGAAAGAAATGGGGAAAAACGAAAAAGTGGCAATCGCAGGAAAATCGAACACATACCTATATATACGTCATATCTGGCTAAAAATAAAGATAGGCATGGGTAGCCAGATCATCTAGAAACACTTTCCAACACTATAAAAATACAAGTTTTGCGACACTACTTGTCAATTCCTTACGGTAACATGACTAAGCAAAAAAATGCAAAACAAATAAAAAGGGGCACTCGCAGAAAAATGGCCATTCTAATATACGGCATTTCAGAAAAAAAAAAATTCAGCCACGTGCTAGGCAAACCATCAAGGTACATTTTCCGACAAATAAACATCTAAATTAATCATTACTCTGTGATAGTTCCTTAGTACGTAGTAATTTTGAAAGAAATGGGAAAAAACAAAAAAATGGCAATCACAGGAAAATCGAACACATACCTATATATACGCCATATCTGGCTAAAAAAAAAAGATAGGCATGGGTAGCTAGATCATCTAGAAACACTTTCCAACACTATAAAAATATAAGTTTTGCGACACTTCTTGCCAATTCCTTACGGTAACATGACTAAGTAAAAATATGCAAAACAAATAAAAAGGGGCACTCACGGAAAAATGGCCAACATTTTATTATACGCATTTCAGAAAAAAAAATTTCAGCCACGTGCTAGGCAAACCATCAAGGAACATTTTCCGACAAATAAACATCTAAATGAATCATTACTCTGTGATAGTTCCTTAGTACGTAGTAATTTTGAAAGAAATGGGAAAAAACGAAAAAATGGCAATCACAGGAAAATCGAACACATACCTATATATACGCTATATCTGGCTAAAAAAAAGATAGGCATGGGTAGCCAGATCATCTAGAAACACTTTCCAACACTATAAAAATATAAGTTTTGCGACACTACTTGCCAATACCTTACGGTAACATGACTAAGCAAAAAAATGCAAAACAAATAAAAAGGGGCACTCGCGGAAAAAAGCCCAACATTCTAATATACGGCATCTCAGATAAAAAAAAAGACATGCACGTGTTAGCCCAGCCATCAAGGCACACTTTTTAACACATAAACATGAAAAAAAATCAATAATATACGGCAATTCCTTACTACGTACTAAATTTTTACAAATATTGAAAAAAAACAGATATTGGCAACCGCAGTTAAATACCCCATATACCAATAACTATGTCGTATCTGACAAAAACAAAGTCACGCATGGGTAGCCAGATCATCTAGACACACTTTCCAACACTAAAAAAGCAAAAGTTTTACGACACTATTTGGCAATATCTTACGGAAAAATGACTTGGCAAAAAAATGAAAAAAAATGAAAAAGGGGTACTCGCGGTAAAATGGTCCTCGTGGTGATGAACGACATTTTAATAAAAAAAAAAATCATGCACATGGTAGCCAAACAATCCACCAAGACATTCCACAACTGATAACCTATACAAGTTGCACCATTCTACGACAATTTCATAATACGTAATAACTTTGATAATTATGCAAATTACCTTAGAAGGGTAAACTCGGTCGCGCTCGACCCCGACGCGTCTCAGAAATCGGGGAAGGAGTACAGCTACAGCAATGCACATCTGGACACTACTAGAGTGTGTAGGCGAGACACCTACTGCAGGTCGATCACCCACAAATTCAGTCACGGGGGTGAGTCACGTGAGAAAAACCTGTTTTTTTTTTTTTGACGCTCGGGGTCGCGGACGACCCACTGTACCGTTCCAGGGTTGAATTAATGTTTGGGAAATGATTCTAGGAAAACCTCCCTGCTCCAATTTCCGAATTCCGGGTTTGGAGAAGTAGAGCGCCAACATTTCCACATTCAACAAACCTGAGAGATGTAACAAACACTGTTTGCTAACCATACACACGTTTCTTAGAGATATAGATTTAATCATTTATATCTTGAAGGGCAGCATTGGAATGTTTATATTTACTAATAAATAAGTTCACATTAGAGCTGTTAATATAGATATATTTAACCGACAAGAGTTAGGTGATTCTTTTTGCAATGATGTAAGTCAAAATAAGAGGTGTTAATTTTCCCCCTGAAGTCAACTTGAAGGTTTTAAGACACTGAGAGGAAAGAAAAGAGATTCAGTTATAAAACCAATTGCAAACAACAAAAGATGTCTATATCAACAGCTCCAATGTGAACTTATTTCTTAATAAATATAAAATTATTCCAAAGCTGCCCTTCAAAATATAAATGGTTAAAACTTTATCTCTAAGAAACGTGTGTATGGTTACCGAACAGTGTTTCTTACATCTCTCAGGTTTGTTGAATGTGAGAGTGTTGGTGCTCAACTTCTCCAAGCCAGAAATTCGGAAATGGGAGCTTGTATGTTTTCCTGTAATCATTTCCTACTCATTATTCAAATTCTAGATTTTAGTTGTCTTTGTAACTGGATTAGACACCATTGACTCGTGGAATCATGAAATTCTGGATCTTTGTAAATTCACTCGTAGCATTTAGTCAAGTCGTCCATAAAACTCGTATGAACGTTTTAGCTATGCAAAATACCAATAATTAGTAAAAGGTGTTGCTGTGTTGCTTTCTGTTCCAAACATTAATGCAACATTGAATGTTTAAACTGACTGATTCGTGTTTAAATAACTCATTAATTTACTTACCTCATTAATTCTAGCTTGTAATTACTAACATTTCTGTACCTATTTACAGGTGTGATTACCTAGAATTGTTGACTGTAACAACCAATGAATGCCACTTAATTCTTGTGTATGTATTTAGTTTTTCATGCCAGACCATAGGATTTTCTTTGGAGTTTGTTTTACCTGGAGCTGCAAGAATAGTTATGGTACTTATATAAGCATCATTCAGAACATACGGAAAAAAAATACCAAGCAAATCCATTTACAGTCCATAATTTTTTTTTTCTCTCTCTCTCTCTCTCTCTCTCTCTCTCTCTCTCTCTCTCTCTCTCTCTCTCTCTCTCTCTCTCTCTCTCTCTCTCTCTCTCTCTCTAACTAAATTTCCACTGTAAATAAGGAAGAAAAGAATCTATAATTACAATAGTTTTCTATAACTCTCATCATTTCTCTCTCCATCTAAATCTAATATTCAAATTCTGTGAGATAGTATTCATAAATATAACTGTTTTTATGATATCTTACAACAGAATAGAAGTGCAGATCTTCCTGTTTCCCCTTAAAACTAATTAAAAAAAGGCCAAAGAGCATTATAAAATAAGAAGGATTAAAAATGCAATATTTATTAACATTATAATATAGAATTTGATAAAGGTATGATAAAGAAGTAGATTTCATTAAGTCCCCCTCAAAAGTCAAGACAGAAAACGAAAGAAAACTGTGTCACGAGTTCTTCTATTTTCAATGAAATCTATAGTAAAGTTGCATAGCAAAAATCGTCATTATAATCAACGAGAATAAAGTTTTCACGTTTGTATACTATCTTTCAGTTTCTTTACTGATGAAGCAGGAAAGGCTTCCTCCAATCTCAGTGAACGTTCAGTTAATATTACGGAAATTCCTGATGTATTTTAAAATAGTTTCTTTTTTTTTTTTACTTTATAAAAAGTTGTTTTGTTTTCATAATTATTTTTAATGATTTTGAATGGAAAAATTTTATATCATATATAAAGATTTAGTAATAATTTACATAAATAAAAATAGTAAGGAAAATCGAAATTTTAGAAATAGGTTGATCAAGGTCATCCTGTAACCATGTCCTTACATAATTTCATGTACTATTTTTGAAACCCCTTATGAAATAGGGGTAGAGAAAGTGTGATGAAGCCACTAAGAGCTCTCTCTCCCTTAATCTCCCTGTGTCAGGCATGGTGAATTAGTGTTCAGGAGTTGTAGGTATTGCCAACATGCCACTCTAAACTTGTCCGCTTCCACAGTTCAATGTCCTATAATGTCTTTGAAATTACACTGCGTTTGACCATTGGATTAAAGAATTAATGGATGTCACAAAATACAAGAGTCAATTCAGTCATCAGCTGCCGCAAACGATCTCATTTGATTGTGAGAAAAGGACTGATAAGTAAGTTTGCATTTCTTACATAGATCTTAACGACCCAATTCCTCCAGTATATTACACACACACACATATATATATATATATAGAGAGAGAGAGATACATATATATATATATATATATATATATATATATATATATATATATATATATATATATATATATATATATATATAGATAGATAGATAGATAGATAGATAGATAGATAGATAGATAGATAGATAGATAGATAGATAGATAGATATCCATCTATCTATCTATCTATCTATTTATATATATATATATATATATATATATATATATATATCATTTAATATCAGTATAAGAGATATTGAACAATGCTTGGTTCTGTAACAGAAGGTTTGATGGTTATCCAGAATAAAAAATTTTGAATTTAGAATATTAAGCTTTTTGTAAATTACGATATTACACAATCCATTGTTCTTTATCACTTATCCTAAAGAGAACCGGATTTAACTGGGATTTCATTTGGCTGGAATCCAATCCAGTAATTATAAGTAGCGGTGGCCATTTGGAAGCGGCCCTGTGTGGCGCTCGTCAGACTGAGATTCGAGTCCCACTCAAAAGGAATACTTTCTTCAGTGTGTGCAACCTCACCTTCCTTACTGAGTCATCAGCAGCCATTGCCTGGTCCTAGGCTGGGTAGAGAGGGGGTTTGGACACTGATCATATGTGTATATGGTCAATCTTCAGGGCAATGTCAATTCAATGGTCTCTGCCACTCATGAGTGGCCTTTAAACCTCAATTGAGTTCCTTCACTCTGGCATCAGTGTATGATTCGTCTCTCGAAATGAATTCTTCATTGTAAGGAATAATATCTACTTTGAAGTATAATAAAGAACATCCCTCACTGGAAACATTGTTGAGATAACTTTTGAATGAAACCTCTCGCCTACATCGATGTAGTCAGTTACTACAAAAAATCTTGACTATTAGTAATAGACGAAAATTCTTTCTGATTTCTTATTAACATTTGGTAATAAACTATAAATCTTTTCTTTCCTCTCAGTCTCTTGAAACCTTCAAATTGATTCCAGTGTGAAAATTAACTCCTTTTAATTTGACTAACATCATTGCAAATGGAATCGCTTCTGAATTAGAGATGTGTTTTATCAAAAGCTCTAATGTGAACTTATTTCTGAATAAATAAAAGTTTATTTCAATGCTGCCCTTCAAGATATAGCCTAAATTGAATTAAAACTTTATCTCTAAGAAAAAGCAAATGAAATATTTTTTTTTCATAACAAAATGATCATAGACTAAACAGAAAATGTGAAATCTTGGGAACATCTTTCGAATGCAAAAGGTAAGTCTGGTTCAATAACCCATCATCAGAATAAATCCTTATCCAGGGAAGAAGAAATGTCCACCTGGATCCCCTTACTCAGGTATGTAACGGCATAACGACTTCCTAAGGACTTTTTATGAAAAAATATTGTCCCTAAAGTTTCCATTTTGATACAAATATTCTGATTTCTTTAATGGGTCCAGAGAATTATATATTTCAGGAAAAAAATATTCCTTTGAGACCATTCTCTTTAAATTTATGTGCATCCTTTGGCTATCTAACTGTTCCATAAAGAAAAATGCGAATCTCTCTCTCTCTCTCTCTCTCTCTCTCTCTCTCTCTCTCTCTCTCTCTCTCTGCTAATATTTGTCTTTTTCTCCATTATCGCTAAATTCTGTTTTTTTATTATATTGAACAAGAAAGTTTCTTGTAAAACCTTAATAAATGATCTGGAAAAAATCTTTCAAGAACTGCAATTGTCTCAAGACCTCTCCGTCTGTCTACCAAAAACCAAACAAAAAAAAGTTCAAAATAAAATTCGAGGCATCGCTCCTAACTTCCATTGTAGGACTAAGAATAGATCCAGAAAGTAAGCCAAGGCTCTTTATTAATTGTAATGAATTTATACTCTTAAGTCTTATATGTTACGCTAAATTTATGTACATTGTATTACAAAACTTGTGAAAATGGATTATTTTCTATGTATGTTGATGTAATAATAAAATAATTCATTTTATTTCATATATGTTGATGTAAGAATAAAAATAAATTATTAATTTTTATATATGTTAATGTATTTGTAACTCAAAATATCATTGTGTTCTTCTCATAACTACTGTACTTTGGCGCCGGCTGTCTGACTACCGTGAGTTCAAGAGGATGATTCGAGAGTGGGTTCCTGGAGCATCGTTATTGCGTAATGTTAGTCTTGAACGATCCAGAATTCTCTAGAGTATTGTTCCTAATATAAAAAGACAGGTGCATGCGTGCATGCATAGATTGCCCGGATATTTTTCCATGATGGAGCTCTTAGGCAGTCAGTCATATCCCCAAAGGAGGAAGACCCAATCAGTGTGGTCAGGGTCTTACCAGATCTTGACTCACGACAATCTGCTCAAGTTTATTGCTCTGACCAGAGCAATATTAATTTTCAAAGTTACTAGACTCATATGCAAGAGAATCAGCTCGCCCAAGAGCATACACAACCAAGACATACCCTCAGAAAGGACGTACAGTCGCTCAGCCACACCGTGAGCAGACAGAATGCCTAAGGACAGAATGCCTAAGGACAAAATGCCTAACTCCTCAATGCAGACAAATTACCTAACAGACATAATGCCTAATTGACAAAATATCTAAAAAAAGGATAAAAAAGTTAATTAGATAGCTTAGCACTCTGTAGAGTGTTGACCTCGGCCAAGGCGGCTTAGTTTATTTCATACTGCTATGAAATTCAATGACTCTTTGTTGAAGTTTATCTAGCATGTATTTGGCATTAAGGAGGACTCATAGATACCATGTTTATAAGATAAGAAATATCTAAAGGACTCAAGGATAGAAAAAAAATTGTAACAAAAAAAGTTTTTATTAAATAATTACTCTTTATAAACATAATACACACTAAATAATCCTAGTTTTCTTTAAAAACATAAAACAGACTGAACATGAATTTATCTAATCAAGAAAATTAAAAAATTAGGAGCCATAGCCCTTAGATAGGATAAACCTTCCTCCTTCTTGCAATTTTGATTTTTTTTATCCTTTCATTTACTTGAATATATTTCTAATTAACTTTTTCAACATTTGCACTCAGAACTTGCTTGCTGAGTTTTGATTTTTTTACAATATTAGAGAGAGTTGGGTGAGTGATTGAAACTCTCTTGTTACAAGCATGGTATCATCCTCCTAGAGTTCGTAGTTTGATTCTATTCTATGCTAAATAAAATAAACAATAGTTGTTGGGTAGTTATAAGGGTTTTAACTGTAAGATCTTTACTAATCTGGAATAATTCATTTAAAAATGCTAAATAATATCATTTTGCCTGGAAGGCGTTTTGTCCATTAAGCATTTTGTATATTATGCATTTTGTCCATTAGGCATTATATCTGTTAGGCATTTTGTCCGTGTTGAGGATATAGGTATTTTGTCCCTAGGCATTCTGTCCTTAGGCATTATGTCATTAGGCATTCTGTCATACTACACAGTCCCACGAGCATAAATGTGCGCATGGAGGTGCCGTCGCTCAGCCCAATGAGCATGACCAAAGTGACAGGAGTAAGGGTGACTAGGTCAGGATCAGTGGAAGTCTGACATGGAGTCCGGGAACGTGGAGCTTTAGGTCTTAGGTGGCTGTGGCGGGGCAGCTGCTGCAATGGTAGGTGGGACGGTCTGTAGGCTAATGCTATCAATCTTCTAGATTGCTCTGGACACCTCCTGTTCCAGGCATGGTGAGATCCACCACAATTGGGACACTTCGGATGGGTCTCTAACCTGTTCTTGTGGATGTCAATACATTCTTGGGTGGGAAACCGGCGGCTGCAGACTCCACAGACCGTTGGGCTCCTGTAGTACTCCTTGAGGTAGCGAAAACGTTGGCAGTTGAAGCAGCGTAGCGAGTCGATGTCTAAGTCCTCTATGGGGAAAATTTCCCACAGTCCGAGGTCCAATGACGGTGGGATTGGCCCAATTAATGTGACAGCAACTTTCCTGGTAGGCTTCTTATGGCTGCCAAAATGGCGTTCAGCATGGGCAAAATTATTGCAGTCAGTTATGTAGGACAGTGGCATCTTGACAGAATAGTTGGAAACAGCTGCTTTCCTCAATTTCCTGGCAGGATCAAGATAGGCCAGGGAGGTTTCTCTGTGGGAAAGGCTGGCCCTATCCTGATCCTTAGGTGCAATGATCATGTCACCCTTTAGATTGGTTCTGGCAGAGATCTTTATTCCTTTGTTCGAGGCTGCAATGGCAGCAACTGTTGCATAGGAAAGTACGCCTTCCACGGCTGGTAACTTGAATTTTGGCAGGTGCTCTGGATCCATAGAGGTGGGCCATGGTTCTGGAGCAGACTCAACAGTTGGAGTGAGTGTGGCAGTGGCTTTAGCAAGTTCTGGAGTAAGCCCAATAGTTGGGGTGAGTGTGACAGTGACTTAGTCAAGTAGCTGTGTTAGGTTGGATGTGCAATTGCAGTCGAGCTGATGTGCCTCAGCCAAAGCAGGAGGGCGAGTGCCTTTGGAAGGATCCAGGTCCATGGCTGACGCTTCTTTTTCTGTTGTTGGAGTACTAGTAGATAGTGTGGCATTGGAGGTGGCAGTAGGTGGTATCACTGTTGTTTTACTCTTTTTCTTCTTGGCAGGTGGTATCTTCACTGGTTGAGGAGAGCGGCCAAGAACAGGAAGACCACGTTCCTGATAATATCTATTAGGTGCAGCCTTCATCCAGTCGATATCTGGATTTGGTTTAAAGTTAAGCCATCTAGGTGGCCTGCCAAGTGTCTTTAGCATCTTCTGGAGAACTCCTGAGGTATAGAAGTGTGGGAGCTCAATGCTGATGAGCTTCAGTTGTAGGGCTTTCTGGTGCAATGGAGGCTCCCTATTCCTTCTAATGACAAGTCGATATATGATGTCGTGGTAGAGATTCCAATCAATGCATCTGCATCATATCTTGTGCTGGACACAATCCCAATCAAGCTGCAAGCCCAGCTCTGCAGCCACCTTGAGAGCAAAGAACACAAATTTTCCCTTGTGATCATAGTGTGCAGTGCATTCCTTGCATTTTTTCCTGTCAAAATGACAGAAGTCATGACAGTGCTGGTGCTCCTGGCTATAGAGGAAACACCAGATGAAGGTTTCGCTATAAGAGCTTATTGGAGAGTCAACAGTGTAGGTCAGAGCTGAAAATTTCTGCCACCAAACTGGCAGGGAGTTGGGTGTTTTCCTTGTACCCGATAGGAGAGTTCTTGAGCTGGCAGAAAGATCATTGGTTGCTTTTAAGAGTATACAGCCTTGTGCTGGACACATCTCTTACATTTGCAGTCCATTTTAGAGATCAGGGGGAGGCAGAAACGAGAGACACTTGACTAAACACTCCTTGTGTTGGACACATTCTTCAGCTACACCCTCCCTCTGTAACTCTTGACTTTAGTGACTACACACACTGATAAAGTATTTTGAAGAAGACAAAGAAGACTAAATCAGCATTCATCATTAGAAAAAGGAGCCATATTTCTTCCTGTCAACATTTCATATCTGAAACTACACAACACCATCTGTCCCTCGCTTTATAAAAGTTCGGAAAGTCAACTTGTCCTACTTGGTAACAACTTTCGTTTGTTCGTTGTATTGTAGCTAACAATTCCTGTTGGTACGGGCCTTTCCCTTGTTCGGCCCGTAAGTAACCTATAAAATAAAGGTTGGTTGTTAAACAAAAGGAAATTTGAAACGTTTTTAGTTGTAGAGACAGGTGCAAACAGAAGGAAAGATGATGGTGATAGTGAAAGGGGTCAATCTTGTCACGGACAGTGGTAGTTTGAAGGGGTTGTAAGGCCTTTGAAACATAGAAAAATGTTGCAGATGGGGTTGTCCAACCCTTTACTCCCCAGGGGGCCTGCGGAATATTTTAGATATTTTAGGAGAAAAAGCTATGGAAAAATAAAAGGGATGATGACTTTATGGCCTAACGGTGAGGGGATGAGATGGATTTTGATGAGGGTTTCAGAGGTTGGTAGGTTTGACAAAATAATCTGTGGATTTCTATGTTTTTGACATTTGCTTTTACCAATGTGGCTGCAGTCTGCCTGGCATATTACGAGTTGATGTCCGCTTGAAGGTTATCCCTCAGTTATGCTGTTTCCCTACAATCTAGCAGGTAGTGCTGAGGGCCTGTTGTGGTGTGACGTCACAATATTCACAGGGTCTTTCATTATTATTTTCCAACATCTCCCAATTTGTTTTATACCCCAGCCTGAGTCTGTGGATGCATATAGCCTGCTCTCTTAGCTTTTGTCTGTCAATGGGGGAGGCACTAGGTCCATGGCCCATGTGTATCTATACTCTGTCTATATGTCTGGTGCTTTTAGCTAGCTCATCTGCTTTCTCATTCCCCAGTATTCCAATGTGACTGAGAATCCAGTTGAGAGTCACAGGTCTGTCTCTTTAATTGCATTGATATAGGAGTGCTATGATATCAGCTAGTAAGCCTTGGTTTCCTTGTTCTTTTCCTGTTGCAAGGCATGCAAAGAGGATCTTGAGTCAGTATGGATGACTACAGGTCCTATTTCATTTTCAATGGAGTTTCTTAGTACTTGTTTTATTGCAACAAGCTCCGTCTGCATGGTAGAGGCATTGTTGGATGTTCTCCAGCAGGCCGAAAAGTTATTGGAATAGACTGCAGCTCCTATCGTCTGAATATTAGGATCTACAGTACTATCAGTGTAGTAGGTCTGCGCCCCTGTCGTTTTTGTACTCCTGATTGCTTCCTGGGCTGCAGTTCCTAGTTCCTCTATTGTCCAGTTCATATATTTATCTTTGCTTGCTTGCTTGCTTGATAGATTACCCAGCCTTTTGCTGGACACGGAATTTTGTGTCGGCAGTACATAGGGATATGTGTCCTTGCTTGGTAGATTGTCCAGCATTTTACTGGACACAGGCTCTTGCGCTAGCAGCCCGTCAAAAATGTATATCCATTAGTTTTGGTTTGCTGAGTGTTCTGTGAATTTTTCAGTAATGCTGTAAATATTTGTTTTAAATCTTGAATATAGTTTTATTTACTGTTTGCTGTATAATATTTTCATATTGCTGTTAATTTTTTGCTATTGTTTAAAAATTTTCATAAGGAGATTTTGCCTAATCTACGTCGTATACAATAGATGAACGTAACAAAATTGGGGGCCTGGCTGGGATCTGAATCGTTATTCTGTATGTAATTCCAACATCATTTGTGAAGTAAACGTAGGTTGTTACTTGTATAAAATAGTCAGCAAACATGTCAGAGTTTAGTACCATCAGGTTTTTCGATGAATTTTGTGATGATCCACAAGTTGAGAAGTTAAGTGATCTCAAGAAATCTAGCTTAGTGAGTTTATGCAAACATCTTGAGCTTAATGTTAAAAGTCCAATGAAGGAAAGGGATATTAAACATATGTTAGTTAAACATTTGGTTAAAGACGATGTGTCACCTCAGGATGTCTTAGATAAAATGGATAGAGATTCAGAGTGTTCTGATTTACCTGCGGTGAAACTTGAAAGTCTTAGAATAGAAGCTTGTTTAAGAGCAAAAGCGTTAGAAGCTCAGGCTGAGCATGAGAGAAGAGAAGCAGAGTTTTTGTGAACAATTAGAAGCCAAGAAGAGACTCAAAGATAGGAAAGCTCAGATAAAGCTTCATAAGCTTAATGTTCAAAGAGAGTTAGAACTTGAAAAAATTAAGCAGACTAGCTCTAGTGATCCAGCTAAATCTAGGTAAGTAATTTTCTTTTTATGAAGATCGAGTTGTACCTCCTTTTACTGAAAAGGATTTAAATTAATATTTTGTCGGTTTTGAGACAAAAGCTAAGAAATGTAATTGGCCAGCAGAAACTTGGTTGTATATGTTATCAGGGATTTTGTGTGGTAGGGCACAAAAAGTTTATGCTTCTATTCCTGAGTATATAGTAGGCCTACATGATTATGAAATCTTGGAAAATGCTTTTTTACAAGCCTATGAATTAAGACCCAAAGCTTATAAGGTGAAGTTTAGGAGTTGGACAAAGCAAAATAAGCAGACATGTGTAGAATTTAATATAGAACAATCAGATTGGTTTGATATATGGTGTGAAGCAGGAGAATGTAGGGATGATTTTGATAGATTAAGATAAATTTTTTTAATTGAACAGTTTAAGAATAGTGTTGGTGAGAACATTAAGGCTTACTCAAATGAAAGAAAGTTATCTACCCTTTGCAAAAAGCCGTATGTGCTGAGGGCTATGTACTGGCCCATAAATAGTATAGGTATAGTGATAAAATGTTTAATAGATCAAAAGACTATAGGAATACAGATAATCATACAGGTACTGATGATGTAAATCAATGGTCTAATTCTGATTCACATGTCAGGTCTAAAAGCAGTTTTAATTAATACTAATTCTATTACTAGCATTTATATAGTCCGTAAATATTGTAAGAAACCAGGTCACACAGTGTCTGAATGTTTTCGGTTGAGGAAAGAAGAAGATAAAATTGTGAATATTGTAACTCTACCAAGGTCTCGTTATGGTGTGCTACCAGTAGAAGTTACCACTAGAAATTACCACATTTTTGACAGGAAGACTGTCAATTCCAGACCTGTTGATAAGGTTCACAACCCATGCACTGCTAAGGGGTTTGTTGCTGCTGCTGGTGGTTCACTACACCCTGTTTGTATCATGCGTGATACTGGTTGTGCCCAGTCACTCGTTTTGAGGGATCTTGTCCCCATGATTGAGCATTTGTTTATTGAGAAGTATGCTTCCGTTCATGGGGTTAGGGGCAATCTTAGTATTCACTTGCATCGTATGGATCTTCATTGTGACTGGTTATTAGGGCCTGTTGTTGTTGGTGTGGAATGGAAGATCTAGTTACTCTAATAACTACTCTACTTCAGGGACGTGCAGAGAGTGGATGGGTACTAGGGGTGTCCAAGCACCTGCCCCTTTTGTTACTGTATTAAAAGTGCCCTTTTGAGAGTGATGTATTATAGGTCCGCCGCCTATGCCGGCTATCTGTGTCAATGATAATACATACATACATATACCAAGGCACTTCCCATGATTTTGGGGGTTAGCAGAAATAAAACAAATGAAACAAAAAAAGGGACCTCACATCTTTACATTCCTCCCAGCCTGACAAGGGACTCAACCTAGTTCGGCTGGTACTGCTAGGGTACCACAGCCCACCCTCCCCCGTTATCCACCACAGATGAAACTTCATAACGCTGAATCCCCTACTGCTGCTACCTCCGTGGTCATCCAAGGCACCGGAGGAAGCAGCAGGGCCTACCGGAACTGCATCACAATTGCTCGCCATTCATTCCTATTTCTAGCACGCTCTCTTGCCTTTCTCACATCTATCCTCCTATCAACCAGAGCTTTCTTCACTCCATCCATCCATCCAACCCTTGGCCTTTCTCTTATACTTCTCCCACCATCTCTTGCATTCATCACCTTCTTTAGCAAACAGCCAGTTTCCATTTTCTCAACATGGCCAAACCACCTTAACACATTTATATCCACTGTAGCTGGGAACTCATTTCTTATACCTTTCTCACCCTCAAGAAGATAAGCAATGCAGGATTGCATTATGTTAGAGTAAATGGAGAGCGTGCTGCTGTAAACAATTACCTACATGTTTTAAATTCAATCCTCGCTTTAATCGGCAGCCAGTGTAAATCAATTAGTATAGGGGTGATCCTGTCTCTAGGTGGGACGCCTCTTATTAGTCCTGCTCCTCTGTTTATTATGTTTTGTAATTTCTTAAGCTGCACTTTTGGTAAATTGTAATAGATAGAGTTGCAATAGTTAATCCTGGTAATAACAGTTTATCACAAGTTTCTTATCAGAGTTTTCGTCTAGGTACTTTTTTATAAACGCAATATTTCTTAGATGATAATCAGCAGTTTTTATTATAATATTTATTTGGGCATCTAGAGATAGGTTGCAGTTAAGAAATACACCTATATCTCAAACTTTACTAGATAACGGCACCGAGTTATCATCTATGTTCATTTGAATATCATCTAAGTTTCTCAGACGGTTTTTCTTGCCCACCACCATGAATTCAGTTCTGTTCTCATTTAATTTTAGTTGTTTAAATGTCATCCATTCTCTAACACCATCAAGCATTCAGTTTAGAGTTTCAGTAGTGTTATGTATATCATTTATGGAGAAGTAAAATTTTGTGTCATCTGCAAATAGTTTAAACTTCACGTCATGCCTTTGTAGTATTTTCGATAGACCAATAGTATAGATGTAGAATAAGACTGGGCCAAGTACACTCCCCTGGGGTACCCCTCTGTTTAAAGGTTCATAAGATGAATAAGAGTTTTCAATTTTTACACAGTAATTTCTACCAACTAAGTAGTCTTTTAGGTATTCGAAGGCTTGATGTTCAATGCCGATGGACCGTAGATCATTTAGTATCAGTTCCTGTACCAATGTATCAAAAGCAGCACTGAGATCGAGCAGAATTAAGATACCATATTTATTTTCATCCATCATTTCCAGCACATAATTTACAACAGAGCAGATGGCTGTCTCCACAGAGCATAGTTTTCTGTAAGCAGATTGGTTTTCAGGCAAAGCTTCTATTACTTATAAGTGGCTGACATATTTCTTTCTGTCAACCTTTTATATCTGAAACTATCCAACGCCATCTGTCCCTTGCTGTAGAAAGACAACTCGTTCTACTTTGTAGCAACTTTGTATATTTATCCATTAGTTTTGGTAGGCTGTGAGTATTCGGTGGATTTTTGTGTAATACTGTAAATTTCTACAATATGATACATCTTAAATATAGTTTTATTTTCTGTTCGCTGACTATTATTTTCCTATTCCTGTTAATGATTTTCTATTGTCGAGTAAAGTTTATTAGTAGATTTTGCATAACCTACATCATGTATAATGGTTGAATGTAACATTAAACCATCAGTATCATTTCATCCTTGACTTTTTTGGGCTCGAGCCATATCGTCCTGATGGAAGTTCCTCATTGGCAGCTTCTACTTGGTATAATTCTGCGAGTGTTACACCAGAAAAATTTTACCTCTGAGGTATCAACGTAGTTTTAATGGAACGAATATCCCGAGAGATATCCGGTATAAATCAGGAATGTGTTAATAAGAAGCTATGGTTATCCCTCCCCGAATAGAGTTAACCTTGCCTCAAAGTATAAGGTAAAGGTAGAATACGTGGGCAAGAAAGACGTTACAACTCGCTATCTCAATGTGCTACAACTAACACGTTTCCTGATGATACATACCCCTTCGCAGTCGCCATTTTTGACGGTCACTGGGAGAGTTTCTGCCTGTTTTTCTTGGTTTTTTTAATGATATTTTATCATGAATGCATCAGCTTCTTCCTCATCAACTGAGTTGAAAACCCCTTTTTCGTCTGTTGGAGAATTTTGCGTCACCATCCAGTGTTTTATGAGATTTGCATGCCTTTATTGTTCCGAGGCCAGCGGCACTACCAAATCGCTCAGAAAAGCTTAGTTATTTAGTCATATTACAGTAAGAATATGTTTTACATTATTCATTTAAGATGTGGTATGTTTATGGTAGTCCCTCATCATTCCTTGGTGTTTTTTGGGTGTTTTTTCCCTCATTGACTTAGGCTAGCCTATGCTAGCGGGCGGTCATGCCTGGTAAATATTCACTCAAGCACCATCCCCTTCTTCTTTTACCAAATCTCACTGGTTGGGTGAGGCTGTCTATCCTCCCATGCTGACGATTCGTCATGGCAGGGAGCTGCGGTCCTGAAGGTCCTTCTTGTAGTTGGATAGTGTTCTGAGCTGCCCTAGAGTGACGGTTTTCATTTTCCACTTAACCTATATGTTTGGCGAGGTGGCACGGCTCTTGGGATGCTGTTCCCTGTGTCTACTTATTTTTACACATTGGATCGCTTTACTCCCTGTTCTGATGCTAGCTAGTAGACCCCCTTGTGTCACCTTAACAATTATTAGGCTTCCCTATTAGTCTTTGGTAGGCTATGCCTGGTTATGAGGACTTCTCCTAAGTGCACTATCACGGCAGCCCCTTGAAAAAATACTGCTGCTTTAATGTCGCTGTTGGGCCTTCTTCTTATGCCGCCTCACCATTTACCCAGTCTCCCATCACCACCCCTTTCTTCCCTTATCCTTGTGCCTGTTAGTGTGCCTACTTTTAAGCTCTTTCCTTGCCCTATGTAGGTAAGATTTTCACCTCCCCTGGTCAAAATATCTCTGCTGCTTTAGAGATCACCCTTGGGTGTTTTCTCTGCCCCTTCCCCTTCCTAGTTAGGCCATAACCTGACTGTACTGGGAACTATGTTCCTCTTGTCTAGTCATCTTTCCCTAGCTTTTGAGTTTTCCCTCACCCACTCAGTAGGCTAGGTTTGCCTGCACAGTTCTCCCTATAGCCTAACCCTATATAAATGTAGAGTTGGTACCCCTTGGGGGTCCTCTTCTGCCGCCTTGGCAGAGCCTGTTCTATGTCTGCAGCCTCACTTCTTGTGCTGTCCCTCTTGCTATTGAGTCTTGACTCCCTTGCCTGGTTAGCCTATCTAGACAGAGGTGCTGCCTTCTGTCTCTGCTTCCTGTCTTGTCAGCTTGAGTTCTTCTAGCACTGCCTGTGTGTTGGCTATGGGTCATTCCCTCTGCTACCTTAAGTGCAGCCTTAGATTAGTCATCTGCTCTTTCCTATCACACACCTGAGGAATATTGTCCTCCGAAGTTGTTCGATTGGATCCTGCCTGGTTGTCAGGAAATCCTTTGAATTTCTAAGTCTTAGCATCCTGGCTGACTTGTACGACTCTTATTATCTTACCGGCTACACCCCACTTTTTATAAGTTAATGATAATGATCAGGTCTTGGCAGGTTCATTTATTAGCTGCCTTTCATTCCTGTACTTTCCTAAGTGTTGACCCTTCCCTATGTGATTGTTCACTCTCCCCCTGTTGACTTTATAATGGGTCTGCCACCTTATGTAGACATGCCTGGGATATTGACTGGTCGGTCTTTTATTGGCTACTAGAAATAGTTGCTGCCTTGACCCAGCTTTGGTTGGGGCAGCTGTTGCAGGTCTAGACAGTATGATGTGTGAACTTGCCTTCTTAGCTTGTTCCAATAAACTTACTCTGGAGGTTCTGGTGTCCCTCTGATTTGAACCTTTTCTCCATATTCCTACAACACTGTTATTATATTTTGCTTCATAAATCCCTATTGATTTCTTGGCAGTTTTGCATGTGCTCTGATTATGTTCAATCTTTAGCTATTTCTTAGGTGGTATGTTTATTTAAGTTAGGATGGGTTCTATTTAGGAAAATATGATTTTTAATGATATGTACTCATTGCAATGCTTATTCTTTACAGGTCGCCTGTACCAGGTTGGTCAAGTCACCCTGCAGTCACAAGACCTGCCATAAACATGCTGATTTTCTTATTTCCAAGGGATCCATTACATTCTAGGAACCTACCAAATGCCAGGTTTACACGGATCTCCTTAACACCGCCATCTATGCCAATGACGTCTCCTTGGACGTTCGAGATCAAAGTCGGAGGATGCTCCGACACTGAGTAGGAGTCTTCCAGAAGAACTCTCAACAAAATGTCTCTTATCTTCCTTCCCTGGAACTGAAGGACCTTTTCTTTCCCAAGGCTGAGGTGACCTCTGCGTTTGGTAATCAATTACCTAAGGTTCAACTCCCGACGGTACCAGCAGATCATGCATATGATGAAGTCCGTGACACTCTGCAAGTCATGAGCCTGGATGCCAAAAACATGTCGACTTTTTCCTCTTTGTCATCAGAGAGGAAGAGGATCCTACTGACCACGGAAGCCTCAGAAGAGTTATTGGCTGTACATCATGTGAGTACAGCTCCAAGTGCCTCTTTACTTTCTCCCATAACTGCTGCTCAAGCACCAGCTTCGGCCTCCACCATGATTCCAACTTTAGACAAACCTTCCCTTCCTAGTAACATGGAATTAATGGCATTCAATAAAGCTTTCATGGAGAACCTAACCTCCAAAAATGAACGTTCTCAAGCGGAGCTAACAGCGAGGATAGAAGCTTTACAAAAGGCACCTTTTTCTAAGGAATCCCAGCTTCAAGCCTACCAAATTGCACAGTTAAGAACCCTTGGCTTAGCATATGGCCTTAACTGAAGGGTTCCTCCATATTGGGGATGGTTTGGGTACTAAGCCAGTTTCAGACTTGGAATGCTTTGCATCGATCGATAGTTATCCTTACTACTAGGCACTCGGAAGCGTCTATTAGTGATAATACAATCCCTAAGGAAACAATCATTCTAGACCATAGCAAGGCTCAATCTCTTTTTTAGTTAGTTAAAGACTGCTGAATTCAACAATACCCAACCTTTTGCCTTTGGCAGGAAACAGGCCACCTTTTTGGCACCCAAGGATATTGTCTTCCCTTTTGCCTCTAAACTTTAGAGGGCGTGATGAAAGCAATAGTGGAGAGCAGGCCATTCCCAGTGCTACAGGAATGTAAACCTGTCTGTCTAGCCCTTCCTTATGATTTGAAAAACTGGAAGGATGTCCAACATTCCTTCACTGTTGGAAAACTATATAAAGACATCGGAGGCAAACTACCTAATGAAAAACTGCATAGAAATCTCAAATCCCTATTAAATGGAGAATTGGGAGCTAAAAAGAGACTTTCTGCTTCTTTAGCCTTCCAATCTTATCTAGAGATGCTTCTTGGAAACTATTCCAAATCTGATCTCTTCCCTATCTTGGTGAAGACTCACATAATCCTGTTTTCATAGGGTTCTACATGCTTTCTTCCTAGCCAGGAGATAATGTAGAGAACACGTCCTAGCCGCTGCTACAATCAGACATGAACCTAGAAAACTGATTAACTCTAATATCTGGGAGAAGGATCTCTTCCCTGAAAAATTGGTTGAAGAAGTCATGGACCAAGCAGCTCAGGAGAATAAGAGCTTTATAGACAAGTGGGTTATGTTCTCTAAACCGAAATTTATCCCCAATGAAGAACCTCAACCTGAAGAGAAAAAGCCCAGAAGTCAATTTAAGGGAAGGAAATCCCCTCCTGTCGCTTTGCCTCAGTTGCCGCCATCCCTCAGACTGTGTACACAGTTCCCCAGCAGTATGTTTCTTCCAAAAAAGTGTAGGGTCAGTGTTTGATTGCATCTCATAAATCTCCCATCAATGTTCAGGAAGCTATAGCATTGTGTCTGACTCTGAAGAGACTATGCCCAAAGACGAAATCACATCAAATTAGTCATCGACAACAATACAATAGTACACTGCGTCAACAGACAGGGCTCCAGATCTCCTCAGATCAACCATGTAATCCTAGCCATTCTCTCTTTAGCAAAAAGGAGGAAATTTCATCTTTCAGCAGTTGACCTCTATGGGATTCGCAATGTGACGGTGGACGCCCTGTCGAGATCCAATCCTCAGGGAACAGAATGGTCTCTGGACACAAAATCATTCTGTTTCATTCTAGAGCAAGTCCCGGAACTGCAAACAAGAAGCTTAACTGGCATCATACTTAGATCCGGAAGCGACAGAAATTAATTCGATGTCTTACATCGATACCTCTAAGGTAAAATTTCTCTGGTATATCACACGTAGAAATATCCCAAGTAGAAGCGGCCAATGAGGAACTTCCATCAGGACGACATGGCTATCTCACACACACAGAAAAAAAAAATGATTTTTCCTGTGTCAAAATCTGTTTTCTATAACTGTCACCCCCGTAACCCTGCTCATTATTTACTCTTTAAATTATTTAAGTTGTATTTTTGAAAGAACTGTGAGTTAGAGTATTTCATATAATTAACTTATAAAACAACAAACCTAATGGTGCCACAAGACCTAAACTTAAAGGCTGTTTGCCACTGAGAGACTTGGGAAGTGAAACAATTGACACTTGGTAATTTTCTTCATGAAAGCAAAATTAAGATTTGACTCTTTTTCTTTTCGCTGTTTTACAATCTGAAGACGAAAGCTTGATCATTTCAATGTTGTTAAGATATAAGGGAGATGTATATTCATGGAAACTTTTAATAGGATTCAACTATGAAAACAAAAGTTGAATGTAATATTCCTCTTTACAAGTAAATGGATACATAGGCCAGATTCTCTCTCTCTCTCTCTCTCTCTCTCTCTCTCTCTCTCTCTCTGGCATAAGCACCCCAAACTATGAGAAGTTTAACTTACAGTTCTTACTCCCCTGGGCTAGGACATCTACTGTATGTTCAATACAGCGTTGACAGCGTCCTTGGACGAGATCTACCAACTACCCTTCGCTATTGGTATGTTCTTCTTCATATATTGTTCAGGGACTTTATTGATCTTAGTTTATTTGCTGTAGCGTGGATCTGATTTTTCATTGGATTTATAAAAATCCACGAAAGATTACCCATAGCAAATTTTGCATAAAAATCTCACTTTGTTCTTTCCCATATGTTTAATAGTTTAAAAAATGATAGTAAAAAAAAGACAGACAGACATAATCAGGGCTGTAGTTTCGGGTTTTGCTTAGAAGCTTATTTTCATTGTGGGTAGGGGAAAGTTTGTAATAAAAATCTCCACAATAAAGGCAAACGTTTTTTGTTTATCTATGGTGGTGAGAGAAAAATGTCAATGTCAAATCCCTCATAAAATGGGATTTCGGCACCTTTATGCGGCAATAAAGACAATGAGGACCTTGACGTTGGTCAGCCCCATGCATGTTTTTATATTTTATGTTGGTTGATTGACTGGTGATTTCAGTATATTACTCACCTGTAAATGAGTGAATAATTATTAGTAATTATCCAGGGGTATCCCATCTGCGTTGTCAATTTTTATTGATGATATGTTGAATCAAATGCAGGTGTATACATAACCCTTTAATGTATAATAAGAGGCTACATTGCTTTTGGCTCTGGGGTTCCAACAACCAACTCCCAACTGAGCGTCAAGCGTCTCGTAAACAATCTCAAAAACCAAAACCTCATAACAAACATAAGAGCATCGCTCTCAAAAGACTTAAATCCTACTACAGTACAAAAGTAGAAAGAATCACATCCCATCTTTGAGGTAATCAATAAATGCTTGAACCCTAATATCAAAATACATTATTTCCGTTATGTACAATCTTAAACAGGTTTTATCAATGCAATATGATGCAATGTTGCGCTCAGTACACGTAACATTTGAGGTAATACAGTACATTATTACAATAATACATAACAACATTCACTGTAAACCAAATCTGGCTTCGTTACTTGGTTGTTAAGAAAACTTTAACAACGAATATGGGAAATGGTATATCGTCTCTTGGGTTTCATAACAGCATGGCATTGTTAATGTCAATGCAGACATCTGCTTCACTTGTTATCATTTCTCAAAGACCAGACAATATAAAATATGTTGACAACATCGTTGCGATGAAGCAAAATGCTGATTAAGTTTTCTCTCAACTCATTTCTCTTCAGTTTGTTGACTCATTCTTTCTCTCCATAAGACAAAGCTTTTAGAATTAAGCTTAAACAAATATGTACCACCAAACGTACACAATTATATCTGTACATTCTTTGCACTTTAGAGAGATGTATTGTTTTGCATGTATACGATATGAATGAGTCCTTTCATGGATTTTTGTTTCTCCCAATTTCCACCGACAACAAATCAACCATTGAACTAAAAGCACGAGGTTTTAAAAAACTCCGATGGTTAGAAACAGTTAAGGGATATAAATAATCAGGAGAGTGGTACTAGGATAAAGGAAACCAAAGTCTTATCGAAAGCAAAAGGGAAGCAATAATAGAATAGGCTACATGGTACAGGAAGTTAGGAAGTATGGAGACAGTAACAGAGTAGGAGATTTGGCTTTGTTAGTGAGAATAAAGATCTATGAGACAGTAGTAGTACCTACAATGTTTGCAAATATTTAGACATGGGGTGTAATAAAAGAAAAAGAAATGAAAGAACTAGAGAGTAAACACTACACAATTATGAAAGGAATTTTAAACAGGTTTCTACCACACCATACTGGGGGCTAATAGCAGAAATAGGAATACAGCCAGTTGAAAATAGAATATAGTATGAAAAATGTGATGTTATCTCGTTCTTGGAGTATTAAAGCCACTCATAACATCAGATGACAAATGGCTAGTTAAAAAAGTAGTGGAAGATCAAATAAGAATGTTGGGAAAAAGTATTAAAGAAATATGCGATGAATATTATATTAAAATTGAAGAAGTAAGAAAGTATAAATAAACAAGAAATTTAAAAAAAAACAAAATGTAAAGTGGCAAATGAAATTAAAAGAAAAATAGAAGCAAGAAAAGCAGAAATTACCAAACTGAGGTTTATGAATAGTAATGGCAGAAGAGACTGCATAGGTGAACTCGGCACTAATGCGACAGTACTATTTATGAAAACAAGGTTAAATGTGCGAGAATTAAAAGAAAATTATAGAAACAAGACTGATAAGGATACCCTTTGTGTTTTGTATAGGGAGGCAGAGGTTACTACTGAGCATTTGGTCATGTCGTCCATAAAACTCACACACTGGCCATTTTGGAGAATGATTAAGTCCCTAATTTGATAGACAAAGAGGTGTATTTAGGCCTAATATTTGTGGCATCCTTTAACGAACAAAGGCAAATCTATAACCAAGCATTTTTAGCCATAATGTCCTACCCTAAAGGTGTCCTTGAGCTCTGGTATGTGCGTTTTAGCTATGCAAAATACCAATGATTAGTAAAACGGGTCACTGTGTTGCTTTCTGTTCCAAACGGTAATGCAACATTGGATGTTTAAACTGACTGACTTGTGTTTAAGTAACTCGGTAATTTACTTACCTCAATAATTTAAGCTTGTAATTGCTTACGTTTCTGTACTTATTTATAGGTGTGATTACATAGAATTGTTGACTGTAACAACCAATGAATGCCACTTAATTGTTTTGTATGGTTTTAATTTTTCATTCCAGACTATAGGATTTTCTTTAGAATTGCTTTTACCTAGAGCTAAAAGAATACTTCTTCTTCTTCTTGGGGTATTAAAGCCAACACTTGTTGTTGGCACGGGCCTTTCCCTTGGTTGGCCCGTAGAAAAGAATACTGTTGGTACTTATATAAGCATCATTCAGAACTTATGGAAAAAACAAAAATAGCGAACAGAACCATTTGCTGTCCATAATTTTCCTATTCATTTGCTCTCTCTCTCTCTCTCTCTCTCTCTCTCTCTCTCTCTCTCTCTCTCTCTCTCTCTAACGGAATTGCCACTGTAAATGAGGAAGGAAATAATCTATAATAACAATAGTTTTTCACAATTTGCTATCTTTTCTTTCTCTCTCTAAATCAAATATTAAAATTTCGTAAATAATTCAGTTGCTTTACTTATTAAATTCTGATGGAGCAGGAAAGGCTTCCTCCAATCTCAGTGAACGGTTAATATTACGCAAATTATTGACGAGCTCGATCAGATTGAAAGATATTTTATCATAATGATATGTTTTCGGAAATTTGGGATATTTAACGTTTTAAGAATTATTTTTTGTGTTTATAATTAGTTTTGATAAATTTGGATTAAAATCTTCATATCATGTGGAAGATACAGTAAAAAATTACATAAACAGGTATAGAAATAGAAATCACAATTTCAAAAAGAGGCTGATCAAGTTAGTTGGGATGAAGGTTCTTACGGGCTGCCTAAGGCAAGAGCCCGTGTCTTACATAAGGTGAGGCAATCTTACAGACAGACAGGCAGACAGATGAAGATTAATGATTTCCCTATATTAAAGTATTAAAGATAATATTATTGAAAACTCTCTTGACTGAAGGGTTGATAAATCAACATTAGTAAACGTGATTGCTCAAATCTCTCGCGTATTGGGTAAATGAACGGAGATGTTAAATATTCTATTGTTCCACATTATGTACTCTTAATGCTCAGCTCACTACTTTGTGTAATCTATGATTGTAAGAACCATCTAATTTACCCCAAAATTCTATCAAATACTTACTTAATACATTTTATTTGTATAATAAGGCTTAATATATCAATATACTGATAAAGTATATAGAAAATAAATGTATTTCAATAGAGTAATTTAAAATTGGTGCTAGAATGATTTACCTAACATATAATTATCATTTGAACTTTAAAATCTTATAAAAAATAAATTTTAATCAAAGTTTATTGAAAAAAAAATATATTATTATAGATATGTTAACATGTCTGTGATATCTATAATCACTTGTGAACGAATTAAATCTTGAATGTATTTTTAAAAACTTGTCCAGTGAAATATGAAACAGAAGAATTTTAATCTTTTATCTTATTATTGAATGAAAACACCTTTACAATTTCTCTTTTTACATTTGAATAAAATCAATCATCTATAATTTTATCTTAATGATTTTATCTGCAATTTTCCTCTTGATGTTTTATGAATGATAAAAATTTAAATATCTTGTTTCGTACTGTAGGTTTTGAGATCAAAATCTGTCAAAAAAAAATAAAAAACTTCATCTTTCATTTGTCTGGGTTACCAATACTAGGTTGGCTTCCTGTGAGCTATCAGACAAAATTCTCCCACCATCACCAATCCGCAGTTGGCTAGCGTGGTGATTAAAATTGTCCACAACCCAGACATGAATAAGGGCGTGTCTGAGGCCTTTGACCAGCAGTGGAGCAGAAACGGCTGCATTATGTATATATATATATATATATATATATATATATATATATATATATATATATATATATATATATATATATATATATATCCAATACTAGGTCTTTAAAATTAAATTTTAGTGAAAGATTGAAAAGTCAAATCAGGCAATGGCTAGGTTAAGTAAAATTTGGAAATGAAATCGCCCTGAAATTATATATAAAAAATCAGACTATATACCAGTTTAGTGAGATCGGTGTTACTATATGGACATGAGTCATGGTATGACAATGAAACAATATCCAATAGATTTAGTAAATTTGAGATCAAAGCCTCAGAAGGATATTGTGAGTGAAATGGCAGGACAGGATTAGAAATAATATTATAAGAGAGATTACCCTAGTGCCCTATGTGGATAAGATCATGGTGAGGGGTAGATGGAGATGATTTGGGCATGCTCTTCGCACACCCCAAGAGAGATTAGTTCACCAGACTTTCAACTGGGCTCCACAAGGCATTAGAAGAGTTGGAAGACCCAAACCTACATGGCTGAAGACTATGAAGCGTGAAGTAGGAGACGGTGAATGGAGAAGTAGGCCTATTGATTTAAAAGTTCAAGATAGAGACGACTGGTGAAATCTAACTAAGGCCTTTTGCGTCAATAGGTGTATGAGGAGGTGATGATGAGGATATATGCATATAGGCTATACACATACACATACACACATACATATATATATGTATATATATATATATATATATATATATATTATTCTTCCTGGTTTCCTTTCCTCACTAGACTATTTTCCCTGTTGGGGCCCCTGAGCTTATAGCACCATGCTTTTCCAACTAGGGTTGTAGCTTGGCAAGTAATAATATATATGTATATATATATATATATATATATATATATATATATATATATATATATATATATATATATATATATATATATATATATATAAATATATATATTGTTTTTCCTTGTTACCTTTCCTCACTGGACTATTTTCCCTGTTGGGGCACCTGGGCTTATAGTACCCTGCTTTTCCAACTATGGATGTAGCTTGGCAAGTATATATATATATATATATATATATATATATATATATATATATATATATATATATATATATATATATATATATATATAACTTATTTCCTGCCGCTATCTCTACAATAAAGGCGTCGTTTGCCTGACAGGATCCATATTTCTAAGAGCATCAAGCTGGGGATGATGGTGATGGGTAGATTGCCATGCCTATAGCATGACACGGGCTCTTGTCGTAGGAAAGCCCGTAAAAGATTGGTTCTGAAAAGGGTGAGAACTCCTGAGGAGTAAAAAATTGTATTATTAAAGGAATCGTTAGTTTTAAAAGGAAGAAGTTAGTTTGGATTAAAGGATAAGGTACAGGAAAAAGGATGAAGGATGAGGGGTAAAAGGATGATGAATGAGAAATGAGAATGAATTTGGCAAGACGTGAAAGGGGTAGAAAGTAACCCGAAAAAGGGGACTCCTTTTCAGGTCCACGAAAGAAAGATTTTAGATAGAGAAAAAGTATTGATAGTAGCAAGAACCAGTAAGTAGGAGAGACTGGGAGAGGAGAGAAGAATTTTCAGTAGGAGAAAATAGGAGTAGGTTTAAGCAAAGAGGCTCATTCCTGCTCCATGTTAAACTGGAAAGGTAATTGAGGAGGTTAGAAGGATTGGGTAGGTTATGTGAGGGGGGGAGGGGCCCAGTTCTGTACCACGCTTGGTAAGTTAGTACGAGAGAGGCCCCTCAGGGATCAGTTTATCCCTGCAACTGGAAATGATGCAGGAATTGTTGTAAGGTGGAGGTTGAGGATAAGGAGAGGACTCTGGCAAGGATCTGGAAGGCGATAGGTATGAGGTCTTGCAAGGTGAGAGACTCAATTTCTTGAGCCAAGGTTTGGGAAGGGAAAGAGGATGAGGGTTGTTGCTGATCCATTCGAGGAGCAGTTGCAGGTAGGTGCTGGTCCTTTTGGGGAACAGTAGCAGGTCGTTGCTGGTCCTTTTTAGGACCAGTTGCAGGTGTAGACACAGGAGCAGTAGCTGGCTGACGTTGTCTTCTCTGGCGAGGAGTTCTCTGTTCTTTCGGTGGTTGGGTTGGAGTTGGTTTCTTTTGGTTTGTAGAGGATGTATTCTTCATAGCTGCTATCCTCTTGAGACGCTCTGGGCAGCGCTTATTCCAGGCATGGTGTGGCTTAGAACAATTGGGGAACTTGGATATGGTTTGTCGACCTTCTTTGTGGGCCTTAATGCACACTTCTGTGCTATGTCGCTGGCTGCAGACACCGCAGATAATGGGGCCTCTGCATTCCTTTTTATGATGTCCAAAGTGTTGGCATCTGTAACATCGAAGGGGCTCAGGTGTATAATCCTCGATGGGGAAGGTTCCCCAGACTCCTAAGTCCAGTTTGGAGGGAACTGGAACTATTAAGGTGGCGATGAGACGTCGAACAGGAACGTCATCCTTGCTTGTGCAGCGAACATCACGGTCAATATTGCTGTACGACGTTGTAATGGAGATAGACATCGACACAGGATACCTGGTGATAACAGCTTTCTTCCTGATAAAAGCAGGATCTAGCAGCGTTAAGGTGGGGTCTTCCTGAAGGAATCTGACTGTCTCGACGTCCTTGGGGTAGATGATGAGATCACCTTTCCTGTTAGGACTTGCACTGAGTTGCATGCCTGGCTTGGCAGCCATGGCAGCAACATAGGCATAGGAGAGTTCGTTGGTAGCCTGTGAAAGCCGAAACTTTAGCAGAGGCTTCTTTGGCTGTGTAGCTGGGATGCTCTCTGATATGGCAGTGGCTTCTTGCAAGAGTGTCTGAAGGCAATCAGTGCAGTTGCAGTCCGTGGAGTGGCCCCTTGTTCGGTCTCCATGGCGTTGGAGGACTCAGGCACATAAGAAGAAGGGATGGCTGCTGTTGCACACAACTGCTGAGGAGTTGTAGGGACAGACAACGACGAGTCTGTGCTCTCAGTCCTTGGAGTCACAGTTGGTGATGATTGGGTTGGTACTGGCACTGGTGAAGGATCTACAAAAGTCTTCATTTTCTTCTTTTGCAAGGCAATTGAGAATTCATTATACGTGGTAATTTTGTCAGAGGCATCTTTGCACCCCTCACAATTACAGCTGACATGGTGATATAACACTTCTGGGTCTACAGTATAGTTGTATTTTTCCATGAGGTTAAACATGTAAGCTCGGCGCTGCTGGTAAGCCACACAGCTATCACAGTCACAAGCTTGGCCATTGAAGTAGTCTTCACAGTGTCTACTGTCTTGTGGATAGAATTTCCATGCCGATTTTCCCAAATGAAAAACGGAAATTGTGGCGAAACTCTACAGGGATTGCAGTGAAATTTCACCCCCCAGAGGTTATCCAAGTGTTGAACGTAGGCGATGTGTCTATAATCCAGGCGAGGAGTTGTTGTCGGCACCGAGTCTAAAACGAAACTGCATCAAGCATAGTATTAATCTGACAGAAATTCTGTCTTCGATTCTTGGACGCCACTGAGATATTGTTGCTGTTGCATATGTGTATTTGTGTGCGAGTGCATGTATGTCTGTCTGTCTGTCTGTCTTTGTATCTGTATGTTTGTGTTTTCCAAAGCTTTGTTGAAATAGAATTCTCCTTATGCAGAGACGAGACAATTACCAACAGTCTGACGAATGAGTGTGTCTCCACTCAATCAACTCTGAGTTCTCCTCTCCCTTCCATTCCACTTCAAGTTTTAATGAACAGACAGAGACACAGAAAGGAGAAAGTTTGTGTGGAAAACCATTTGAACAGGAATCTATTGTCCTGAGTTACATAACAGGAAGAGTAATTCGGTTGATAAAGTACAAGAAGGATAAGGAAAGATCGAATCAAAAGAAGCCTTTAATACTATTTAATACTTTAAATGTGATTCTCGTTATCATAAGGAAGGACGCTAATTTGACACCGTTGGTTATTTCCTCTCCATCACTCGAAGACAGAAGATTTAAAGACACATTAATCAAGATATGTATTTGATACTCGAAAAGGAGACATAATTATCTCT
The DNA here is from genome assembly GCF_036898095.1 of Palaemon carinicauda. Classification (NCBI taxonomy): domain Eukaryota; kingdom Metazoa; phylum Arthropoda; class Malacostraca; order Decapoda; family Palaemonidae; genus Palaemon; species Palaemon carinicauda. The sequence goes on from NC_090749.1 coordinate 7,907,982, forward strand.
GGTGAAGGTTTATAGCCAGAGGGAAAACATACATATCCTCTCTTCAATGTTTAAAGGCCGCTCATGAATGGCAAAGACAAGGAACAGGAATGCCCTGGAGACTGACCATATATACATTAGTGCCCAAATTAAGACCCTTTCCACTCAAGCTAGTACCAGGTAGGGCCAGGCAATGGCTACTGATGACTCAGTAGGTAGACCTATAGGCTCCCCCAAACACTCCATCCTTAGCTCACAATGATGGGGACTTTGCAGACAATTCAAGAAACTACCGAGTTTAAGCAGGTCTCAAATCCCAGTCCAGCAGATCGCTAGGCAGAGACGTTTCCAATAGCACAACTGTCATCAGAGTCTGAATAAGCCTTTATGGATCCCATATTTTACCTCTGAGGCCACATAGTTGCGCAGTATGTAAGGAAGTTTTCCAAAGACTAACGGAAAGTGGAATCATGTAACATTCCTCACCTTTATTTGTGGATAACTGTTTTGAAGTGAAACTACTCATAGTGATGATGTTAAATAACTAATTTCTTTCTTTCTTTCTTTCTGGTTATCAATGATATGGAGGGTACCCAGTGTCTCCATTTGGAGTAAGAGAATAGAATTCCTTTATGTTATGTAATTTTCCGGAAATTTAATGCAGGATATTTATTTTATTTATTATACCAACCGTGTGTCACACGATCGTACATAGTAACGACATTTCATTTTGTGTATATATAATGCTTGTATCTTTGCTCCCCCCTCGCACTAAAAAGAACCTGAAAATACTTTGTATGTTTTTTCACCGTTAACTTTGAACCAGTGTGGTACTCAGTTATTATTATTATTATTATTATTATTATTATTAGCCAAGCTACAACCCTAGTTGGAAAAGCAAGATGACATAAGCCCAAGGGCTCCAATAGGGAAAAATAGCCCAGTGAGGAAAGGAAATAAACATATAAATAAATGATGAGGACAAGTTAACAATAAATCATTCTAAAACCACAACAACGTCAAAACAGACATGTCCCATATAAACTATTAACAACGTCAAAAACAGATATGTCATTTATAAACTATAAAAAAACTCATGTCAGCTGGGTCAACATAAAAATATCTGCTCCAACTTTGAACTTTGTAAGTTCTACTGATTCAACTACCCGATCAGGAAGATCATTCCACAACTTGGTAACAGCTGGAATAAAACTTCTAGAATACTGTGTAGTATTGAGCCTCATGATGGAGAAGGCCTGGCTATTAGAATTAACTGCTTGCCTAGTATTACGAACTTGATAGAATTGTCCAGGGAGATCTGAATTTAAAGGATCGTCAGAGTTATGAAAAGTCTTATGCAACATACATAATATACTAATTGAACGACAGTGCTAAAGATTAATATCGAGATCAGGAATAAAAAATTTAATAGACAGTAAGCTTCTGTCCAACAAATTAAAATTAGAATCAGCAGCTGAACACCAGACAGGAGAACAATACTCAAAACAAGGTAGAATGAAAGAACTAAAACACTTCTTCAGAATAGATTGATCACCGAAAATCTTAAAAGACTTTCTCAATTAGCCAATTTTTTGTGCAATTGAAGAAGACACAGACCTAATGTGTTTCTCAGAAGTAAATATGCTCTCGAGAATTACACCTAAAATTTTAAAAGTCACACAGATTTAAAAAAAAACATTATCAATACTGAGATCCGGATGTTGAGAAGCCACTGTCATTGACCTACTTACAATCATACTTCGAGTTTTGTTAGGATTCAACTCCATATCCCATAATTTGCACCATGCCCTGATTTTAGCTAAATCTCTATTAAGGGATTCATCAACCCCAGATCTACATTCAGTGGTTGGAATTGATGCAAAGAGAGTAGCATCATCTGCATATGCAACAAGCTTGTTTTCAAGGCCAAACCTCATGTCATGTGTATATAATATGAAAAGTAATGGGCAAAGAACACTACCCTGTGGAACACCGGATATCACATTCCTATACTCACTATGGTGCCATTCAACAATAACTCTTTGAGATCTATTACTTGAAAAATCAATAATAATGATAAAAAACCACCCACCCAATCCCAACTATTTGAGTTTGAAAATAAGGGCCTCATGATCAACACGGTCAAAAGCCGCACTAAAATTAAGGCCAATCATACGAACTTCTTGACCACAATCAAGGGATTTCTGTACAGCATTGGAGATTGTAAGAAGGGCATCACATGCTCCAAGGCCTTTACGAAAACCAAATTGCAAACTAGGGAATAGATGATTATTTTCAGCAAACCTATTAAGATGTTTTGCCGGAAGACGCTCAAAAACTTTAGATAATATGGGAGTTATGGAAATTGGGCGGTAATCAGTGGGACTTGAGCTACCACAAACACATTTACATAGAGGAGCAACATTACCAATCCAGTTGAACAGGAAAATCCTGTTGCATTGAACCTGAAATAATGTGTCTGTTTTTCTCACCGTTAACTGTTAACCGGTACGGTGTCAGTTGAACATGAAATTTCCTGTTGCTTTGAGTTTTTGTATATAAAGGCGACTGTCTGTAAAAAAGTTACTCAGTTGTTTTTATCGTGTCCTTGAGTCACAACCTTCTCTCGGCTCGTCACATTGGTGACCCCGGAAGTTGACTCGCTCCTCCCGCCTTCCACCCACCCTCGTCCCTCCGTCGTTGGTACTATGGCGGAATCTACGGATATTGGCTCTGCGGCTGCCCCATTGAAACTTTCGTCATTCGCCAGCAGAGAGGCGTTTTCTTGGTTTCAGCGTGCAGAGGTCCAGATTCGCACCAAGGGCGTGACTCGCTCAACCACCAAAGCAGATTATGTTCTCGCGGCGATACCTGAGGAAATCTTCCTGGAAATATCAGAGTGACTTTGTGAACAAAGAGACACCCCAATAGCATACGACGCCCTCAAAACATACCTTCTGGAGCAGTACTCGCCGTCGCCAGCCGCCCGTATAGCAAAGCTTTACCAGCTCTCTCAACAACCGTTTGGGGACCAAAGGGCTTCGCTCGCCCTCAGGGAAATGACCAGTATTGCTCGCCAGCAACCTGTCACAGATGGCTCTCCTCGTGAGGTGAACCTACTTCGTGCCCTTTGGATACGTTGTTTACCCAAACCTGTACGCGCTGCCATACCCGATGTCGATAGTTTAGCCATAAAAGACTTGATGACCAAAGCCGACGCCCTTATGGACAGCCACTTCAAGACCTCCATCAACGCCTCCACTCATGACGTAGAGGACGCCTATTCAACATTAACCGAAGCTGACGTAAATGCCGTAGGACATACATGCCTACCCCGTAAAGTGCCGAAGCTGCGACAAAGCCACCCACCACCCACCACTCGGTCGCGCCCCAACCAACGACTTCTACAGCCACTTACTGCATCCCATCCGCCACAGTTTTGCTACTACCACTCCAGATTCAGGGCAACCGCGAAGAAATGTGCCAAGGATTGTCAGTGGCCCAAAAAAGTGTATGTATGGCGTCCCGTGTTTCTAATCTTTTCTTTTTACATTATGCAGGATCGGGCGTGCGATTTTTTGGTAGACACGGGTGCTAGTCGTTCTCTTTTGCCAAGGGAACTCTTCAGGACATGACGTAGTCTGCCTATGTCTGCGGACGTCCGCTTGGTAGCTGCCAACAGATCTAAGACACCCACCTACTGCCAGGTTTCCCAACCCTGGGGTCGCGACCCCAAGTGGGGTCGCCAAGCACTTTTCTTGGGGTCGCCAAAATCTCAAAATATCAAAATGAAAATAAAAATAAAAATAAAAAATATGGCAGAACCCGCAGTAAAGAAAATATATATAAACATATTTGTGGATTTTTATTTATCGACTTTTATATATCTAACTATTCATATATAAATATAAAAAATCTGAATTTTAAATTAATGGAGGTATCCCTGAGTGCAGTACGCATTTGATAAATGAACAGCATCACCGTCCACGTCCAACCAGGCAGCCACTCCAGCTGTACTGCCGCAGCGGGGAAACACTGTCTACTATTTGTTCGTCTTACATAGTTGATGCATTTATACCTGTATAGTGATTTCGAATGTGCTGCATAAGTTACACTCAGTCTTTGTTTCTATAAAATTCTTAATTATTCATGAAAAAGTGGTATGCCAACAATAGAAACTGAGTATTTCCCTTGCTGACGAAGTACTGCACCACAGTATATCAGTGGATGATAGCCTATCACAGTGTTCATAATTGAGGCTTCTAAAACCACATGGTACCACCCACAATATTTAAAGAGAGAGATGGGCAAGGGAAGAGGAAGAGAAGGAAAGGGGTACTTTTCATGCCATCTCCTCCTACATTTTCCCCTTTCCCTTCGTCATCCTTTTCTTGCTCCTCTTCCCCCTTCCTCGTCTTTCCAGGCCCCTTCTCCCCCAGCTTCTTTTTTACCCCTGCCCTCCTCTCCTTCTTCTTGCCCCCCTCCAGTCCTCTTCGGTATTTCCTTGCCACTTCCCTTCCTCTCCTCATCTTTACTCCTCCCCTTCCTCTTTATTTACCTCTTGTGAATTTGTATTGTTTCCATTATTATTCCATTTTATAAAATAATTGTGTTATTTAATGTGTTATTTTATTTGTATGTTCTTGTGAAGTTGGCACGTTTGCGGCGCTGGTCACTCGGTCGAAAAGGTCGTTGGTTTAGTGGTTGTTTAGAGATTTGGAGGATTTTATGCCACTGGTTTTTGAGGTTGTTGTTTTGGCAGTTTATTAGACATTTGGAGGATTTTATGCCACTGGTTTTTGAGGTTGTTGTTTTGGCAGTTGTTTAGAGATTTGGAGGATTTTATGTCGCTGGTTTTTTAGGTTGTTGTTTTGGCAGTTGTTTAGAGATTTGGAGGATTTTATGTCGCTGGTTTTTGAGGTTGTTGTTTTGGCAGTTGTTTAGAGATTTGGAGGATTTTATGTCGCTGGTTTTTTAGGTTGTTGTTTTGGCAGTTGTTTAGAGATTTGGAGGACTTTATGTCGCTGGTTTTTGAGGTTGTTGTTTTGGCAGTTGGTTAGAGATTTGGAGGATTTTATGTCGCTGGTTTTTTAGGTTGTTGTTTTGGCAGTTGTTTAGAGATTTGGAGGACTTTATGTCGCTGGTTTTTGAGGTTGTTGTTTTGGCAGTTGTTTCGAGATTTGGAGGATTTCATGTCATTAGTTTTGGAGGTTGTTGTTTTGGCGGTTGTTTAGAGATTTGGAGGATTTCATGTCGCTGATTTTTGAGGTTGTTGTTTTGGCAGTTGCTTAGAGATTTGGAGGATTTTGTCATTGTTTTTTTATGTTGTTCTGGCAGTTGATTAGAGATTTGGAGGATTTGATGTCATTGGTTTCGGAGGTTGTTGTTTTGGCAGTTGTTTAAAGATTTGGAGGATTTTATGTCATTAGTTTTGGAGGTTGTTGTTTTGGCAGTTGTTTAGATATTTGGAGGATTTTATGTCATTGGTTCCGGAGGTTGCTGTTCTGGCAGTTGTTTAGAGATTTGGAGGATTTTGTCATTGGTTTTTTAGGTTGTTTTGGCAGTTGTTTAGAGATTTGGAGGATTTTATGTCATTGGTTTCGGAGGTTGTTGTTTTGGGAGTTGTTTCGAGATTTGGGGGATTTTATGTCATTGGTTTTTGAGGTTGTTGTTTTGGTGGTTGTTTAGAGATTTGGAGTATTGTATATGGTTGGTTTTTGAGGTTGTTCTTTTGGCGAGATTTGGAATCCTGTATATCATTGATTTTTTCGTTTCTGCTTCGTCTTATTTACTGCAATTTGCAAATATATTACATCTCTTTTCCTTGTTACTCCTTCCTTGACTCCTCCCCTCCTCTCTACACCTCCTCCTCCTTTATCCTTGCCTCTTCACTTTCCTTGCTACCTACCCTCTTTCTAAGACTGAACAACGAAAAGAGAAACTTAGCATCATGATCCAGGCCCAAGGTTCCCATTAAAATCAGCTTACTATTTAACAGAAAACATTTATAGATACTTTTAGTTTGTTTTTGTGGAAGTGGGGAAGTGGGGTTTTTGATTGATATTAAGCCTTAAAATCTATAATGATATAATAAAATTTAATGAGGTTAGTTTTGTCTTTTCCAATCTTAAAGTACCTCTCTTAAAGACGGATATTTACTGTCCCTTACTTTTACAGCCAACAACTAATAATATATAATAATACTTATACAACTAAGCTAGTGGGGTCGCGGTCATAGCTTGAGGTGCATGATTGGGGTCGCCTGAAAAAAAGGTTAGGAACCACTGATTTAAACTCATTTCTGAAGCATTTCTGTCTAATTATCATAACGTCATTTACAGCTAGATGCGGACTATATACATCTGCCAAATACTAATTCGCAGAGGCAATTCATGAATTGATAATAATTAGAAATGCCACTGAGATTCGTGAATGATGAATTATAAGGAAGAATAAGAAATAAAGAACCCACTTTCCTTCCTTAATCCTTGAATGAACGCAGTCTCTCTTCATGGAGGATTGAGTGTCACGGCCACTACACCTTGAGATTAATAAGAGTTGTGTGTTTTTCATCAAACCAATTTACGAACAACGAAATATTCTTCTTTTCCTTTTCTTGTTGGACCAAACTAAGAGACTCACTGACTGTTTCTTTATTCACCTTTAAATTTGATACATCCTCTCAGAAGCATAAATTCTCTTTTATAATCACTTTGAATTTGTACTTTTCTGCAAAGACTTCTAAAAAAAAACAAATATAATATATATATATATATATATATATATACACACACACACACACATATATATATATATATATATATGAATATTTAGATGTGGAAGTTTTTGTGAGGACGAAATACTCCTTTGTTAATATGATGCCCCGAGAGAAGTAAAAAAGTCATCTTGCTTTTCATCACGTCTTTAGAGGTCTCCGGGTAGGAGTGACATGTGGGTTAGAATATGCTGTCATCATTCATATTACCCGCCCGCCCCCTTCTCTCTCTCTCTCTCTCTCTCTCTCTCTCTCTCTCTCTCTCTCAAGAAAGAATATTGGGAACTATTCTTTTTCTTCTACTTCGCAAAATCAAATGTAAATAGATTTAGCGAAGAGGCCAACTGAGAGTTTCCGAAGGTGGCATTGGTAAACAAACAAAGCTTAGTCTGTTTTTGTATCACCGTTAACGAATGTTTGTGTTGAGGGAGTGAGTGTGTTTGTGTTGCTCAGCCAAGTCTATGTCAGCGGTCAGAGAGAGAGAGAGAGAGAGAGAGAGAGAGAGAGAGAGAGAGGAGTCATTGTTTGTGAATTGCTGTTTATTCAATAACTGTAATACTTTCATTGCAGAGTTATTATAGTGATGAAACTGATACGATAGAGGATATTGACATAGATCTTTGCTTTACAGGAAATTCATCAAATGAAAATTTCATGAAAATTGTATCGATAAATCATTTCTGGTATCAAATTGCCATTTCTTTAGTCAAATGTTTTCTTTATAGTATGAAAAAACAAAAAGAGGTTGTGGTGGCCGATGTGGTAACGTCCCTGACTGCTGAACGCCAGACTGGGGTTCGAGTCCCGCTCAAACTTATTAGTTTCTTTTGGGCGCTGCAACCTCACCATCCTTGTGAGCTAGGGATGGGATGTTTGGGGAAGAGTATAGTTCTATCTGCTGACTCACCAGCAGCCATTGCCTGGCTCTCCATAGTGCTAGGTTGGGTGGAGAAGGGGCTTGGGCGCTGATCATATGTATGTATATATGGTCATACTCTAGGGCATTTTTCTGCTTGATAGGGCAATGTCACTGTCCCTTGCCTCTGCCATTCATGAGTAGCGTTTAAACCTTTACTGTATATATTTCCGGACCATCTTGATGTGAAGTTTTATAAAACAAATGTTAGTTGTACTTTTAATGTAGCAATTACAAAAGAGAAATCATATATAAAAGTATTTTGCTTCTTCAGAAGACTTTCGAAATGACAGTTTTATTATCCGACTCGGCCAATCCGCACTGAAAACATGGGATCCATTTGCATGTCAGTTTGTACATGCATCGGTGGATGGCAATAGTTGATCAAACACAGCAGTCAACTCCAGCACTAATAATAAACATGATTAATATCGAAGTGTTACAGACATTTTAAAGACCAAATAAATTTTTACTTTTATATATATATATATATATATATATATATATTTCAACATATTTGTTCGTTTTCTTTATTTTCGACTGTTTCCGGAAACTAAACTATTTTCTCTCGTTGGTCAGCCTCGAAATATTCCAAAATGTTCACTACAAATGTAACGGTATTTTCTACTTTTTTTTTTGGTAACCTTCTCTCTCTCTCTCTCTCTCTCTCTCTCTCTCTCTCTCTCATATCAAGATAATAAGAAAAAAAGGAGTGAGAGAGAGAGAGAGAGAGAGAGAGAGAGAGAGAGTATGTTTTGAAGTGTATTTTCTTGCTGGAAACAGAAGCCTTTCTTCCCCTAAGAAGAAAATAAAGATTTCGCCCACCATAACGAAATTCAAGATTTTTTCGAATCAAGATGTTGTGTTTTTCTCAACATCTAGCGGGTTGATTAATGCATTTAGCAAGATGCAAAGAAATTTGCAATAGACCCCATGTGTGAGAGAGAGAGAGAGAGAGAGAGAGAGAGAGAGAGAGAGAGGAGGGGGAGACCAGGGGTATACGAAGCAGTAGACGAAACAGATAATAATAATAATAATAATAATAATAATAATAATAATAATAATAATAATAATAATAATAATAATAATAATAATAATTAGGCCTACATTGAGTGGAGGGTAACGTAAGATTGCAAGTTATTTGTTTCTTTTTCTTTTATTAATTCAACTACTTGAAACCTACTAAACACCATTTTAACTTCTAGATACAATTGATGTTTATCTCATTTCTTAATCAGATTCATTAAAGTTTGCAAATAGTCTGAAGTGAATCACATGATTCGAATTGTGTGATGTAATAAGGTGAGGTTGGATGTGTCGCTGATAAGAACAGAAGGACTTTGTGGAACCACGAATTAGGACGGGTTCCTTTATCTCCACTGTCTGTCTGTCTGTGTGTCTGTCTGTCTTTGGATATTGCTAATTATTCTTCAATTTCCTATACGTTTTAACTTAACCTTCTGCTTTCTTTACCGTTTCCTGTTACAGAGAAATTTTTATGTAACTCTATTGCCAAAGGTTAATAAAATCCGTTCCCAAGTGGAAAATTTTGTGATTGATCTGATCTTTCCTTTGGAGCGACTTCACAGATGAGAGAGAGAGAGAGAGAGAGAGAGAGAGAGAGAGAGAGAGACGTAAAAAATCATATAAAGAAATCTATAAGAATGATATTCTTTTATTTTTAATCCAAGGTGATAAACAAAAATCTGTAAAATATTGGAAGCAATTTCGTAAGCATTTAATAAAAACCTGACTATGATATTTTGATGGTGAAGCAATTGAAATTGAAATGAGCTTATTATCTATTTGAGTAATTAATTCTCTTTCTTCACAATAAAATCTACTAAGAACACCTATGCCATTTTATATATGCTGTATGTAAAGATGATACCAGTTCTCAATAAAAGTATTTTTCTCTTAAATGTCACCGAATTAGAGATTCATTTCCCCATAGATTAGGATTCCATTCGTTAATGTATCACATACAAGTAGAGTTAATGGAAATCTAATCTATTAACCTTTTAAAGCTTACTTACAAGATGTTGTAAAGTAAGGAGAAATGTGGGGATATAACATAAGTGGAAATAAAGAAGAAATATTGTATATATCTTACTTATTTTCATTGAATAAAAGAGAAAAAGTGATGCAAAAAAAAAAAAAAAAAAACTCATTATGAGCGTCATCTCTAGATCAAGAAAACTAATTAAACATCGAAACATATTCATATGATTTGGAATTATTTTGATAAATGAAAAGAAAAGGAAGATACAAAGTAAACTTTGTTAATCTCGCTCCCCTTTTGATAGTCTGAACACGTCTTTCATTCAGAATGAAATTCATCATTATTTTATCTGATCTTGTGTTTTCTTCAATTACTGTAGTCTGGGGATTTCCCTGTTACATCGGCAGTGGTTCTCTCCCCTCTGGCGGGGTCAGAGCCCATTCCTTCTGCTTGAAGGAATGAAGTGGCCTCTTGCTGTGTTGACTCTCAGACCTAATTATGATACATTGCCTTTTCATTATTCAGGTATTAGTCGTCACCCATCCATGTACTGACCAGCAATTTATCTGAAGTGTTCCTGTTTCTAAAATTGGGCAAGGTGGGCCAGATTGCTGCTTGCACCAGATATTGAGTGCCTGCATGATTGTCTTCAGGGATATATCCATCTCTCTCTCTAATTGCGTTGATTGATTAATTTGATCATGACATATTTTATAAGAGTCCAGTATATTTTCACATCAAATTCCTCTTTTGTTCCTTTTCTCACTCTCACTGTCTGACTGTCTGTCTTTCTGTCCCTTCCTCTCTCAAGATTTACAGTCTATCTGGTACTTGAATATAATGTTCTCTTTCCAGATAAAACGAGAACGAAAACTCTGAATTCTCTCGAAGTTTTAAATGTTTAAATCTGTGTTTTTTCTTCTTGAAATATCCCAGTTTTATGAGACGATTTGTCTGTTCAACTCCTTCATGATCACTCTTGAAAGTCCGGCTCCAAAAGCTTCAAGGAATAACTCAGATGAGATCAACCACCAAAGGATTCATTCTGCATAGGATGTTCACTCAGAGTCCTTTGGGTCCAATGTTTTATGTTCGAGGTACCAAAGAAAGTTTTGTTTTTTAGGAGGTGAAATATACTTAAACTTTTCTCATTTTCTGAGTTTTGTGTTTTATTCAGGGTTGCAGAAGAGAGTTCTTGTAATTCACCCTATGACGAAAAACTTCTCTCTCTCTCTCTCTCTCTCTCTCTCTCTCTCTCTCTCTCTCTCTCTAATACCATAAAATGAATTAATTTTTAAGGAAATCGATTCACCCATCTATCCATCTGTCACTAATCATGCATAAAAATGAGGTCTACAAACCGGTTTACGTGCAAATAAAATGTCTAAATTCCTGGACATGCGACCAATGACACGTGCCTCCCTTTGGAATTCCCGTACAGGTGCACAGCAGGATCACTCGGAGTATATTGCTTTGCAAAATGTTGAAAGCCATTGCAGTTAGTAAGCCATACCTTTATCGGTCTAGTGAACCTGCAACAAAACACGTATTGCAAGCAAGCAATATTCTCTCTCACCCAGTTCGCCCATGACTGACATATTCAGGTTGCACACCAAATAAATACTTGTCAGCCATTTTTAAAACTTCAAAATATTTAAGGTTCTTTTTTATATTAAGAATGGGGTTTATTTCTAATATATATAAACTCCAGTTTTAAAGTGAAATTTCCTATATCATATAATTTTATATTAATGTATCATTATCTTTAGCTGTATTTTTCTTCGTTTGTTAACTAAACTTTAACGGTAATGCAATAATTATTCTATTTATTTCATTCTGTGCACTGAAACATTTTCTGTAAGGATGTGTTAATGAATCGGTTGATAGAAGCACATCTCCCTTCATTTCAAGAGCTTCTCTTAAAATATTTGATAATCTTCCCCCCATTAAAGATTATGGTCCTGGATTAATTCAGTTACATTGAACGTATTAAATCTCATTTCATCTTTTACACACAATTAATATTAATGTGATTCCTGAATTAGATTCCACACAGTCTGCATAATAATAATAATAATAATAATAATAATAATAATAATAATAATAATTATAATAATAATAATAATAATAATGTTATTATTATTATTATTATTATTATTATTATTATTATTATTAATTTATTACTATTATCATTTTCTTTATTATTATTATTATTATTATTATTATTATTATTATTATTATTATTACTATTCCGTGAGCACGGAAATATGATAAAATATGGACGGATATCTTTGTGGAGTCGTCCACCACTCATGATCAATCTGTTTGACACTGAAACCATATTCAGTAGTTGACTCCCAAACATTCTGCTTCTTCAGACATCGATGGAAAATCAGTTAACATGGTATAAGGCGCCAACCATCTGAAGTTTAATATAAATCAAGATTTGTTCAAGAACCTTCAAGGAATTTTTGTCAAGATATTTGTTGCCTGATCTTAAAGATGGAGATTTTCCAAATATTAGAATATTTATCAAATGTCTCCAACCAATCTAAAGCTATCATATCCATTTCAAATACAGTGGAAGTATAAGTATATGTTATCGAAGCTACTGGAATGAGGAGAGAGAGAGAGAGAGAGAGAGGAGAGAGAGAGAGAGAGAGAGAGAGAGAGAGAGAGAGAGAGAGAAAGCTTTTAAAGTAGGTTATTATGTCTTCTAAAAGATAACTTTTCTCTCTCTCAGAGAGAGAGAGAGAGAGAGAGAGAGAGAGAGAGAGAAAGAGAGAGTGAAAGCGTTTAAAGTAGGTTATATCTTTTAAAAGACAACTTCCTCTCTCTCTCTCTCTCTCTCTCTCTCTCTCTCTCTCTCTCTGTACTGAATAACTTACACTTCAGCTTAGAAACTCTTTCCAGTTTTTTGTGTGTTTGATGTTTGCTTTCCTCTTTAATGTCAAGACATAACTCTAAAAGGATGAATCGAAAATTGAATATCAAATACGGAGGTAAACATTTAATCGATGCTTCAAGTGTTTACCTTAGTATTTGATGTTGAATTTTCGATTCATCCTTTCCTCTATACTATCGATAGAAAAGATGAAATTTACATAGGTAAAATCTATATGAACATTGGACACGTTCCATTACGACCATCTCTTATTTTCATAGTTTTATCCTACATAAAAGCAACAGGTTTTGATATATGAAATAATATTTGTTATTGTCATCAATCGGTTGATACATTACAAATATTGTTTTATTAAAAAAAAAAAAAAAAAAAAAAAAAAAAAAAAAAAAAAAAAAAAAAAAAAAAAAAACTGGACTCATTTTGAAAAGAATATCCTACTTTAATGGTCTCGTAACTTGAATCGAAATTTTAGTTATTGAGTTGAAAAGTACATTCAGTATCAATACATTATTATGCTTTGATTTTTCTCTTATAATATTCAATCCCTGCTGTATAAGTAATATCTTAACTATTAGTTAGAAGCTTTAGAAAGAAACTTTTAAATACATGCAAGGAAAATATCTTGAAGGACCGTTTTCTCATTACAGAAAGATGTGTCCTTCTTGCTCTCAGATCTTGTTCCGCTATTTGCGATTTAGTCAAGTCTGGTCAGGGCTTATATTGTTGCCTATTCCATTATCCAAGAGGACCCTTTATGCACAGTCGTGGATGTCTCCTCCTGGGGGAGATTTATTGCAGTTTCTGAGCTGAATTTACCCTGGGAGACAATGGATTACCCCGATTTACACGTGGGTGACATTCTCCTCTTTTCTGCAGGTCAAAAAGATCATCTGTTTCCTTTGCTCATTATCTCTTCTCTCAGTCCCGAGGGATCATCGCTAAGTAGGATAATATGTCAAGTTTGAATGAACTTTGGCAGAGCCGGAACATAAAAAAAGGGTTTCCCCGATAATAAAAAATGATTCAGACTTGGTTTCTAGTTTTCTTTTCTCTTATGTCTTGTGGTTGACATTTGCTTCTCACGATAGTGAAGAGAGAAGGATGGAAGACTCGTGCAGAGGAAAAGACTCCATGAGATTTACTCTTCTCGTCCCTTTCTCTTATTTCCTCTTTTTTTGGTGTTTTCTTTATGATATGTTGTTTACTTTTTTATTTCTATATTGGTTACTATTATGAAGAAGTTGTTTTATTATCTTAATGATTTTCGATTTTATCTATTTCAGTTTCGAACTTATCAAACAAATGTGAACTATAAAAGAAGTGGCAGATTCTAAATATTCTTTTACAAAGATCGTATCTTTCATTACCCTCCTTGATAAATGTCTAACCTAATCTGTTTAAGGGAAGATCCTTTCAATCAAATAAAGAATAATCAGGAAAGGTTATAGACTGATAATAGTGTGGGGCAAAGGTTGAATTTGGACTGATGTTGAACACTGTCTTGTTGGTCACCTTATACACAATAAAGGAAGGGCTTTTGTCCATCTGCTCCAAGATCCTGATAACAGTCTTCCTTGATCAGGAGTGTGAGGAATCAGTGGCCCCTGAAGAGGAACTTTCGTAAATTCCTTCACACACTATCATATCAAATTACGATCTATTAAAAGAAACTACTGACCAACAGTATTGCATCAACCACTTAAAAATCACAAGTCCTGAAGTTGATTTTTCCTGTTTAAATGAAATGACAAAAAGTTTGTCCTTTATAATGAAGACTCTACAACATTTTTATTACTGGATATCATTGAAAATAAAGAAAGTTAGGAAATTCTAATGACATCAATACAATGTTCTTACTGGACATCATAAGATATATTAAAGTTAGGAAGTTAATTATTTTTTCATCAACTCAACCTTTTTCGTAAAAAAAGGGGGGGGGGTGGATCTAGAGTAAGTTTTATTAGATATATTTATATGTTAATTAAAGGAAGGCGATTACTTTCCGAGCACCTGACTGGGAGGAAGGACGTTAAAATCTTACAAATAAATTTCGGGGCTCCAAACATAGAGTACTCCTTTTCTGCCCGGTCAAAAGAGGCACCAATTCAACCTCCAGGGACCATAGAATAACACGATCTCAGCTAATCTCATCACTATTTTAACAATGCATTTTAGATTTAGTACAGAACTTTATTCTGTTAGGATCATTTTCCTTTATCAGGCTTTTAGTTCTATAAAAAAAATCCTCTTTAATCTAACTGATACATATGAATTTCTAAAAAAGAACAAACATCGTGATTTTTATGTTCGTATTGTGTTAATTTTTTAATTGGATTTTTTTTTATTCCAAAGATTTCAAGAAATATCCTTCAATTTCTTTAATCCCTGATAAGTGAATCATTGCGTCCATCCAATTAATTGTTTGCAAATGAACGGTGAAATCATCGTTTTACAAAGTATAGCTTTTATGCTTTTTAGATTCAAAAGCTAATAGTTTTTATAGTGCATATATATCAAAATATGGACAGAGAGTCTTCCACCAATTATGATCATTCTGTTTGATAACAAGACCACAGCTGACTCAAAAACATTCTTTTTTGCACAGAAATGGAAAATAAATTAACATTACATAAGGCCTCAAACATCTCCCGTCAGCATAATGTAAATATTAATGAAGATTTGTTCAAGAACCGTAAAGGGAATATCATCAATAACTTTGCTGTCTGATTTTAAAGATGGCTATTTTCAGAATGTCATAAAATGATCAAATATTCACAACTAACCTTAAACTGTCATATGCATTTCAACACAGAAGACTTTTACGGATTTTAAAGTTCGTCATTATGGCTTTTGGATGACATCACTAAATTCCTTTTGGCAATATAAAATTACGATCTATTAAAGAAGACTAGTGTACAACAGTATTGTATCAACCGCTTATCAAAGTGGTTGATACAATATAATACAATACAATACAATCAGGTGTCCTGGAATTGCTTTTTCTGCTTTAAATGAAACAACAAAAAACTTGTCCTTTATAATGACGTCAATACAATAATTTTTATTACTGGATATCAAAATTAGAAATTATGAAAGTTAGATAATCAATTATTTTTTTCATTAACTCGTAAACTCTTTTCTTAAAAAAAGACTGGGATCCACAAGAGATTTATTAGATATAATTATATGTTAGTTAAAGGAAGGCAATGACTTACTTTCTTATCCCCTAACTGGGTGGGAAGTAATTAAGATCTGACAGATAAATTTCGGGGCCCTGCCAGTAGAGGACTTATCATATACCTGGTGAAAAGAGGTACCTATTCAACATCCATATAGCCATAGAATAACATGATTTCGGCTAATAGCATCAGTATTTTAACCTCAGCTCTTAGTTTTATTACAGAATTCTGTTTGCATAGAATAATTTTCTTTCATCATGCTTTTCGTTTTATCAACTATATATATATATATATATATATATATATATATATACATATATATATATATCATCATCATCATCATTATCATCATCATCTCCTCCTACGCCTATTGACGCAAAGGGCCACGGTTAGATTTTTAAAACCATCGGGATCACTACAGTATATTTGCATCGTATTATGTTTTAATTCATATTTCAAAAGATTTCAAAATATATCCTTTATTTTTCATCCCCAATAATTAAGTTCTCATCATCATTTAGAGGAGCTCACCCATTCCCTTTTCTATGATTGTGTCCTTTCTTTAAACGATGCAATGAACACAATGGGATTGTTTAAAACAATCATTTGAAAACTTGGTCCAAGAAGATTTTTGCCATTACGAATTCAGATTATCGATATTGTTGACTTAGATAGATATTCAGCGGTGTTTAGTGATATGAAATTGAAATCGTTTATACTCAATTTGGTAGTGCTCGCGAACAGAGTATACTTCAAAGGATGTTAGCAGACTTATTCTTCTTTTCCACCGTTATCCCTACATTAGGGGGTTGGTTGCCTGATGCTCCGTCTCCAATGCCTTCTAACAAAGGCATCCTCTTTCCCCAAACCTTTTCTCTCCATATCATCCTTCACCTTATCTCGCCTTCTGATTCTCTGGCTCCCTCTCGATCTTCTCCCTCTAAACAGGTTCCTCCCAAGCCCCTCACTCCCTCCCCACCATCCTTAATCAACATGTGCCCACAAATTCTTAGACATGACACTCTTATCATCTCTGTGATCTTTACTATGCCTGACATTCATCTTATTCCATTTTCCAATCTTCCAAGCAGTGGTATTCACATAATCTACCTTTCATCTCTGTTCTCTCAAACACTGCCTCCTCTTTTTGTCTTAGAGACAATTTTCCGATCCACACACTAAGGATAACGGATCTTCGTTTGGTAAATGAAACATTAGTGGCATTAATTCAAAAATAAGTCCTCTTAAAATTTATTGCGTCCATATTCCTCAGTCAATAGGTATTTCTTATGCATTATCAACTTGTTTTCGAAAACAAATAACTATATCTTGATGAGAATTGGTATTGAATTTGTGTTCACATTCAATACATCTTTCATTATGTTATCCTGATTGTGTCATGCAAATCTTGCATCACTTCCCAGACACAATCATCTTCACCAGATGAACAATCTCTCCACTGCGTGGATTATCCTTCTCTCGAATCCTATGCAATCCATAATCCTAATTGGATCTTATCATGGATTAGTGGGAATAGATCGCTAATAGGTAGGAAGATCTGGTGGAGCAGAAACAGCTGTGTACTGGCGTGTCTGTCTGACAAAAACTGACCAGTGTCTGGAGAGGAATAATCTATGTTTTAGATAGGAAATAACTGAGCATTAATGGTAATTTCATTATAATTTCGTATTTCAACGTAACTCTGAGCCTCTGATGTTGAAGAGATATAATAACATATCATGCAGCGAAAACTCTTTTGTCATGGGCTCTTTTCTTTTTTACTTTTTTTTCAGTGAAAACTCCAAACCAACCCCTCTTTATTTTAAAAGGAGACGAACTGGATAAACTGAGAAAATGGGATCTTAAAGATTAAAGGTTATCCGTTACAAAGGGGAAGAGGAGATGAGAAATGACAATTGCATATTCACCATATTTCCAAATGTATCGAAAAGGGATAGATTTTGGATATGACTTCCGATGAAGGCTTTTGTGCTGAACGTTGCAATACCCTCTTTTTATTTAAGACCGTTTCGATCGTTTACTTGTCTGTGTGTGTGTGTTCAAGGGATGTATAGGTAGTTAGTGTGTCAGGATTAGGTGATTTTAGAAGATTAAGATTATTAAAAAGGTTTCAATAGATAATCATATTGATCTTCTTCTCTTTAAAAACCAGTGATGAAGTTTAGGACAGAGGTAGATGGAGAGCTATGGCCAGAAACATCGACTCCACATAAAAGTGGGAAAAGATGCAGACAAAGATGAAACAACATCAGACTCCAAAGGGGAATGATATCTTAGTAATTCGATAAACATTATTTGCAGCGTATTGCTAATCGGGAATCTGTAGAATTTGATTTCTAACTCTTAAATCTCGTTGGGGAAAGAAGAGAAAGAGATGGAAGAAACAGTTTAGGACTTTTCGTGTGAAAACAATGTAGTGCTGCTAAGTACATTAAAGATTAGCCAAATACCTTTGAACTAAACTAAATTCAGTAGATGATGATTTCCTTCGAATAAAAACTTCTGTCTATAAAAACATAAATGTAAAACCAATGCAAAGAAAGGAGAGAGCGATAAGCATTTTTTTTCTTTTGGCCAGTCAAGCACTGACTTCGTCTCTTCCTCCTCCTGCCTTTTGACTTCTTCCCTTACATCAACACTGAAGAGAGAGAGAGAGAGAGAGAGAGAGAGAGAGAGAGAGAGAGAGAGAGAGAGAGAGAGATTAAATAGTTCTTATTCCTAATGCAACATCCACTTGAGTATTTACATGACAAATGTTTTAAAGTATTTACTCATAACTGCTAAACATATTTCAGGAGATATTATGTTCTCGTAAAGTGAAGACGCCAATCTCATGAGAATATCACAGAGACTAATTAATGACGGTGATGTTAGTCTCACAATTATCTCTGTTTAAAGAGTGGAAGGTTTTCAGGCTTGATTTAGTCAAATTAATCTACACCGAGAATTAATTTATCTAAAATTTACTTTATATCCTGAACAAGTCGTCTGAATGTAATGAATATTGAGTAAACCTATTATTCCAAATTTTCGTCTCACGATAATATCTAATTAAGATATAATAAAAATGCCTACGCGTTTTTCATCCAGGCATATAATACCTTTTTTCGCTTGATTTAAATAAATTTCCTCTTCAAACACAGCAATTGTAGTAAAGAGAAACAGAAGAGAAGCTCAGCTCTCTTTAGGCGAGTGTCATATGAGCAACTGTTTCTTCAGATTCTCTTTGACTCGACGGAATTTAGAGAAGAAAATTCAGTACTTTTCGTTTTCATAGAGAGAGAGAGAGAGAGAGAGAGAGAGAGAGAGAGAGAGAGAGAGAGAGAGAGAGAGAGAGATTATCACCAAGTAAACGAATGAAATTATACTAAGATAGAATAATAATATATTTAACAAATAAATAATGTAATAAAAACTGCTGATTATCATCTAAGAAATAATGCGATTATAAAAATGTACCTTGAGGAAAATTCTGTAAAGAACCTTGTGATAAGCTGTGTTATTACCAGGATTGACTACTGCAACTCTATCTACTACAATTTACCAAAAGTGCAACTTAGAAAATTACAAAACATAATAAACAGAGGAGCAAGACTGATAAAAGGTGTCCCACCTAGAGAAAGGATCACCCCTATACTAATCGATTTACTCTGGCTGCCGATTAAAGCGAGAATTAAATTTAAAATAGCCCACTAAGATATCAGAAAAGGGAGTTCAAAATACTTAAGAGAATTGCTACATATTGTGCAGCCAACAAATCGTGTCGACACGAGAATAATTACAGATGGCTTCAAACTGTTGGAACTTAGATTTATGTCTAATTTATGCTCTAGGGCCTTTAAATATGTGGCCCGGAGACTATGTAATAAGCTCCCATGAAACATTCGAATGATTGAAGACATTATAGCTTTCAAGAGGAAACTGAAGACTTTCTATTTCAACAGTCATACAACAGTGACGATTTAACAGTAAATGAACAATACGCGATATGAAACGTTAAATAGGGCCTACTCTGAACGAACAAGGTAA
Organism: Palaemon carinicauda; assembly: GCF_036898095.1. NCBI lineage: Eukaryota > Metazoa > Arthropoda > Malacostraca > Decapoda > Palaemonidae > Palaemon > Palaemon carinicauda. The sequence continues at coordinate 7,927,788 of NC_090749.1, forward strand.
AACGACAGTGGAGGTGCTATAGAGGGGTTCCCCTGCTGTATGGGACCGGAGAAGCAGCCAACAAAGTAAAAAGTAGAAAAAAAAAATAAAAACATTGATAAAAATTATGCCAGCATTCAACTGAACAGAATTACACCTATTCACTTACGCACTGAAACATCCTCCCAAAATGTTTGATGGATTTTCCTTAGGAGTTAAAAACTCGTATTTGGACCTGTGACAGGAAACTTGTTGAGCCTTCAGTGTAAAAATCAAATTTCCATTATCAAAGTTTGAAAAAACCTTTGATAACTATGCAAAGAGAAGTTAGTCGACTATGAAGTTCTCACCCGGGGAGACATTTTATATCTAATCATTACTTAGCACCAACAGATGATATATTCTCTCTCTCTCTCTCTCTCTCTCTCTCTCTCTCTCTCTCTCTCTCTCTCTCTCTCTCTCTCTCTCTCTCTCTCCTTTTCTCGTGCAATTGGTACTAATTTTACCAATTAAATGTAAAATGTGAGAGAATCTATTTCATTCACGAGACTAAATAGAAGTTGAGAAATTGACCTTTCATATTTCAAAACATTCAAGTTTCATTGCAAGGTCCATGATTGAGAGTATCTTTTAAAAATATATAAACAAATTATTTTGCCCAATTAGGATAATGTTTGTTAATAGCAACAGTCATTATCTGATATTGGCTTTAATTAGATAATATTTACAGGAATGTTTTATCTCTTAATATTGTTGAAAGAGATATAAAAACACGGAGGTTTTTTGTCAAAGGTATTCGCTTAAAACGCTTATCATAAGCCTCATTAATACCTATTTGGAGAGAGAGAGAGAGAGAGAGAGAGAGAGAGAGAGAGAGAGAGAGAGAGAGAGAGAGAGAGAGAGAGATTCTTTACTACTTGGAGGGTGTAATCCTTTTTCCGAACTATTTCTGTTTAATTATCATAAGGTCAAAGGACCAAATGCGAAATACATACGTCTGTTAAATGCCAAATCTCAGCAGCATTTCATGATTGAATAATGATTACACATATCACCATAATTTATGAATGAATAGTTATAATGAAGAAAGCAAAAGATGATACATATTCAATAACTACAAATTATAAGAGCTTAATTCAACTACAATTATAGGGATTTCTTATATTCGGTTGACTGTGTAAGCAAGAGATGGTACATACATACCTCGATTTTCCTTAAGACGTTCGTCTATGGAGATCGTTTTTGTGTCACCTATATTAGACATTATGGCGGGTTAGTATGTTGCATAAAATTATCCAAGTTCATTACCGAGGGAGGCAAGTCATCCCTGAGTTAGCATAATGCTGGCCACTGTTGACAGCAAATATTGAAAAAAATTACTCTCTCTCTCTCTCTCTCTCTCTCTCTCTCTCTCTCTCTCTCTCTCTCTCTCTCTCTCTCATTTCATTTCTAAACTGATTTTCTTTTCCTCCGGAACATCATCATCACTAACCAATCTTTGAGACACAAGGAGTGAGAACTGTGTGTCTACACACATTTTGGAAGCATTCTTAATGAAATATGAAATGCACCCCAGCAATAGTAACGATTCCACGTGATAGTTGTTTCTTAAGAAAATATTTTTCTTTGATTAGAAATGATTCTAGAAAACCAACTACGATATTTTAAAGTAACGGGAATGGAGTTTATTTTTGGAATGAACACGAAATATGTCATTTGACAGAGAAGGAGGGCAGCAGACCATTTCTCCGTCGTCTGAGACGCAACATTTTATAAGTAAGAGTAGATTGCACGAGCAACGACGGTATCCCAACCATTAGTAGTGATACAATACTATAGGCTAGAACAAATAATTTGCTATTATTATCAAGGTTTCTTTAAGAATTGATGAAGGGAATATCATCACCTGAATAAAGTAGAAGGTTTTTCTGAGGAGTCTTTCTCTCGTGTTTTCATCGATAACAACATACACAAAATATGCGTTAAATCATATAGATTTTTCCATTTTGAATCATTTAAAGATGTATGTATAAAACTGTATTTGGATTAAGACTGGAAGTTGTATTGTGTATGTGTACGGAATTCTACAATATCCTTCTATTTCTATTTTATTATAATTGGCATCAGAACAAAAGCTATTTTCTTTCAACTTGGTGTATTTGTTTGTTTGTTTTTGTGTGTGTGCGCGCGCGCAAGAAGACCGAAAAATATTTATGATAATCCAAGGAGTTTTATTTGTCTCAACAAATTTTAAGATACTGAATAAATCTTTTCTGGGTCAAGCATAAATTTTTGGTGTGATTCCGAGGATTGTTAAACTCCAAAATATTACAACCGTTTTTTTTCCAAATAAAACAGAAGACGGTAATGACTTCAAGGTTCTATCAATAGTCAGCATAATTTTTAAAACGGTTAAATGTTTCTATCTTATCCGAAACGTTTGAAGAAGAGACTCCCCAACGGCAGCTGAAACGTTGGGCGTGGCTAAACAAGTCACGCCCCTTCCTTGAATTCCCATTCAAAAGCATCTGTTTCTTTCCCCCCAAAGAAAAAGCAACAAAGGAGACAGAGAAATTAATTGTCTTCGTCTTAGCTGTCCTTTGTTGAGCTTCGACTAGTTGAAAAAAATTTCTTTTATTTAGTTGGGGGTGGTTTTCAATTGTGTCCCCTGGTTGCATTCTGTTCGCACCTTTGGTCATTATAAAATGTTTCTTCTTGCTTCAGAACAAGGACGAAAATACACACACACTCTCACACACACACTAAGAGAGAGAGAGAGAGAGAGAGAGAGAGAGAGAGAGAGAGAGAGAGAGAGAGAGAGAGAGGGAGAGAGAGAGATAGGGGGCCGACGATCTTCTTCGAAAGCTTATTTCTAGATAGGCGTTTTCTTCAAGGTGAGAAAGAGGGTTTTTATGAAAGACAAATATCAACTTTTGAAAGAAATTGTTTTATCACTCGAGGGAAAGTTTTCAGTTTATCAGCAAAGAATAACATTTTTTTTCATTCTCATATCAATTACAAGACGGGTAAAAACAATTGGTTAGAGTATGGCAGGGAATAAGCTATTGTATAAACAATAAACAATAGTACAGATAAGCTCAAAATCAAAAGGATCCTATGAAAATAAGTCCAATAAGAATTTCTTCACCGATGCACTTCAGATAAATGCGAAAAAAAAAGAAAAATTATCATAATCCGTCTTATTTTACGAGGTTCGTTGAGCCCCTACAAATAAAAATGCTTTCCAAGAATCGTAAAAAGAAGCAATCAAAAGAACAAATAAGTTTATCCTTAATCTCCTTCTCTCCTCGTCACTCTTTTCTTCTAAACCAACTCAAAGGGAAATGTTTTGTTCAAGTCTTCCAATTTATCTACTATTGGGCTTTGATACGACGTAATTTCAAAATGCCAATTGCTTTGAAACCTTTGGTTTGTATAAAATATCTAAACAAATAATTTAGAAAAAAACATGAATGATTTAAGCAGACTAAACTTAAGGATAATCTAATCAAATTTTCCTTTTAAAATCTAAGGTCAAATCCACATTTTTATATTCAATATGGAAGGATTATCGTGGCCGACTGACTGATCTTTTACGACTACAGTTGTCCGGGAGATGATCTATGTATGTTTTATCAAATAGGATATAAGAAAGGACCCATGTTTCATTTATTGTAATTACTATTTTTATTTTTTTTTTTCGTGGGGGAGCGGGTATGTTGTTATCTTATTTTATCTTGTTTCTATGTAGGTTCATGCACCTTCTCCTATAACTACAATATCTTCTGATCAAACTAATATCCAAGTTTCTTGATCACGTGAATGGAAGGAAAAATCTACCATATTACCAGATCACCTTTTATCTTATTAGAAATAAATGATGTTCTGTGTAGAACAATTATTCATTACATTCGAAATAGATATAATATATTTTATGTCTTTTTGAGTAGACATTCTGATAGATACTGGAAAATCATCATCACTTGTCAAACATTTCTATCTGGTTTATTCATTATTAATAATAAAGGATCAAACAAGAGCCTCATTTGAAGAAATAAATAATTTAAATGCAAATATCTAGAATAGATCAACGTCAAATATTCATCTACAAATATTGAATATCTTGATTCGTGATTCACACTCTCTAATTATCCAAACCTTTGATGTATAAATCCTTTTTATATTTTCTCCGAAGTTAAATTATCTCTCGCGTCAATAAATTGAAAATGCCTTTAGTGTCAAATGATGCAGTTAAAAGCCATTTGATCTCGACATACTTTTATTGATATTGGAGAAAGAGCCATTTCTCTTTTCTTTTCAGTATTTCGTAAATAACTCGTAAATGAAGCAAAGAGACTTTTGGGGTAACCTTTATTTCCATATAATTTTTCTTATTTGGGGATTTTTTTTTAACTATTTCAGAAATCCTCTCTTATGTTGGGAGGGGGTGGCTATAGAAAGCATCAGGTATCCGTTTTCTGTCCATCCCATTTGCACGAAGAGTAAGATTGCGAACCACATTGACTTTTTCCATTGTCATCATTTCCTAAATCAAATTGATTCATCTTCAGAGGTTATTTATATTTATCTCTATCATCAATATAATACTTTTATGGAATTTCAAAAGGGATTTGACCACATGATAACTATTTGCTCTTCCTTCTTTTGTGTGCGATCCGACGAAAATCTCTCACCATCGCCAATCCGCCTTGGCCAGCGCGGTGAGGAAAACTGGCCAAATCCTATCCATGGATTGACTTATATGAGGCCTTTGTCCTACAGTGGACTATAAACGACACCATTTGTTGTTATTGGGGTAACCAAAAGAAACATGAACCGTAACCAGAGAGGGATCCAATGTAGTAAGATCTGGCCAGTCAAAGGTCCCAATAACTCTTAGTGGTAGTATCTCAACGGGTGGCAGGTGCCTTGGCCATCTTATTGACTATATGATTCATAAAACTGGATTCCTTTTAAAGCAATAATTAATTTTGCTTAAGTCTTTTTAAAGATGAAACAAAGTATTTATTGGTCATTATTCACGATAATAGAATTTTTATTTTCTTTTGATACACTTTTCTAAGAAAAAGATAAAAGAACAGAACCAGGGAATATAGCAACGAGTAAGTAGGAATAGTTGTTTTTAGAAAGTACTAGATGTAATGAGATGTATGCCCCCCCCCCCCTACCCACACACACACACACACACATTCCCTATCCCTCTTTCAAGAGAGGGGGCGGTAATGCTGAACCTACTTACCATCACGATATTTTTCTGGCATCATCAGTTTTGAAATATGTTTAGAATTATAAAAGGAAACAAATAAAAAGCGTCTGAGAGAGTTTAAGCAACGAAATCCATACGTCATCGAGTGTATGATAAGAGTAATTACTTAGTTTTAAATTCGATCCCTCAAGTAGAAGTCAATGAAATTCATGAGGAAAGACGAACCCTTGAGACGCTTTTTGATGGAAGAAGCAATTGCCTTCCCGATGCCTCTTGGTGTGAAGAGGTTCCTTGGACATTAATTATCATATAATTATGATGTTTCTCCTTTTTAGTGAATTGACAGTGATCTCGGAAATCTGTCCTGAATTGATGATTTTACTCAATATCTACAGTAAAGGAAAAAAAAAAGAAAAAATGGAAAATTTAGCCTTTGAAAGTGACCTCTTATCCATCGCACCTATCCGAGAAACTGTCACATCATTTTGTATATTAGAGAGAAAATGTGTTTTCTCATATTTTTTAAAAGGAGACATCAATCGCTTTGAAGCTTCAAACGACCCACAATATACTTGAAAGAAGAAGGTCCAAAATTTGCCGAAAATCTGAACCGATTCGTTGTTACTTTTGATCGTTGTACTTCGTCTTTGGGGCGTTTTCTGTTTGTTGTCAATTTGTTTATTATTCCAAAGAAAATTCTGATTTAGATCATTTTTTCTAGAACAGAGGTCATCGTTATTTAAGCATATAAAGTGATTATGTATGTTGTAATACCAGTGAATACATGTAATAACGAATCCAAAATTCTGTAGAACAAAATGAATAAAAATATCTTTGAACTTTTCTTTCAATATAAATTGTTTCTAAATAAAAACTCCTTTGAGTCGTCTAGCTGCCTTATTCAAAAGTCAGTGAAAAGGAGAGTTGCCATAAACCTCTTTCCAAAAAGATTCTTTGGAAAGGAAGGCCGATGGGATGGGCATTGGTGCAAGCTGGGTTGAACATTTTATAAAAGGCAAAGAAATAAAGATTTTAAAGTAAGGACAGTAATTGAACTTAACATGCAACGAAATGAAAGGCTTCAGTCAAAGAGGATCATTTTGAGAATAATCGGAATCATGAACTTAGAAATCAATAAAAAATAATTTTGATAATGAAATATTCATTTATTTGTTCAAATAGATAAGACAAATCAAAGTTTTTAATAATTCGAAAATGTGTTGCATAAAACAGAAACATGCAGAAGTTAAAAGAATTTATGCAAGAATATTTATCATTAAACTTAGGTGTCATATGAAGCACTTTTAGAAATTCTTAAAATAAATGTTATTGATAAATAGGATGAAAGATGCAGGAATGAGTATCCTATATCCATCTGTCTATAATTACTAAGTTATCTGATGTTCAAAGAATATCCTGTGAATGTTTATTCCTTCAAACTTGGTCGACTCCATGTAATAAAGATTACAATGAACATGAAGTGGAAGTTACTTATTCTTATAAATTTATATAATTTAGTTTTGTTCAATGTATATATTTGTTAAAAGTGGTACCAACTGAAAAAGAAATAAAACCCTTTGAACAAAATATATAATATGAAAACATTATAATATATTGATTAACTCTTTTAAGAGGGAAACATAACCAAAGCATTGTCCAATGTGGATCATTCCAGGAAACAAGATTTGAACCAGATCATGTTTGTTCAGTTTATTTCATCCAATCCTTTCCAGATTCTCCATTTATTTCAATTTATTGTGTAAATCATCAATAGCTAACCAAACACAGGAAACTTGTATGATTTAAAACCATTTAGTTATCGAAGCCAAATTGCCTATAAATTCACGAGGATTTGTTGAACATATCACAATCAATTTTAGTTTTAGTACGATATTTTCCATTTTGTCTTCGTATTAGAATTCTTTCCTTATAGATTATCTTTGAAATTTCTGTGTTAGTATTTTCATCTTCAAAGTAAGTTGTAAAAAGAAAACGTCTATCACCTTTTATCATGAAAAGTTTTAGTTAGATGAAATTATGCGCGTACCTCAATCTTTTGTTTTAGCCTAATTTATAAAGTAAATGTATTTATGAAAATGATTAAATTCAGTTGGAGGAACACTCAGAAAGGCATTGATATCATGCACACGCATAACCTGTTTCAATGAAGGTCTTACTTACAACTCCCAAGTAGCAGATGATGCATATTAATCAAAGCTCAAGTGTCGGATATGAAACACAGATCAATTTGAAATCCATTTCCCAATCTTCTTTATGAACAATGTCCTTTGGAGCAAACGCCATTTATTTGTTACCATCAAGAGGAAAAAGTCAACAAGCACAAATATCAATCCAACAATAACGTTTAATGTACAATACTTTAATATTGCTGACAGTAAATATCTTAAAGATCTATTCGACACACCGCAACTGAAGTATGAAAACAATCAAATATTTTCACAAGAATTTTTCAGAATATATCGCAATCGCATTTTCAAATTTTGAAATCCGACACCAAAATACGAAAATGAAAACTCTATTGGAATATTGTATGCAATAGATTTTTCTGTGGCTTTATATCAGATATCACCAAAAGTTGTTTTTTACTTATTCAGTATTTACTGGTCAAGCTTTTTCCTTCTTCGACAAACAAAGTATTTTTTTCCGTAAAGCCAAATCCTATTGCAAGTGAGAAGAATTTTCCAGTTCTATCTTTCTCCAACAGCAAAGGAATACATTTGTTGTTGGAATGAAAAGGTGTGTGTACTCAAAATTCACGTTACAATTATAGTAACACTACTACTACTACTACTACTACTACTACTACTACTACTACTACTAAAGTACATATAAGCGGTTTGGAGATTAAAAACGAACCCAATTTCTTATTCATAAAAAGAATGTTTTGATAAACTTGATTTCATATCTAAACTGACCTTTGTAAATTTATGTATCCTTCACTTTTATTCTGCTTGGAAGAAAAAGTTGCAAGCGATGAAAGTAACCTGTTTACGCCGGGTGCCTGATGGACACTATTTCATATTTCTTAGACTTTTGGTGGTTCTGTGGTCAGGTAAATCTGTTTTCTCCATAAATGAAGCTAATCTGGTCGTAAGAATTTCTTGGGAAATTTTCCGAATAATTGAACTTTTTTTTCTTTAGAATGGAAGGAATTTGAATTTTAAATGTAAGTCTTTGAGCTGTTTGAGACGAGGAACTCTGCTGATCTTTTAGGATGAAGAGAATTCAATGATTTGGGTAACTAAAGAACGCTTGTACGTGCATAGATATCCACATGAGAGAGAGAGAGAGAGAGAGAGAGAGAGAGAGAGAGAGAGAGAGAGAGAGAGAGAGAGAGAGAGAGAGATGGGATTAATAACCTGAAAGGTGATGAACCAAATGAAAGGCAAGTAAGTCTATTGCATTGCATCACGAATATGCAATTATAATGACGTGAGAGAGTTGCCTCTTGCACGATGTAATTTGAAGCCGTTGGGAACACGACTAAACCTCTCCAATCCTTATTGAGAGGAGATAGCTAGGAAAGATATTTACATGGAATTTGGGCCATACGATCTGGCACTGGGGTTGGGAGGCCATTCATCACAATAATGTAACTATATGTTGCTTCAAAACTAAACCTATTTCAAGTTCCTTCCCATCATATTACAAAAGAGGATTTCAAGGGAAGTTAAAAATGGTTTTCAACTTTCTAAATCAAAAATAAATAATCTTGCCTAAGGAAAGAAATCTTTAAAATCTCCTTACCAAAGAAAAACTATTTTCTTAACAAAGAAAGAATCAATTTTTATTTCCATAACGTTGGTAATTTGGATCAAGAAAATTCACCTTAACTCAGTTTCCAAACAAAGAAAAATTAACTTTGAAACTATTGACCATTTGGTAATGAGACGGCAACAAAAATGTTTTTGTCTGTTCACAAGTTATTAGAGGATATTCAGAACATGGAAAAACTACTTTGAAACAATTAGTCTTCTTTTGCTTTCAAAGTTCATGTCGGTTTTATTCTCAGAACATTGGATGTTGGGATCCAGTTACGAGCAATTATGATGTTGACGGAATATTCCGACATTCCAAAGCAATGGGAATGGTTTAGTCATAGTTTTTTTGTGTGTTGAACTTGAGCGAGTGATAAAAGATATTCCTTGTAGAAGTTGATGCAAATATCAGTAGTAACAACATGAATTAATAAATACAGCCAAAACCAAATACGGTAATCTTGACAATGACAACATTCAGAGACGTTTGATGTTACAACATTACAAAAGGACCCCGCAGGTGATGTGCCTCTATCAAATGACCCTAATTCGGACTCTCTCTCTCTCTCTCTCTCTCTCTCTCTCTCTCTCTCTCTCTCTCTCTCTCTCTCTCTCTGTTTCTCCGTTCATAAACCCTTCATTCGTCGATATAGTTATTCTCCAAAACGACTATTTTCGTATTGTTCTTAATTTTCAACTCGGAAATAAAACATTCTTATTTGTTTTTAGCTTTTGCTTTTTCCTGTTACTTATAAGTCCTGATAAGATAGGGGCATATTTTATTCTGATCGCAAAGGGAAGGAATTTCAAGGAATGATTTGGCAATTCAACGAATAATGTTGTTTTAATTGTGCTTATATGAATAAACAATTATACATAAGCTTATGCCATGTGACCAGCTCTTTCAAAATTATATGTATGTGTATATGTATGTATTTATAGCTATGGAAGAAATAACTTTATGTATAAAATTTTCCAGCAAGTATTATATGTGCTTGCATGTTCATTTATGACCTGGTCTATAAAGCAATGTATTTTACGTTGTTTAATGTTGTACTTTATTGGTGTTCAATTATCCCTTGAGTGTCAAAGCATTTTAGGTATTAATTCTTGGGAGATTCAAATCATTTTCTGAATAAACGTGTCAGCCTTATGTCATTTTAATTAGAATATAATTGCCATATTGTTTTGGGGGTAGGTGGGGGAAGGGGGCGGGGGAGTGTTGGCACAGGCGAAGAGTCAGTGAATTCATGTCCTTTTTAAGTAATAATTTATGACTCTTGGAATTGATAACAAAACGATGTGACTCATTGAGTGTTCTAAATTAAGCCAGGGAGTAAGAGGGTGATAAAGAATATATTGATCTCTCTTTATTTCATTACCGGCTTTCTTATCAAATATGACCTTCTAGCAAACTAAATCCCCCTTTCTCCTCTCGCTCCTGTAAAAACACACTAGATGTAGAAAAAAAAAAAACTTTTACGGAAAAAATGAAGAATAAATATTCATCTTTTTTTCCTGTCAGACGCAATATTTCTTCGTCAGGCAAATAATTTTTGATAAAAGGAAGTGAATACAGGGTTGTGATATTAAATACTGAATAAGAATATAAATTGGGATAAAAATTAAACAAAGAAAGGGAAGGAACTGGAAAAGGCAAAATAAATGAAGTCTCAAAGATTGGGAAACAGCTTTGAATTTTCTTAATTTGATTAAATTGGAGGAACAGGGATCTTTTTATATATACCTTAATGGAGTAAAAGGGTTTGCTTATTGCCATAATCAGCAAAGCTGTAATAGCCAGTGTTACCCATACTAGGTTGGTTTCTTGCGAGCTATCAGACGAAAATATCCCACCATCACTAATCCGCACTGGCCAGACATGAACTTACATGTCTGACACTTTGTCCTGCAGTGGACTGGAAACGGCCACATATATATATATATATATATATATATGCATATATATATATATATATATATATATATACATATATATATATATATATATATATATATATATACATGGATGAGCATAATATTTTCAGTAGCTAATTACAAATACAGTTTCTTTTTTGCAATTTATATGATCAAACCTATTGTATTTCATATAGTAGGGAAATTCAGCTTAAAATTCCTAGTTCATGTGATGATAATCTATATTCATATGCCTGATGATCATACACAAACACACACACAAACACACACACACACACACACACATATATATATATATATATATATATATATATATATATATATATATATGTGTGTGTGTGTGTATGTGTGTGTGCGTGTGTAGGTGTGATCTATGTAGGTTATCATCACAGGAACTGGGAATCTTATACTGAATTTACCTACTTTATGAAATGAAATAGTTTGGATAATATAAATTGTAAAATAAATATTTCAAAATATTTATTTTTATCTTTTGAAACAAATATGTTAAAAAAAGCCTTTATTCCCTAGAATATATTCTATGATAATATATTTTTTCCCTCAAAACTGAAAATCTGGTTTTCAACCATTTGTGCAATATTAAAAGAAATAGTTTTGTGTTTCCTCCATCAACCGAAGGAACAAAAACCGACAGGGAAGTCTGGCTTACTAGATCAATCAATCATGTTGTGTGAGGATTACATGGAGGAACAAAATGGATTTTGAGAGAGAGAGAGAGAGAGAGAGAGAGAGAGAGAGAGAGAGAGAGAGAGAGAGAGAGTATTGAATTTGATCTCACATTCGAGGTCAGGTGAGTTTACACCTTTCCTAGAATGACTTTCTTCTATCATTACCTAATAATATTTCCTCTAACTTATTTCTTACCCTCTCAGTGAAAGTGTTGTACCAACCGTGTGTCACACGATCGTATATAGTAACGACATTTCATTTTCTGTATATATCATGCTTGTATCTTCGCTCTCCCCTCGCACTGATTGGGACCTGAAATAACATCTCTGTTTTTCTCACCGTTAATTGTTAACCGGTGCGGTGTCAATTGAACATGGAATTGCCTCTAATGTTTTTTATGCCCTTTTTGCCTGGAGTCTATGTGTATATAAATGAATGTTCTGTAATAAAGTTAATCAGCTGTTTTAGTCTAGCCTTTGAGTCACAACCTTCTTTTGGCTCGTCACATTGGTGACCCCAAAAGTCGACTCGCTCCTCCTGCCTTCCAACACCACCCCCCCCCCCACCATTGAAACTTTCGTCGTTTGCCAGCAGAGAGGCGTTTGCTTGGTTTCAGCATGCAGAAGACCAGTTGCGCATCAAGGGCGTGACTCATTCATCCATCAAAGCAGATTATGTTCTCACGGCGATACCAGAGGACACCTTCCCGGAAATATCCGATTGACTTTGTGAACAAGGAGACACCCCAATAGCATATGACGCACTCAAAACATACCTTCTATAGCTGTACTCGCCGTCGCCAGCCGCCCGTATACAAAGCTTTTTCAGCTCTCTCAACAACTATTGGGGGACCAAAGGCCTTCGCTCGCCCTCAGGGAAATGGCCAGTATCACTCGCCTGCAACCTGCTGCAGACGGCTCTCCTCATTAGGTGAACCTACTTCGTGCTCATTAGGTACGTCGTTTACCCGAACCTGTACGCGCTGCCCTACCCGATGTCGATAGTTTACCAATAAAAGAATTAATGACCAAAGCTGACGCCCTTATGGACAGCCACTTCACTACCTTCAAGACTTCCAACAACGCCTTCACTCCTGACAAAGAGGACGCCTATTCAATGTCAACCGAAGCTGACGTGAATGCCGTAGGACATACACGCCTACCCCATGACGAGCCGGAGCAACAATAAATCCACTCATCACCCACCACTTGCTCGCGCCCAAACCAACGACTTCTACAGCCACTTACTAACGCCCATCGGCCGCAGTTTTGCTACTACCACTACAGATTCGGGGCAGTCGTGAAGACACTGTTGCTTGTCGCTCTCTTTTGCCAAGAGAACTCTCCAGGATATGACTTAGTCTGTCTACGTCTGCCGACGTCCGCCTGGTAGCTGCCAACGGATCTGCAATACACACCTACAGTTACGAGAACCTCACATTATCGTCTGGAAATGGTAAATTTAATTGGAAGTTTCTCGTTGCTGAGGTCACATTGCCAATCCTCAGCGCGGATTTCCTTTCTCATTTCCACCTTCTGGTCTATGTCACCCATTGACGATTGGTCAACGCAGAATCGTACTTGTCGACACCTCTTCAACCCGCCCAACCTCGCTCTCCACATCAGCGCACCCACGGATGTCTGCGCCCATCTCCTCACGTTGTACCAGGAAGTTTTCCATACAGAACTTCGCCAAACGCCCACGGCTCCTGCAAAGCACGGTATTTATCGCCATATCAAGTCGTCGGGACCCAAAGTCTTCACAAAATTCAGACGTCTGGCACCGGAACGATTAGCAGCTGCCAAACAGACGTTCGCCGAAATGGAGGAAATGGGCCTTTGCCAAAAGGCCTCCAGCCCATGGTCGTCACCCTTACACATCATTATGAAGAAAGACGGCTCCCTCCGTCTGTGCGGGGATTACAGGTGACTGAACATATAAACAGAACCGGATCACTACTCCCTCCCTAACATCGCCTACGTGACCTCCTACCTGCATAAAGCGAAGGTTTTCACCACGTTCGACCTCCTGAATTGGTATTATCAGGTGCCTATGAACCCGGAAAACATCCCCAATACCGCCATCACCACTCCGTTTGGTACATACACCTTCAATTACTCCTGTTTTGGCCTTCATAATGCTGGGGCCACTTTTCAACGTCTCATGGATAGCATCTTAGGGGACCTCCCCTTCTGTGTATGTTATGTGGACGACATACTTGGTGCAGTACTTGAACAGGTGGTCAACGGCTCGCCCCGCCCATTGGGCTTCTTCAGCAAAAAACTGTCCAAGGCAGAATCGGTCTATTTTACCTTCGATCGCGAATTGCTGGCAGTGCCTTGGCTCTCCGTCACTTTCGCCATTTCTTAGAAGGTACTCCCTTTGTCATTCGCACAGACCACATGACTCTGGTGCACGCCTTCATTCGACAGTCTGACACCTTATCCGCCCGTCAATGCCGACATCTCTCTGCCATGGCTGAAGACAATTGCACCCTTCAACATGTCCCTGGGAAAATGATTCCCATTGCCGATGCCCTGTCAAGAAACACGTTGGCTGCCGTTCAACTAGGATTGGAATACAACGCCTTGGCTGAAGCCCAACAAAAGGATCCATTGTATCAAGCATGTAGGACATCCTGCATATCCCTCTGTCGGGAAGACATCCCCCTCAAAGACTCCAACACCACCCTCCTCTGTGACGTCAGTACTGGTAGACTGCGACCTAGGATTCCTGCTCCCATGCGCCGACTGGTGTTTGATTTCATTCACAGCCTTTCACATCCCTCGTTCCGTTCCACTGCACAGCTGCTGAAGACGAAGTTCATTTGGCACAGCATTTCTAAGGATGCTAAGGATTGGGTCTGCGCCTGTACTTCTTGCCAAACTTCCAAAGTACATTGACACACGGATTCAGGAGTGGGCACCTTTCCTCAACCTAAACGTCATTTCGCCAACAGTAATATCGACGTTGTAGGCCCCCTACCCACATCACAAGGACATTGTTACCTGTTCACAGTCATCAATCACTCCACTTGTTGGCCTGAAGCCATTCCCATGGAAACTGCATCGTCCGCCCCATGTACATCTGCCTTACTCTCAGGATGGAATGCAAGATTTGGTATCCCTGAGCATATTACTTCTGACAGTGGTACCACTTTCACCTGTAAATTGTGGACATCATTAGCAAATCTCCTGGGCATCACCCTACATCAGACAACTGCCTACAACCCCGCTGCCAATGGAATAGTTGAACGTTTTCATCGCACCCCCAAAGCAGCTTTGATGTCCCGGTGCAAGGATTCCAACTGGTTTACTCAGCTTCCCTGGGTCCTCCTGGGATTAAGGACTACTCCTAAAGACGCCCTTGACGTCTCGACAGCTGAAATGGTGTATGGCGACACGTTGGTCGTCCTTGCCAAATTTTTTCCTTCTCTTACCTCCTCCGACGATCTCCAGCGCATATGTCACCTCATGGGAAATTTTACTCCATGCCGCCAAACTTACAAGCCCCCAGCGAAGCATCACATACCGACAGACTTGCACTCTGCAACGCACATCTTCCTACGCAACGACAATAGCAAGCCACTGCTAATGCCCCCTTACACGGGCCCTTTCCTTGTGATCCGAAAGCATTCCTACTGAACATTCGTGGCAAAGAAAACTGGGTCTCCATTGATCGTCTAAAACCTGCTTATCTCCTGCCAGATGACCGGCTACAGTTCGCCTCTCTAGATCAGGGTGCCCTATTTAACATGTACAGAATGTAATTTTTAGAGGGGGAGCCATGTACCAACAGTGTGTCAAATGATCGTACATAGTAACGAGATTTCATTTTTCTGTATATATTATGCTTGTATCTTCGCTCCCCCCTCGCACTGATAAGGACCTGAAATAAGATGTCTGTTTTTCTCACCGTTAATTGTTAACCAGTACGGTGTTGGTTGAACATGAAGTTGCCTGTTATGGTTTTTTATGCCCTTTTTGCCTGGAGTTTATGTATATATAAACGAATGTTCTGTAATAAAGTTTTCATCCAGCCTTTGAGTCACAACCTTCTCTCGGCTCGTCACAGTGTATATGAGTACATGTATACTTTCGTCATTTATTTTCTATATATGTTCTGTTTTCATAAACACATGACAAATTACCCATTGTTTTTTCTTTTTCTTTTTATAAATCCATCTTCAAGTATTAAGTTTATTTAAGGCCTTTCCTCTTCTTTTGATTAAATCTGTTTTTCTCACTTGTTTCAGAAGATACTATAAAGAATTTTCTTTTCTTATCTTGAACAAAGTTCCCTTTATATCATTATGGATTCTTTCTTTTATTCCTTCAGCCTGTCCAGAAGATTCACTTTTGTGAAACACAAGAACGGGTTCCATATTCCTATCACTTCGCGAAAAACAACAGACTAATTCCAAAATCTATTGTCACATTTTAGCTGTCTTATTGAATATCGTGAATATAAAACTTCTCTTAGATATGAAAAAGACTTTCCAAGGTTTTTTTTTATAAGTCAAGCAATTCATATCCCGAGTATAGATTTACGGAAATAAAGTTGAATGAAAAGGAAACCTTTTGTTATCCTAAAATGAAGCAATTTGAATTAGTGGGGACAAGAATATTTTCTTCTTTCTTTATTTATTCTCCTGAATACGTATTGGATATTAAAGTTCAAGGAAACAATATTCCTGGGATATCCAAATAGAAAATCAACTTTAAGTCTCAGTGACATCGATAACCTTTGGCCATATTTCCATTATCAATCCTTAATTTATTGAAAGCCTAATTGCAAGAATCGGAAGTAACTTATTTCAGTGAATGACATCTTCTGTCAATAGAAACACAAAAGGCTGTTTTCAGATGCAAGAGAAGGTGAAATCCAACAGATGACCTCTTGGCCTCAGAAGAGGTCAAAGGAGGTCAATACTGAGAGGACTTGGAGCGAAGGTAGAGAGATAGTAACAACCTGTATTGATATACAAGTTGCGCTGTGCTTCGGTATATGCAGTTTGCATTGGCAATGAAATTACCAAGTGTTTTTAATCATTTATATGTATTGCATTTATCCCATAGCTTTTTCCATTTACCCTGTTCCCCTCTCTCCCATGTTGACAAAGATAAAAAAAACAGATTGGGGAAAATGAGGTTTGGATAGTCGAGCAACAACTCGTTTGTGACTTGAAGGATTTCGATCATTTATTTTCAAGGTCGATTCAAGTTATCTGATTTAGATGGATGGAAAATGGACAACTTTCATTCTAGAAGGACAGTGATAATCACACTAGTGTATAAAGAGTAATTTCGAGAGAGAGAGAGAGAGAGAGAGAGAGAGAGAGAGAGAGAGAGAGAGAGTGAGAGAGAGAGAGAGAGAGAGAGAGAAACTTATCGTTGGTGTAAAATGTTTAATGTCATATTTTCAGTGCTAGTCGAAAAAATCGTACAAATTTCATATAAATGCATATACTCTTATTATATTCACAAATCTCTCTCTCTCTCTCTCTCTCTCTCTCTCTCTCTCTCTCTCTCTCTCTCTCTCTCTCTCTCTCTTCAGTATACGTATTAAAAAACGCATAACGCCAAACTTTTCCAGACCATTTTCTCATTTCCAAATACACCCATTTAAACTCTTCGGAAACCTAACATTTTCCAAGCGGTTATCCCAACACACTTTTACAACACATTCCTTCAATTACTATTTCTTCTGACACTGGTCAAATAAATCCTCTCTCCCAATTACTTCATGACTCCTCAAAGTTTCCTAAATATTGGAAGGTGATGATGAGACAGGAAACTTTTGTGGAATGAATGAAAAGTTTATGATAAAAGAAACTGAGCGAAATTCCTTGCAAAGAACTCACCCATTTTGGCAGTCATCGGACTTTTTAGAAGAGACTAAACTTACCTCATGCAACTTTCGGTATCTTCATCGCTCGAGCAGGACAGATAAAACTGTTTTCATTAAAACATTTACTAAAACCAGGTTGATAACGTTTTCATCAGACTTCAGACGAATATGCAAAAGTTGTCTTTTTCGCCAAGAAGTGTTTCGGTCCACACCAGACACCGAATATAAAATCTGATCTAGGTTATTTTATTATAAATTCAAATTTATGACAATATATTATTATTACTATTATTATTATTATTATTATTATTACTTGCCAAGCTACAACCCTATTTGGAAAAGCAGGGTGGTATAAGTCTTATAACGGCTCCAACAGGGAAAAATAGCCCAGTAAGGAATTATCCATGTTGAGCTTTTCTAAATACTTTCCGGAAAGCAGGGGAGTAATCTATATGGAAAACAACATTCCAGATAAGGAAGTTTGTCCTATTCAGACAAGTGCTGCCTTAAACATAAGAAAAATCTAAAAGTCGAGAAATGTTTCATTCGCTTGCTACAGAGACTCTTGGGTAAGAGCAGACAGTGCCCTCTGCATAAATGGATGAAGGGAGAGAAAAAAAACAATAAAGGAAAGTTATAACGCCTCTGAATATGTGATGATATCCTGCATAGTTTGAGTGACTGACACCCGGAGCACAAAAGGAGAAACTTGGAAGGATAAGTTGGCCTCGTTGGGTAAATTATTCGGTTCCTTTGGCTTAAAAGAGAAGATATTTTTCGAGAGAGTTTTCCCATAAATCTGGTTTACTTCTTGTGAATGCATAAGTGAAATATTTATGATCAGGGATAATAAAAAGGAGAATCATTCTGTTTGATTATCACGATGAATCTCATCAAATTTACCAAATATCGATAAAAAGCAATAGAGTTTTCCATTTAGCCAATGAGGAATTCCTTAATCAAGGTTCTTCGTCTGTTACTTTGGATGTGTATTTTTTCAAGCTTTCAATACCCATAATTCTAATAGATTAATTTACTCAAATGAAATGAAAGGTCAAATGAAAGTGATGAAAAGGTCATGAAATGTGTGATCCACTGGGTCATCTTTTTGCCAGTTCTTAAAGTTTAACTTTTTTCCTCAAATTCACATTTTTTTAATACTTTCGAAACTGAATTATAGATAAAGGAAGAAAGGAAGGAAGTAAAGAAGAAAAAAAGAAAGGAATAAAGAAAGGAAGGAAGGAAGGAAGGAAAGAAGGAAGGGAGAAAGGAAGTTAGGAAGAAAATAAAAAAGGAAGGAATAAAGTAAGGTAGAAAGGATGGAAGGAAGAAAGAAAAGAAGAAAAGAATGAAGAAAGGAAGGAAGGTAGGAAGGAAAGAATTAATGAATAAAGGAAGAAAGAAAGGACGGAAGGAAGGAAGAAAAGAAGAAAGGAATAGAGGAAGGAAGTAAGGAAGGAAGGAAGGAAGCCTGACATGACATCATAATCATAAATCAGGGCTCGAAGCTGACCTAACGTGACCTTTGAGGAGGAGTGTGGGAGATCTTTACCAGAAGGAATGAGATTTAGGACATCATGATTAAGTGCTTAGACCATGTGGCTTTCAAGACTCCATTTTAGAACCTGTAAAACAGTAATGAGGCATTCATATGACTCTCTCTCTCTCTCTCTCTCTCTGTCTCTCTCGCTCTCTCTCTCTCCTCTCTCTCTCTCTCTCTCTCTCTCTCTCTCTCTCTCTCTCTCTCTATCCTGCCTTACCATCTCTCTCTTTCCCTCAATTTCATATTTCGTCTTTCACCCACTTCATAAATATCCCAATATCCTCAACACACAAATCTTCTCTCTCTCTCTCTCTCTCTCTCTCTCTCTCTCTCTCTCTCTCTCTCTCTCTCTCTCTCTCTAAATATTATATTTCGTCTGTCACCCACTTCATAAGTCCCAATATCCTCAACATACAAATCTTCTCTCTCTCTCTCTCTCTCTCTCTCTCTCTCTCTCTCTCTCTCTCTCTCTCTCTCTGTCAGACGGTCTTATTGTTTCATGTATTTCTTTAGAATGTGTCTTTCTCTCCGTTGCGTCGTATATACTTCACTTCTTAGGTGAAATGAAAGCAATAAGTTGTATCGTCTCAAAAAGCAATGGAAGAAAAGGTTATCCAGGGAAAGGCTAAGTTTCTGCCGCCATTACTCACGAGAAAGTATTTGGGATCCATAGTTCTCCTTCACAACATCGCGGTAAATCTATCAGGATTCGGTCATTTCTAATATTCTGATGCATTGTTTGTTTACAGAACTATATGGCTTCTGGTTCTGTTTTTTGTTTTTCCTATTTATTGCTCTAAATTTTCATTATCTTTATCATTCGTATTTATACTAATACACTAATATTGATAATATTAATGTTAAGTAAATTTACAGAAGTAACAGTAATAAGGTAACTGGTCGTAATTTTAAGAAGATACTTAGTGTTGTAGTAAAAAAAAAGATATGAATCTCAAATTGAAAACGTGCCCTAAATCATTTGAAATATATAGTTAAGAGAATATATTTAAAATATATTTATCCTCTGCCAAACAGCTGAGTTTCAGTCAATCTATTCTATCGCATCGCCAATTTTACCGGGTTGAGTTAAGCCTCAGATATTCAGGAAAATATGTCAGTTTGACCTCTATTCTGATTTATACCGGGCAAGCAGCCCTTCACACAATTGGCTTTTGATCTTATGTTCAAATAAATATTTGTAGCCCTCCATAAAGTGCTTACAAATGTGTCGTTTTGTCTTCCAACCTTTACATTGCATTTGTTCTGAGATAAAACGGTTTTACGTTTCATCAACCAACCGAAGGAACGAAGAGACTTGGAATATTGACACAGGCTAATAAAACAAATACACTCCCTCTCTCAAACATGTTTGTGGGGATAACATGGCACAACAAAATGGTTTTGAGAGAGAGAGAGAGAGAGAGAGAGAGAGAGAGAGAGAGAGAGAGATCCGAGGTCTGCAGCCTTCTAGTTAAGACTAACTGGTATTATATGATTCGTTACATTCATAATTCCTTTCCTGACAAACCTTACAATTAGAAAAAGTAAAACTTCTTTATGTTCTTTAGTAACCAGAATACTCTGCGTTCCTCTTGTGTTTATTTCGAGACACAAGAAACCTCACTCACTTTAGACCTACCTCTGGACATTTAAGACCTGAAGGAAAGGTAGTTATTACACACTTCGAGAAAGAGAAATATTGGACCATTAGATCTTTGATCCTTCCATTATATTCTTCTAATTGAGATGATAGAGAAGATAGAAAATCCTGATTAATAATAAACGGAGAAAATAAATAAAAGTATGAATAATTAATGTTTTAAACAAACTTTGGATGAAATTTCCATTAATAATCTGTCCATGAAAGTTTTTCTTAATGATGCAGGACGAAGTCTGAGAAAAGATAATATACAAGATTTCCTTTGAATAACAATGCTGGAAAAATCCTGCGAAATTAAGATGATGTTTCAATAAGAAGGAAATCCATGATGTTAGAATTTTGCTTCTCAAAAGTAACAGAAAATCGAAAGCAATTAATATGAAAAATATGTTTTGTTCAAAGAAATTATTCATTAGCTACACCTGATTTGGCTTCAAAAGCAATAGATCTTATTAGTTTAGAAAAAAATGGCCAAACAAAACATAAGTTTTTAATTTAGATTAGAAATGGCAAATGAATAACATTTTTCCTACACTACTTTTCCTCCATTCTTGTTCTGTTCTTAAAGACAAGGATTTAGAGGATAGAAATCGAGCTGAAAAGAAAGCTACATAATTATTTTTCCGTTTTCTTTGGAGGTCAGTAACAGATCAACTAAAAGATTAATAAATTTTCTGTAGAGAAATGTAGATGTGTTGGTACGCAAATATGAATAAAACTCTTCTCTACATCTTTCTGTAGTCACTACGATATGAAATGTCTGATCCTGAAAGATAATTCGGTGCAGATTCCTACTGAATAATTCAATGCATCCGGGACGTGGAGTTTCACAGGCGAGATTTGCATAAGAACAGATCATCCGTTATGTATGATGTTATCAATATTATTGTTCAACGAGGGTTGAGAAATATCATTAACTTTCGAATAAAACCTTTAGAATAAATGACTAGTCAGATCTAGAAGAAACGATAGTATATAATATACTTATTTATTTGTATGTGTTTGTGTAAATAATTGTTTAAAGTTGTTGCAAGTCCAAACAAAATGATAGAAAAAAACAGTTTTATCAAGTCAACTTAATGAGGCCGATGGCAGAAATTTTCCTTAATTCTTGCGTTATGCAAAATATTTTATTTTTATACAATAGTTAGAGAGAGAGAGAGAGAGAGAGAGAGAGAGAGAGAGAGAGAGAGAGAGAGAGAGAGAGAGAGAGAGAGAGAGATTATTCTTCCGTTTCATAAAAGCATGATATGAGATTTGGCCTTGAGATAGTCAGAGAGACAAATACAGCGTATTGTATCCTTCCACTTCCTTTTCCTGAAGCTTCTCATTCCCGATCACCGTCAGCCTGACTGGCCCATTTGACGTTTCATTGGAATCCACGTAATCCAAAGTAATGTACCGATTCCCACTCACAAGTTTTTTCCTCACCCAAAAGAGATTAAGGAATGTATGAGGTCAAAAATTCTTTGAGTGAAACCGAATCATTATCCTTTCAGAGTAACAGACCAGGTCAGTCGCTTCCCTTATACGATCTCGTCCTTTCCATACAATTCGCTGTCGAAGCCCCTTCTTCAATTCCAAATTCTTCCTATTTGATTCCGAATAGCAACGTGGTTCCAATCACAATGGAAAAACCAATATTTTTTTTTCACATTCTCACCATGCCATTGATACTGAATTTAGATTGCAAATGCAATTCGACAAAAATGAATAAAAGGGGATTTTCTGCAAAACGGAAAACTACAGTTTAAAAGCGCTGTTTTAGAGGGTCCTTTTTTTATATTTCGGAGGCAGCATGAAACTAAACCAATTTCCATAGATCAATCGAATAATATGAGATATGTGACAGTTAAAAGCACTTCCATTGTATGGCACTGAGAAAGCAAAGTAATTAGTGCTGAGATTTATACTATTACTTATAGAATTAGACACCATTACAAGAAAATTGTGCCAGATTTCAAAGCAATTCATCTTTGAGGGACATTCAAGTGCAGTCCTTCTCTTGTTTAAGGAAATGATATAGGATCTATGCAGTTAAACAACTTTGTTTGGTCGGTGCATGGTAGGGTTACCACCTAGTAGCCATGAGGTTAAAAACCCCATCCAGAAATTCAACATTTAAACACAGGAAACAGACCTTAGGAGTCTCATCTGAGAGGCAATAGAGGAAAAGGTGTGTACTCCCAAAATATAGAAGAAATAATTCCAATTCCACTTGTATTAATTCAGTATTTTCCTATTGGAAAGGAAATGGTATAATTGGAAATAAGAATAAGATAGTTGTTACTAATATGAACTATCAAAATTACCATGATGTCATCACATGCATCTTCGAATTTCAACAGATGCTGAGTCTTTTTACTTCTTATCAAAAGATGGCAGCACATGTATGTCCCTCGATATATTCCATGTGAATTATTCTATCCAAATGAAAAGAGGGAGAGATTGGCGCGTATGTAGAAATAGACGTGGTAAGAATTTAATATATTCAAGTCTAATCAAGTAGGCCATTTTTTTTTTCTTAATCCAAGATACCTCATGGAAGATTCCAGAACACAAGAATTCAAGAGCTCTACACATTGTTTATTTCAAGGGCCAATAGATGGCCTCAGTAGTAGAGCATTAAATTGCTAATTACCCCCATCATCCCCTCATTATAATCTTCATTACTTTCTTTCTTTTGCACTTTTGGGCAAAGATTTTCTATCAAACAAACGCCTTTGAACTTATGGTTCCTTTTTATCTGAGCGCAACTTAATTTTCGTTAAGGGATGGCAAAATTCTCAATAAATGTCGGATACATTTTGTCAACAAACAATTGTTAGTTCAATTACATTTGGGAGCAAAGGGGGTTGGGGTGGGGGGGGGGGACGGGTTCCTAGATAGATGCCAAAATATGTGAGACAATTAAGTGATTAAGTTATTTGTTTTACTTTTCTGTTAGATTTCAATGAAAATAGAAGATGGATGATATAGTTCATAGTACAACATGAGTTGTTAGTGAGACTGGGTAGAAAAATCAGAGCGTAACATTACGAAAGGCATAACACAGTCCCTGCCGCATCCCATAAATCGTAATGAGTTTCACTTTACCGCCAATAGATGGTGTCAGAGACACCCTATCCCAACTAATGAGGTAAATTATTCGACCAGTGTATCAAAAGAGAGTGGTAGGAAGGTAGAGGCTAGAGAATTGGTCATTGGTAAACTGTACAATGATCATTTCCTTATTATACCTGGATATTTTTATCAGAAAATTGATTGAGTTTTCCATATGTTATTAGAAGCAACCTGAGGTTACTTATAAAAGTGGTTAATGTTTCCTTTCTTGATTAGAACACATTGATAATAAGGTATAACTCTGTACAACTGACCCAGGTAACAATCATCAGCATAGTTAAGGTTGGTGGGATGAGCTTGGGACAGCGCTGCAAAACTCAATTTCCTTGGGTGGAGAACAGCATTATCCATTACAGATTTAAGCCATTTAATCAGTACTAGTAATATGCTA